>NW_024039248.1:35000-518704 GCF_016077235.1 Cyprinodon tularosa | reverse complement strand
CTAATTATCTTACTTTAAGAGTAAATATACTCATTCAATTGGCAAATCATCTCATTTACCTACTTAAATTAAGGGTAAATTCACTTAATTTGAGAAATTTTTACTTATTTCTAGATATTTTTTCCAGTGAGGCTGTGGGACTCAAACTCAGAACCTCAGGATTTCAAGCTCTATGCCCTAACCACTAGACCACCGCTCCCCTATTGGACTTATACTGTACATAAAATCAGAAAAAAGCACATACATTGTCTTATTTCAAGCTTATTTATTATCTGTTTGAGGATCATAAAGCATTTTAGGACAGTTTTAAAAAGAAAAAGCTGTTCAATGATTAGTGGCAAAAAAATTAAAATCTTGATAAGTAATTTTTTTTCTTAAAATAAGGGTGTTTTTTAAGGGTGTGAGATGCATTGCCAATGGAACAAGACCATTTACATTTAAAATAAGAAGAAAACAATTACACTGTCTTATTTCAAGCACATATTATCTAATTATCTTATTTTAAGGGTAAAAAGAAAATGATTTCGTTGGAAACGACGTTTCCCTTCTTCATCTTCCTCTTTTCAATGATAGCTGGTGAACAGGCTTTTGTTGTCATCATGGTCATCTTTTCCACCTCTATCTGTGTGCAGTTCTGCTTGTCCACAGAACAGGACCGGTCCAAACTGCCGCAACCATCATGTCTGCAGAGAGAATCATTGTGGCCGATCTTCCCCTCATCCAGTCCTAGAAAGGAGAGATTAAAATCTCTGCAGACCCTAAACGTCCTGGTCAGAGGTTGTTTAGACTCTCGCCTTTAGGGCGGCGCTACAGAGCACTCATCAGAGAACACCTCAAAGCCAAGAGATTCAAACCTGTTTATGATACTTTAATTATTTTTCTTTCATCCTGTCTGTACTGAATATGAGGTGAAGGCTGGTAAACCAAAGCCAAGCAGGGTTTCTTTACAGACTTTAAATTGATCCCTGCATGTTTGGGTTTATTTCTACGGAAGAGGATTATGGCCACTGAAAAAAAAAAAAAGTAAACTGATTTTTAAATTTTATTTCAGTTTAACATGGGAAAAAAGTCAGAATTCTGAGATTAAAGTCAGAATTCTGACTTTTTTCTCAGAATTCTGACTTTTTTCTCAGAATTCTGACTTTTTTCTCAGTATTCTGACTTTAATCTCAGAATTCTGACTTTTTTTTATTATCAGAATTCAGTCAGAATTCTGAGAAAAAAGTCAGAATTCTGAGAAAAAAGTCAGAATTCTGACAAAGTCATAATTCTGACTTTTTTCCCATACTATACTGAAATAAAATAAAAAAAATCAGTTAACTTTTTTTTTTTTCCAGTGGCCCTAATCCTCTTCCGTATATTTCAGTGGTTCTGTAGCTCATGTAGCCTAAATATTGATTAATAATCAAAGTTCAGGTTGTTCTGCCACTCATATAAACCTAAAATGATAGCTAGGTTTTTTTTTTTTTTTTTCTTTTTACCACCCATAGCCTTCAGTTTGAGCGTTCAGCTGCTCCTGTCTGATTCTTTAAACTGCTTTCCTTTAATGGTTCTAATTTGTTCAGAAAGTGTCAGATTTTGATAATGCTTCATTTTGCAGATATATTTTCAGTATTATGTCCTGTACTTCATTTTAATGGAGGATAATGTATTTTACTGATGGATTATGTGAAGAACAACTTTAAAGTTTGCTGCTTTGCTCCTACGAAGGGTCAGAGTCACCAACTGCAGCTTTTATCAGAAAATATAGAAAAGAAAACAGATTTTTACTAATTCATGGAAATCCTGAGGAACCCAAACTATTTTGTGATATTATCTTTTGCCGTATTGTCTCATGCTTAATGATGATGAAGTTTGATTACAAATCATAGCTTTATGTTTGCTAAATTATTAGTTTAAAATGATTAGTTTTAGGACATTATTTGATCAGATTAAAAAAAAAAGATTATAATCTCTTTAAGCTCTCTTAAGCTAAGATGTAGAAATTTGATGATTTCACTAAAGATAGATATGTTTCCTGTGCATATACTCTAAATCCTCACATTATATCTTTGTATTATTTTAATATCAAGGTTTGTACACTGCAAAAACCATCTAGAATTAAGTAAAAAAAATCTTAAATTGAGTGTACTTGCCCTTAATTTAAGTAAATAAATAAGATGATTTGCCAATGGAAGTAGTATTTTTACTCCTAAAACAAGAGAATTATATAATATGCACTTGAAATAAGACAAAGCAATTTTTTTTTCTTATTTTAAATGTAAATTGTCTTGTTCCATTGGCAAAGTATATCAATTACTTCCTCAATTCAAGAAAAAATACACTTCATTTAAGCAAAAATTACACATTTAGATTTCCATTTTTTTGCAGTGTATGTCTACTTTCAAATGAATTTGCTAAAATCTAAAGATTAGAGTGTGACAAACAAAAAAGGATTTTAAACTAACAAGTTTTTTATTTTATTTTTTCCAAAGCACCTTTAAGCTACTAGCTTTACATACAGGAGACATTCTCAGAAGTTCAGCTCAATGAAGTCATTTTTGAAGACATTTTGTCATTAAGACATATTTTATGACAACTTTTCCTTTCTGCATGTTTAACGACGTCCTCAACTTTACAGCTGAAGTGTTCAAAAAACAACCTAATTCCATCAAAACTCAGGTTTTATTTCTGTTAAACAGTTTCCAGTTGGTTTTAAAGTGATTAAAATGAGTGGGAACAATAATTTTGACAAAAGACATTTTGTAATTTCAGTATCTGCTCAGGCCTCCGTACTTTTAAATAAGCAGATTTTTTGAAACTAACAAAAGTTCATACTTGTCAAAAATATAAAGAAACATGGAGAAATAACTTTAAACCAATCTGTTAATCTTATATTTGAAATAATAGAATTGTATAACATGGTCTCATATTTACCTGAGCCTTAGTAAATCAATATGATCAATTAAGTAAATAATTCAAGTTGGAATCAATGAAAATCCGGACTTTTCTTTCAGTACATCAAGAATCTTGTAAATCTTCTAAATGAAGCTAAATTATGACGTGTGTTGTTTTATTACTCCGCATCTTCCAACTGATTAAAAATTAACCATTGAAAGACCAGAAGTATTACTATAAGAATAACAATTACTTTTATTATCTTTAATGTTATTATTATTTATTTTTAATGGAACTGTTCGGATTGGCTTCTTTTTTACCAGTATATTGTGTATACAGAACAATAAAAATTGTGAATGAGGATGCATCTGTGCCTCTATGCTTCAACAGACTCCAATATGAGCTCAGTAGAGGTGAGCAGAGCTCGGCTGCTGGCTTAATTTAAATAAGCAGTTTAGCTGTTTAATTCAGGTGTGTAGAAAAACAGACAAAACTAAAGGTTGCAGAACACCGACCCTGCAAGATTTGAGTTTTAAAGCATTGGTTTTAAACAAGCAGAGAACAGGGTGAAGGTAAATCGAGCAGTTTTTATACTTTCTGAGCAAAGATAGACCCACCTCTGCTTGCAATGATGAAGGCTTAATCCCTCTGCGTATGAAGGGTCTTATGAGAACTATACTCCAGTAGGTTGTTCATGAGATCTAAAAGATGCAAACTAACTTCTAAACCAGGAAACATTAAATGCCTCTTCAATCAATCGTTATTATCCTTTAAAACCAGAGATGGGAAGTAACGAAGTACAAATACTTCGTTACTGTACTCAAGTAGATTTTTCTGATATTTTTACTTTACTTTACTACTTATTTTTATGGCGACTTTTTACTTCTACTTCTTACATTTTTACACAAATATCTGTACTTTCTACTCCTTACATTTTAAAAAATTGGCTCGTTACTTTAGTTTCGAATCATTTCAATGGAGTTACCGTTATTATTTTTCACGTCATCAATACCAAATTCAATCTAATTGGATGGGAATCTACGTTGCATTTGATGCACCACTACAAGATGAATCGACAGATTCGGCGGTATTCATTGGCGGCAAATCATTGCAGCTTGGTGGCGGTGGCGTTAGCATAGTAGCATGGACGACGAGATGATTGAAAATTAACACAACGGAGATCTAGTCCTATTGGCAGACATCCATTTAAAATGTAGGCAACGGCATGAAAAAAGTGGTTTCTACTTTTACTTTTATACTTTAAGTAAATTTACAAGCCTGTACTTTGTTACTTTTACTTGAGTAAAGAAGTTTAATCAGTACTTCCACTTTTACCAGAGTATTTTTTAACACAAGTATCTCTACTTTTACTCAAGTACGGAAAGTGAGTACTTTTGCCATCTCTGTTTAAAACTTATATAACTTCACCTTAAAGGTACAGAGTCAGATTATGTGCCTCTAAAAAACCCTAAAAATAATTTGATCCTGATAAAATAAGCTTATATGCACCAAGCATCTGTCCTGATAGTATTTAATCCTTTTTGAGCCTAAATAGAAAACCAGCAGCAGGAGCAATGAACAGCAAATATGGCGCCATCTGCTGGCAGAACAGCTGAACGATAAGAAAGCCTGGTGGTGACTAAACAGAGCCTGACTGTCCTGTAAAGCCTGATGGTAAAGCAACAGCTCAGCGTGATCAAAGAACAACTGATATTATGGAAATAAACAGATCTACACTCTAATCCTCCACAGAGCCTCTTATTAGAACATCGAGGAGAAGAACCTTCCTGTTCCTCACAGGGAAACAACACAAAGGAATTAAAAACAACCAATTGATCAATCAATCAGACTGAGAATAGTATTATTATACAATTAATATTTACTCGCACATGGATGAGCTGAGCAGCAGAATCTGAACTCTTCTGCAGCTTCACATCCCGCCTCAGTGAACACAACTGCTGCTGTAAATATACATAAAGATGTTTATTTACCAACAAACTTAGAAAAAACAAACCACAAAACCCAAAAATATAATAAGTATATAGGGATGCGGTAATCTTTCAGAAAAAAAATTGTATACAACCTGAGAAAATGACTGTTTAGATGAAAAAATGACCGATAATGTGACCGAGACCCTTCGATTCAGAGTAAACAGAGCAGTCATGGAATATCACAGTTTCAGGACTTAAATGTAACCTGAATTTACTGATATATGAGTTCCCTCTTTTATTGTTTTTTTTTTCTGACATCAATATTTAGGGAACGTTAATTTATTCAACCAGAGAGAAAAAGAACTCAGTTGTTTCCACCAATGACGGACAGTAGCCTCATTTAACCAGACAATCTCTATGAAGATTAGAGGCAGATATTTTTTTTTAAACTTATTTAATCTGATAACGTTTATTGGTTACACTAATATTACGGACAGTCGGTTCAGTTTTGTGAATCTGAATTCTGCAGCTCTAATCTCAGTTTCTTTTAAAAAGACGTTTCTTAGATCATTTCAAGCTTTCAATAGAAACAAACATAAGAAAAAAAAATCTCTGCTGCTCTATAACCCTCTATAACGTTTAGAAAGTTTTGATCCTCTGGAGCCCGAACTTTGGCTCCCACAGAGCCATCGTTGGGAGGCCTTATATCCTATACGTTTGACTTTCTCACATCTAAGAGCAGAAGAAGAGGAAAAGAATGGAATGTCCTAAAAACAGCAGGATGCTACATTAAATAAATATTTTGATTAGCAGGATGGTGCATCGAGGGTGGAAATAAACTCCAGTGTCACTCAATGACCCACTGAGACATGTCCTGTTTGGATTATCACTATCTGAGGCTTTATTTAGTCAAAGAGTCCTACATATATATAGAAATGTGTTTACAGGTCATCTGTTAGGCAACAGTTCATGACAGAGTCACAGCAGAACCTCGATTACATTTCTTAAAAAAAATCGATCCCTCTCTGTGGTTTTTGGTCAAACTTGGAGCTTAAAGTCACAAACTGGAGGCGTCGGATCCTCCTTCAGGCCATCTGGGTACAGATGTAGGACAGCAGGCCCAGACCATCATAGTCCCACCACCATGCTGTTGGCATGTTGCTCTATGTCAGGGGTAATAAACTAAAAATCAGCTGGGTCCAAATGAAGAAAATCCTCAACCAGTGAAGGTCTGGAGATATTTTTAATTATAATCTGTTACTTTAAACAGAATTTAACACTGAAATAAAATGAGGTTTTTATGCATCCATGTTATAAATTGAATTTTTTAATAAATAAAACTATAAAAAAAAAAAAAAAGGAAATGTTTCCATTTGAAAATCTAAACAACAATCTTTCAATTTGGTATATAGACAATTTCTTGCTTCACATATTTTATAAAAAACCTGTTATTTTTCTTTCTTTTTTCTGTCTTAATGTTGGCAGTGGGCTTTAGGCTGCCCTGCAAGGCTTTAAACCTGGGTTTAAATGCAGACTAAGCCATTCTCAAGCACATATCAAGGAGCTCATTTTGAGCCTGGATCCAGATTTATTGTTGATTCTGTTCATGGTGGAGAATCCTGCTTCACAGCAGCAGGTTGAGCCAAACATCCTCTAAATGTGCAGGGTCATCTTTGAGCACGCCATTTAACTTTTCTTTCACCAGTTCACTGCAGTTCTTCCAGCAGTCCACACTTTCTCTGCTCTCTTTTTCTCATGGTCTTCTTCTTTCCCATCACCCGGCTTGCTACAGGTTTGCCTGCTGTGTCTAAAAGTAGCAGCAGCAGCAACCCAGACTGACAGCTCATTGGCTCATTTGGATCACGTGCAGCCTGGAGCCGGACGCACCGGAGCAGGAGAAGCGGCGCAAGTGAAATAAGACAGTCGCCGGACAACATGCAGTAATTTATAAATGTTTTAAATCATGTTAGATCTCTGCTCTATGTCTTTATAAGGTCAGTTGTCACAAAACAGCGCAAGGAAATTCACCCTCTGGATTTAACCCTTGGGGAGGAGTGGGCTGCCATTTGCAGCACCCAGGGAGCAGTGCGGGGTTAAGGGTTTTTTTGTTTAGGGACCCAGTGTGGCAATCTGTGGGAGTGGATTTTGACCACTAGGTGACCACTCCCCGAAGATTCCAAGATTCTTGGAAATATTTTTTTTGTTCTTCTGTGAGCTCTTGCAAAATGTTTTTTGGGGTAAATTTGGTGAGAATAGTTTTGGATAACAGTCATCTGGTGTCATGATCTTGGCGCTGATGTCTGGCTGTTAGGAATCCAGTGTGTGTGGGCTGTATTTGTTTTTTTGGTGTTCTCTCCCTCCACCACCAGGTGGCGCCCTGTTCTCGTTGGTCCTCCCACACACCTGCGGCTGGTTGCGCTCATTCCTGAGGACTCTTAAGTGGTGGACTGCTACTACCTCGTCGCCAGAGTGTTTGCCAGTTTTGGGTACTCTAGCCAGCTGAGTTTAGTTGAGACAAACTGAGTCTTAGTTTCTCAGAGTTCTAACCTTGTTTTTGTCTTTGCCTTTTCGGCAGAAAGTCATCCAGCAAACTGTATTTTTGGTCTTCTCCCCCTTGAAGGATTGTTTTGAGCTTCACACTGAGCAGGGGATTAATCTCCACACGACCTGTTCAAGTTCTCCTGGAAATCTAAGTTGCAGTCCGCTCCATTGCTCCTCAAGGAACTAACCAAACCCAAAACCTGTCCGGCCTCCAACGAACCCCCAAATATCTGGATAAACCCACACCGACTGGATTCTGAGAAGAAAGCCTTTTTCTGCTAACGTGAGTCCCATTCATCTCTGATTTTTGCAAGACGTCGTTCAAAGTTCCCACGGACCCTGAACTAACCTCTGAACTTCCCTTCTCACTTCCAGTTCCGGTTCACCAGCTCTCTGAGTTACCCTGGATCCCCTTATGGATTATTTCAATAAACCTGTTCAACTTTTCCTCTGGTTCTCTGAGTGGTTTCCTGCATGTGGGTCAGATCTCTTAAAAACATCGTGACACTGACCTGTTCACTCATTTCATTCACCTGCCTATCTCCGCCCAGTTCTCATTACCGCTCCTCTAATCCACCTCCTTCCGCCTCTATTTAACCAGCCCTCAGTGCCAGAATATTCAAGCTTTTGGAGAGAGTTCTCTAGCGTTTCTCAGTATTTCTGATTGCCTGATCCTGACCTGTTCTGACTCTGGACCTCTGAGCCTGCCTGTTCCCATTCTGATCTGTTTGCTTGACCTGTCCTCTCACTCCTGCTGGATTCTGCCTGAGTATCAAACCTGGAACTGATTCCTCACACCGTCCTAGATTTCCTGTCAGTACCTCTTCGAATCTTCTGCTCTGATCTCCTGCCTGTCCTATGACCTCTGGGACTTCAGTTCAGTCTGTACCCTCTGGGCACAGACTGAACTTTAAGACCAGGTTAGTGACTCACATGTTCATTATCATCCTCCTCCAGATAGGCATAGTCACTGACCTGTGTTCTCCTCCTGCCTTAGACGCCCACGCTGATTATTGCACATCTGTATCTAATAAAGTTTTTAAGAAATCTGTCTGTCTGCCTTGAATTCTAGGTCCTATTGTTTTTTATCTTGACATTTGGAGTCTATAAAAAGTAGACTTTCCATTCTCTGTTGCTAATTTTCCAACTTGTGCCTGCTTCATGTTGCCAAACGGGCTCTATTTGTTTATGATTTGTTGTTATTTACAGGGTGGACATGGCTTGGGGAAACTCAATTAAACTTTCAAAAACTGAGTTCAGTTAAAGCCAAAGTCTTATTTTGAAAAGGATGTAGTTCCTTCAACAGGTCCAGGTTGGTTTTGATAATTTTTCACAATAATCAGTTAAATCATCCATTAACAAAATGTTTATTGTTACTTTCCCCTGGAATCAGTGAAACTAGAAATAATCTGTAACACTTGGAAACATCAGAAAGGTTTAAACACATTTCAAAGCGTTTTAGTCACCATTCGGGGACATGGGAGTAGAAATGTCTAAAGATGCTCCTGTTGAAGTGAAAACATTTTTTAGCCACAAGCTGATTATTAATTCAAAGCTCCCTGCATGATGTTTGGATTTTAAAATGTCTTTTTCTGCTAACATCTGTTTCCTTTTCCAGGCATCTTAATGTGTTCACTGTGTTTTTCTATGGACCTGAATGCATTAAAGAAGTTTCACCCTCGCTGACTGGGAGGAAAGCTGTTTGGGTCGGACTGAGCCATGCAGAGAGCTGGGCTGTGCTGAAGTGGCTCATTGTGAGCCGCGCAGCAGTGTAGCTTTAAGATGGAGGTGGGCAGCGCTTCATGACGCAGGAATAATCCTGAAAGGATGCTTCAAAACTCCAGGCTGGAGCCAAGCAGCGCGTCTGTCTGGGCTGCAGCTGCAGGGGAGCCAGTCTGCAGGATAAACTCGCACCTGGAGGGGGTCCCACTTCTACCTGCTCACCGGGTTTGCTGCGTGTTTGCAGCTCTGCGCGCTGCTGAGAGGAGCCACCTGGAGAACACATCCAGCGCTGCTTGGTTTGGATCTGAGGAGAAACTTTCAAAGCGGCGCCATGGCGCGTTTCACCGAACCTCTGCTCCTCTTTCTGGTCATCTTCAGCCCAGTTCTCACCGACTCTCCCACGGAGGAAATTGAGGTTTTGGCATTATTGCCACAAAATAACTCTTTTCTGTTTTCACAATCAAGAGTCGCACCGGCGATCCGTTACGCTCAGGACAGGCTGAGGGCGGATCATCCAGGCTTCCACTTCAACATCCACTTTGAGGACTCCGACCAGGTCAACCACGCGCTGTTCGCGCTGGCAGACCGCTCCTGCAGCCGCAAACCGGACCTGATCCTCGGTCCGGTCCGCGAGTACGAGGCGGCAGGTGTGGTGAGGCTGGCATCCCACTGGCACATCCCGGTGATCTCCGCAGGTGCGCTGGCCACCGCCTTCAGGGACAAGCAGAGCGAGTACTCCCAGCTGACCCGCATCGCCCCGTCCTACGTGAAGATGGCAGGGATCTTCAGCGCGATGTTCGAGCACTTCACCTTGAGGAGCGCCCTGCTGCTGTACGAGGACGACCGGAGGGAGCGGGACTGCTACTTCACCCTGGAGGGGGTCCACCACCTGATGGACCACTACGATGTGGAGGTTGAAACTATCCACCAGGAGCCAACTTTCAAATATGAAGACATCTTCAAGACCAATCTGGACATGGAAGGTAAACCTCAAACATTTCACTCTCTATATGAAAAAAAATAGAAATCTAAATAAATGCATATTTTGTTGAACTAAGCGGGTAAATGAGACACTTTGCCAATGCCACAAGACAATTTACATTTAAATTAAGAAAAAACAATTTCATGGTCTTTTTCAAGTGCATATTATCTAATGATCTTATTCTAAGAAGAAAAATTCTCATTCCATTGGCAGATCATCTTATTTACCTGCTCAAATTAAGGGTAAATACACTTAATTTAAGACATTTTTTTTCGATTTGCAGTGTGAAACATTACTTCAAATCTATATATATTTTCTTAACAAAAGTAAATTTGTTTTTGAATTGAGGAGGTAATTAAGACACTTTTCTATAAGAAAAAGAAAATTCACACAAAAAAATAGAACAAAAAAAAAAACAAAAAACAATTGCATTGTCTTATTATCTAACCATCTTAAAGGAATAGTACACCCAAATCATGATTAGCCTTCATTTTCTACTCACCCCCATGCTGAACAACACTCTGGAGTACTTTTTTGATATCTCAAATGCATCTGGAGATCTGGGAGGCTTCTTGCTGTCTGCTGACATTCAAATAATGGAGGTCTATGGTGCCCGAGACAGAAAGGTCCATAAAAGTCCACAAAAAACGTGTCAATATTCCTCCATACTGCTCGTCCAATGTATTCCAAGTGTCCTGAGTGGGTAGCGTCCATAATTTACTCGAAACGAAGTCATTTAGAATGTTTTTAGAGCATAAACAGTAGTGTATAGGATTTCCTGAAAGCGCGTTCACGACTCTACGGAAACCGCGGCAGACCAAACCAGATGAAAGTGTTTTGCACTTCTCAGCTACCGTAGTTTCTGTCTCCTTGAACCTCAGTCGTCCTCAGCAGATGGCCGCTCACACTGAGCCTTGTTCTGGTTCTGCAGGAGGTTTCTTCCTGTTAAAAGGGAGTTTTTCCTCTCCACTGTCGCTACAAGCATGCTCAATGCGAAGGATTGCAGAGAGTCAATGAGTCGATGCAATCAACTGGTTTTCCTTAGATAGAATTATTTTGAAGAATATGATTGTGTTACCTATATAAATAAATTTAATACTTTTCTAATTGCAGCTCTTCTTTAAGTGAGTCCCTCCTGGTTGAATTGAGGTTTGCTTTGAACACGTTAACCTGCCAGAATTCATTCTTGTCCTTTTGTTATCAACACACAGCAAGTACAATTTAAAAAGTTGGACTATAATAAAAAAAAACAAAAAAAATGTTTTCTCTTGGTTCAGAAACTCATATCAGATGAATTTATTACACAATATGAAATGTATAAAGCCTTTATTTCTTGTCTGTTTGTCGACTGTGGGTTTTAGACCATGAAAATCAAAAATCGAGTATCTAAAGTTAAACTAATTACATCAATTTAAAAAGTAAATTTTAACCAGAAAAGTCAGACGTCTGAAAAGTCAGTTTATTTTGCAGGTCTGGGCTCCTTTTACATGAATAATGACCTCGATGCAGCGTGGCATGGAGCGGATCAGTCCATGGCTCTGATGAGGTCCAGTTGAAGCCCAGTTTGCTGCGCTAGCTGCCCTCAGGTTATCTGCATTGTTGGTTTTGGTGTCGCTCATCTTCCTCTTGGCAGACCAGCTTCTCTAAGCATGCTGAGCTCTGGTAGCTGGTTATCTTCCCTGTAGACTTCAGAAAACCCAGTGGATAGTGGTTTCGGCTGTGGAGCTTTACTCTGGACTTCAGCTGAGTGGATCCCATAATCTGGGTTCTCCATACGCAGGACCTTGCTTTCCAAACTTTTTTATAGGATCATCATATGAACATTTTCTGTGTGGTGGCTCGGTTATTCTTTCTTTCCACTCAACTTTCAATAAAAACCCTAGAACCTAATAATAAAGCTCTTACTTGGAGTTTCTGAGAACCTGATTGTTTTCTGTTGATCTGGAAGCTTAAACGTATTGTGGAGGATTTTCCAAATATAAAAAAAAAAACCGCCCTCTCCACTTTTTAAAAAAAAAAAAGCACATGCACAACCCTGTACCCCCTCTCGAGAGCGAATGCTTATTAAATGCTTGCAAGAGCATACCCCCAACAGTACGGCGAGCGTTACGGGACAAAATGTCTTCCAGGACGTCCGCATCACCTACCTTCTCAAGTGATGAGGTTTGTTTACATAGATAATTTTACAGATAGTATTTCATTAGTCTGTGTAGGGTATAGATTTCATGTAGACTGTGATGGACCGAGTTAAAAAAAACAGGAGGAGTCACAGGATATTAGAAAAATAGGGTTTTTTATTTTAACCCAAAAAATAGATGACAAAAGATAAACTGAGCTCATAAAAGAGGTCAAAGGAACAAAACTGAACTCAGGCAAAAATGTAAACAAACTGGCTGTACAAACAAACATAACTGACCTACAAAGAAATGACAGACAGGGGTATATATACTGGCTGATCAGACCAATTTAGACACAATAGGGGTAACTAAACAGAATACAATTACAAACAAAACAAATAACAGTACAGCTAAGTTTGACTAAACTAAAGACTCACAAAATGAAAATCAAAACCATTAAAGTCCAAATACCAATATTCACCTAAATGCAAAAACTCATCTAAAGAAAGAAACTACACATTCCCCCGCCAGCAAGGACCAGTGGTGCAGTCCAATCAGCATCCAAATTTGCTGAGCCCTGGCCCCCCATCTTTTGTCAACTTCAGAGTGTGGCCATGGATTTGGCCATCACACACTCCCCCACTTCCTGATCTTCCCTCTGGCACCGAGAAAGGTAATCAGCAGTGGTGTTGTCCTTGCCGGGGATGTAGTGAACCTTAAACCGAAATGGCTGCATAGCAAGGTACCATCTGGTGATTCTCCCATTAGTGTCCTTCATTCTTTCTAGCCACTGGAGGGCTCTGTGATCAGTCTGAAGTGTGAATTCTCTTCCTAGCAAATAATATTTGAATGAGTCAAGGGCCCATTTAATAGCCAAGGCTTCCTTCTCCACGGTTGCATAGCGCCCCTCTCTTGGCAGCAGCTTGCGGCTGATGTAGGCAACTGGATGTTGGTCCTCCAGTGGTCCCTGCAGAAGCACTGCCCCAAGGCCTCTTTCAGAAGCATCAGTCTGCAACACAAAGTCTTTTGCAAAATCAGGTGAGTGCAAAACTGGATTCTTACTCAGAGATTGGCTAATGTCCTTAAATGCTGCAATAGCCTCTGCTGTCCACTGAATTTTAGTGGGACTTCTGGAGCCTGTCATGTCTGTTAGGAATGCTGCTCTAGCTGAAAAATTAGGAATGAATCTGTGGTAGAATGCAGCCATGCCAAGAAAAGACCGCAGCTGTTTCCTGGTTTGTGGGAGCGGACAGGATGCTATCGCATTGATTTTATCAACTTGAGGTTTCAGAGTACCACCTCCAATGGTGTACCCCAGGTACTGTATTTCTGTCCTGGCAAGAGCACACTTTGCTGGATTGATGGTAAGGCCTGCTAAACGCAGCCGATCCAGGACCTCCTTTAGATGGTGAACATGCTCTTCCCAAGTTGCACTGAAAACCACAACATCATCAAGGTATGCACAGGTGAATGCTGAGAGCCCAGAGAGTACCTGATCCATTAGTCTTTGAAATGTTGCTGGGGCCCCATGGAGACCGAATGGCAGGACTGTGAACTCGAACAATCCCCAGGGGGTGCGAAACGCTGTCAGCTCCTGGGACTGTTTAGTGAGAGGCACCTGCCAGTACCCCTTAGACAGATCAATAGTTGTTAAGTATCTTGCTGCCCCCAGGTGCTCAATGAGGTCATCAATACGTGGCATTGGGTAAGAGTCAAATTTTGATATAGAGTTGAGGTACCTGAAGTCAATGCAAAATCTTATTTTGCCATCCTTTTTCGGAACCAACACAACAGGGTTGCACCACTCACTTGTTGAAGGTTGGATGATTCCTAGAGACAGCATGAGGTCCATCTCCTCCTTCAGCTCCACCCGGAAGCGTTCGGGTATCCTGTAACTCATACGCTTTATGGCAGCATCTGGTTTTAAAACAATGCTGTGCTCCACCAGAGTGGTGCGACCTGGACACTCTTGAAATATGTCAGAAGTAATAAGAGGTGTTACCTGAGACTGTTGCTCGCTGGTGAGATGGCTTAGGTCCAGCACAGAGGATGTTACTGAGGGCAAATAGTCATTAACTTCTTCCTCCTCCTCCACTCTGTGAATAAGCAACACCTCACTCTCATTCTCCTTCCTTGGAACCCACTCCTTGAGAAGGTTAACATGGAGCACTCGACTCCCTCGCTGGAGACCTGGTGTAGAGACTTGATAGGTAGTAGGTCCAGTTTTCCTCAGTACCTTCAAAGGGTCCCTGCCATTTTGCTAGCAACTTGCTGTCAGAAGTTGGCAACATTACCAAAACCTTCTGGCCAGGAGCAAAACTTCTGTGGCGCGCTTTCTTGTCAAACCAAACCTTTTGGTGTTTCTGAGCAGCTGCCATGTGACTCTGAGCCAACTCACTCATTTGCTGCAGTTTATCCCTCATATGGAGAACAAATGAAATAATGTTGACTGGATCCTCTTTACTCTGATCTCCCTCCCATGCATCTCTCAGCAGGGTCAGAGGGCCCCTCACATCATGGCCATAGAGGAGCTCAAATGGGGAGAAACCAGTGGAAGCCTGAGGAACCTCCCTGTAGGCAAAAAGGAGGTATGGCAACCACTGGTCCCAATCAGAGCCTGTATCATTCACAAACTTACGTAGCATTTGTTTGAGAGTTTGGTTAAAACGCTCCGTCAGGCCATCCGTCTGTGGGTGGTATGGTGTTGTCCTCATGCTCCTGATGCCCAACAGCTTATAGACCTGTTTCAAGAGTGTGGACATAAAGTTAGTGCCCTGATCGGTTAAAATCTCCTGTGGAAATCCAACCCTCGAGAAAAATTGAACCAGTGAGGAAGCCACATGTTTTGCTTTAACAGTCTTTAGTGGAAAAACTTCAGGATATCTTGTTGCATAGTCTGTGATGACAAGCATGAAGCGATTTCCAGATTTACTTTTTTCCACCGGGCCCACTACATCCATCCCAAGGCGTAGAAAAGGTGTGCCAATAATGGGAAGGGGTTGAAGTGGTGCTTTGCTAGGGACTCTCATTGAGGTTTTCTGACACTCAGGGCAGCTTCTGCAAAATAAAGCAACATCTGATCTTAAACCAGGCCAGAAAAAATATCGCTTGATGCGAGCAGTGGTCTTATACTTCCCAAGGTGGCCAGCCCAGGGAATAGAGTGTCCCAAAGTCAGCACTGTTTCACGAGCCTCCTTAGGGACAACTAACTGCTTTAACTGGCCATGTTGATGATATAAAATGCCATCTTGCAGTATATACTGCTCTTTATTTGTGTCAGATCCTACAGAGGCCTCCCTCCTAGCCTTCAGCAACAGGGCAAATAAAGTTGGATCATTCTGCTGCATTTGTCTGATGTTTGTGGGTATTGAAAAACCCAGTGGCATATCTTGAGCCACTTCAACTGAAGTCTCACCCAGTGCATGTTGAAATTTCTCACGCCTTCTTTGACTGCGTGGCTTCCGAGACTTCCCAGGTTCTGTCTGCAACTCAGCCTCGAAAAAAGGTAAAGCACTAAGTGTTGCAAAATGCTCATCTTGATTTTTAGCTTGGGCTCTAGTTACAGCCACGTTACAGCTCTGCACATCCCTCAACAAGTCATAGATGACAGGCAGATCCTCCCCCAAAACTACAGGATAGGGTAGGTTATCAGCTACCCCAACCTTCAACAGATAGGGAGCTCCCTGCACCTCAACAAACATATCAGCAGTGGGGTATGATTTCTCATCACCATGTACACAGCGAACTGATATCGTTTCAGAAGGGCATATACAATTAGTTGGTACATGGTTCTTGTGCACTAGAGTCTGTGTGCTGCCAGTATCTATTAAAGCATTTATTTCATGCCCAGCAATCTTCACTGTAATGATTTTACTTGACTGCTTTATTTCAAGTTTAACATCCACATTCTGATGAGGCACAAAACACACTTGAGTTAGCTTACTTTGATTCTTAGGACACATGGGTTTGGTGTGACCTTCTTGTCCACAGAGGTAACACACTGGAGGCCTTTTTCCTGCCTTAGAAGGCTGGTTTTCTCTTAAAAAAGGCTTACCCCCACCCGTTGCTAGCTTCTGATGAGGCTGATAAGGTTGTAACCGACGTGAATCTTTGGCAGCTCTCCATGCACTGTTGCTCCATGGCTGACTCCTACTTCTGGCGGCCACAAACACGTCAGCGAGAGTAGCAGCTTCTGCAGCAGACTTCGGATTGTGCTCCTTGATCCAAACCTGAAGCTCAGGACACAACATTCTCAAAAATTGTTCCAGAATAATCAGTTCACCAATTTGTTTCACAGTTTTATCTTTAGGCTGAACCCACTTCTCATAAAATTCTTTCAGCCTTGAATATAATTCTTTTGGACTCTCATCAAGAACATCAAGGCAGCGAAATCTTTGTCTGTAAGTTTCTGGATTTATATCATATTTTTGTAAAATGGCAGCTTTTACCTTTCCATATTCCAGGGAATCATCCACATCCATGTTAACATAGGCACAGCGAGCCTTACCCGTCAGAAGAGGAATGAGATGGAAAACCCAGTCTGATTGTGGCCAACGATAAGCAGCTGCAATTCTCTCAAACGTGGTCAGAAAGTGCTCAACATCATCTTCAGCAGTCAATTTTTCCAATTTAGGATGAGGAAGGTGCACAGACTGACCTGTTGAGCTGAAAGCTGAATCCTCAGGTTGAGATGTTGCTTGAATCTGATCAATTTGAGTTGTAACAGGTGGTGAATCAGTTGATGTGGGCTCAGGGGGCGGGGTTGTCCTGGCCTGTATTTCCATCTGCAAAAGCCGAAACTGATGTTGCAAGCTCCTAAAGCGCTGTTCTTGTTGTGCAGAAACTTCTCTCTGCTTTTTCTCCCGAACTTCCTGTTGTCCCATGAAAGCCCGAACAATCCCAGCAATATCATGCAGAGTTGGCTCTCTGGGCTCCTCCTCATCAGTGGCTTCAGCTGCTGCTGCTGAAGCTCCTCCTTCCATTTCCTGACTCTCTGATTGCTGGGAAGCCTCTTTGGTATCAACCTTATTTCCTTTTCTTGGGCGCAGACCGTTCTGCATGGCTCAAAAAGTTTGTTGGTGGGGGAAAAATTGCTCACACAAAAAAAAACAGAGAAAAGAAAAAAAATCCTGGCTCCTCAACTCAAAATCCCACTTCTGACACCACATGTGATGGACCGAGTTAAAAAAAACAGGAGGAGTCACAGGATATTAATTAGAAAAATAGGGTTTTTTATTTTAACCCAAAAAATAGATGACAAAAGATAAACTGAGCTCATAAAAGAGGTCAAAGGAACAAAACTGAACTCAGGCAAAAATGTAAACAAACTGGCTGTACAAACAAACATAACTGACCTACAAAGAAATGACAGACAGGGGTATATATACTGGCTGATCAGACCAATTTAGACACAATAGGGGTAACTAAACAGAATACAATTACAAACAAAACAAATAACAGTACAGCTAAGTTTGACTAAACTAAAGACTCACAAAATGAAAATCAAAACCATTAAAGTCCAAATACCAATATTCACCTAAATGCAAAAACTCATCTAAAGAAAGAAACTACACATTCCCCCGCCAGCAAGGACCAGTGGTGCAGTCCAATCAGCATCCAAATTTGCTGAGCCCTGGCCCCCCATCTTTTGTCAACTTCAGAGTGTGGCCATGGATTTGGCCATCACATAGACTTATGATAATAAATATACCCGTTATTTTTTTCTACATCGTTGTGACGTTTTGGCGATCTCGCAATCGCTAGTTTGTTGGCTCTGCGCTGCCGTAGCGCAAAGATGTCTGCCTCCATGGCTACGAGACGCGCTCCTATGTAATTATAAATAACGAATTCGAAGGCAACGCAAATATTAAGGTTAAGAGGCTGAGCTCGTAGATGATGATAAATAACATAGTTATGTATAATATATTACATTTCTGACTGTAGATCCCTGTAATTATTACACACTGTAGCTTTAACTAAAGCTGCTGATTCTGGACTCCTTATTCAAAGCCAGACTCAAAACCCATCTGTTCCAGCTCGCTTATTTGTGAATACACTATTTTTATGTTCCTGTATTTCTATTTTTGTGTTTTCATTTTTCTTCTTTTTTTGTTTTTTTTTTTCTGTAAAGTGACCTTGAGTGTCCAGAAAAGTGCTGTCAAATAAAATGTATTATTATAATTTTTTATTATTATTAAACATATCACCAGAATGATTGACAATTAGGAGGACCAGTTATTTAGATGATGAAATAAAAGAAGTCTTCTTTACCTCTAAAACATTTCCCTTTTTGTGTAAACAAATCTGACCAACTTGCTGGGAAATAAATGTAGTATTTTCCGGATTCCATTTGTAAATATAAATGATTAATTTCTACTTAAAATAAGTGAATTTTTTCTTGAATTGAGGAGGTAAGTGAGACTTTGCCAATGGAGCAAGACCATTTACATTTAAAATAAGAAAACAATTATTGCATTTTCTTATTTCAAGTGCATATTATCTAATTATTTTACTTGAAGAGTAAAATTGGCAGATCACTGAATCTAAGAACATTTTTTATTATGTTTAGGTCATTTTTGCAGTTTACAAAGTCAAAGCACAAATGAGTAGAATATTTATCTCAGGGTTTCACTGTGACAGTTGTTATTCCAGAACATGACCTATGGGCAGTTTAATAGATTCTCTATGGATCCCAGTTTCCCGCAGGCGCTGGGTCGACTACCTGTTGGCTAGATCTACTGAGGGAAAAAAAAAGAAAGAAAAGGACAAAGAACAGTTGCAGGTTGTTTTCATCGGGCAGTTTGAGGACATGATGAAAACCACGCCATGCTTCTAATTGGGCGATGAACCAACCGTGTCTGACATTATCATGGAAACTTAGCAGCAGTTTCAGATTCCTGGTTTCCTGGAGTTTGGAAACATAAAAGAGCATGGCAGAGTGTGTCTGGTTCCCCCTGATTCAATTTCTGCTGGCAGCAGTTTTTGATCTTATCACACAGGCAGAGGTTAGCTGAGATGATGTCTTATTAATTAAACATCATCCGTGCTTTCATCGTGGCTTTGTGCTGCTGCTTCATGTTAATGATGCCGTGCGGCTTCGCTCTGAGATTCAAATCTTGTAATGAAACACTCTCGCTCATTTTCTGTTTCCGCACCCTTTTGTCCGGTGGTGGTGGTGGGGGGGATCAGTACTTTTTACTAACAAGTTTTTTTACTAACAGTTTTCAAACACCTTTTATTTCTACTGCAGTTTGCAGACGTCCACATGTGAAATATGATGCCACTTTACAAATATTATGTTATCAATCATCATTCTTGTCTTTTCAGGATTTATTGCAGTTTTTATTTGCTTTGAAATTATATTTAAGTAAGTTTAGAGATTAGGTCCTTGCATAAATACGTTGTGTAAAGGATAAATGATTAAATTACATTGATGGAAAACAAAAACGTGACGCATCGTTGTTACGATGGGCCTTGAGAATATTTTTACTCATATACTGTTATGTAAGTAGAGGAAAGCTGTTTTTGAAACCCTGTAAGACTCACTGCCTTTTGTCTTGGCTATTGATAAGAAAATGTTCCTTTTAATTGGTTACACCCATAAAAAGGACTCGTTGCATTAACTGAATTTAATTGATGGCAGTTTTTCCATCCAGTACATTTTTGCCAGCTGAACCAAATCCACATTTATCTGAATGGTGTAATTTTATTAATTTTTATTGTTTGTTCAACACAATTATTTAAAATACTTTCTAACGGAAATAAATACACCAAATTTCAATTTGTTGGGTTGGTCCAACTTAATAAAATCTAAATCTAATCTTATCCCGTGGACCTATATCTTTACCTGCATTGAATGTAGTTATGTTGAGCTAACTTATAACATATGATAAGCCAATGATAAATGCATTGTTTTTATCAACTCAATTGTATTTAGTTTAAGAGTAGAAACTGTTTTTTTTACCAAATATGCATGCATGTCACATGATCAAAATAACCTGGACAAAGATGGAGCTGCCTGTGATCATGGATCTTCTGGTTTCATCTGTGTGGACTTGGGCATCAACTAACTATTTTTTTTTTTACTTTTTGTTTTGTCAATGTGGCAAAACGCATCTGCACAGATATAATTGCCTTTTGTTGTGCCTTTATACTTATTTACTTATGTCACAATACTAATAATCATTTAGTCAAAATCCTAATTAATCATTTATCTAATTAAAATCAATCCACAAGGAAGCTTAATTTTGATCCCAATCAACAGTACCAACCTTCATTGATTATAATTTTTATTATTAATGAAAATTATAAATTTCATTTATCAGTTAATGTTGACATTTAAACCAATTATGAACCTTTGCTTGAATTAACCATTAATAAATGTCAGCAGTTTGGTAATTATTAATCAACCAACCAAAACCAGAAGAAATGTGTCTATGTGAAGAAGTTGTAAATGCAAAACGAGTAACCCTTAGAGACAGGCAGGTCACTGAAAAAAAATAATAACCACAGACAACAACACTTAATAAAGGCTACCATTTAATAAACAGATAACTGTTACAGTGTAAGAAATGATGCTGTTCAATAATTGTGTTAGAACACATTAACCTACAGAAAGAAGGAACACAAGATGAAGGTAAATCTGTATAATTGATTCATTTGGATAGCGGCAGTCCTTAGATGGTTTAATTTATAATTATGATTTAAACGTTGATTAATTGTCCATTAAACCGGCAGCAAATATGAAGTAAATAGCTCTGAACTGAATTGAGGATGCAGGGTGCCTACGTCCCTCGCTCTGGTTAGGTCACTTGCAGTTAGGCTTGATTTATGCTTCATGTGTCCGTGAGGTCAACACGCATCTGAACTCCGTCATTTTTAGCCTTCATGCCCCTCGTACGGTAGCCTCGTGAGACCATCCTGATCTCGCGAGCTTTCAAGATTTCACTCGCTAATCAGTCTGGAGACTCTCCGTTAAAGAAAATTTGGAGCCGTTCACCAAACGAACGTCCAATCAGCGTTGGCTTTGAGGCGGGTTGAGGTGTGACGCAACGAGAAGCGCGACAGTTCAGTCTAAAGAACATGGCGGCTTCAGCCGATGAAACTAGCGTTAGCCTGGCTATCGAGCAAGTTTTATCGTTATTACACAGTATTTCTTCACTGAAAGAAGAGCAAAACACTAACCTGACTCCGCCAGATGGATTTGCTCCGCATATCCATCTGGAAAACCTCCGTTTAAGTAATTTTGGGAAGGGGCAAAAGTACTGGTTAGCTGATTGGCCTATGTTGGTGATAGACGGGCCAAATAAACCAATCAGATCAACGAAGCATATGACGTACTAACAGACCGACGACGAAAACACAACCACAAGCCAGGCTACTCTTGCTGAAACCAGTCGGGAGAAGAGCAAAAACATCTTTTCCTCTGAGAAAAGCCTCCAGAGCAGTGTTTTGCTCTTCTTTCAGTGAAGAAATACTCTGTAATTCCGGTAAAACTTGCTCGATAGCCACGCTAACGCTAGTTTAATCGGCTGAAGCTGCCATGTTCTTTAGACTGAACTGTCGCGCTTCTCGTTGCGTCACACCTCAACCCGCCTCAAAGCCAACGCTGATTGGAAGTTGTTTGGTGAACGGCTCCAAATTTTCTTCAACGGAGAGTCTCCAGACTGATTAGCGAGTGAAATCTCTAAAGCTCGCAAGATCAGGATGGTCTCTCTAGGCTAGCAAAACACTGCTCTGGAGGCTTTTCTCAGAGGAAAAGATGTTTTTGCTCTTCTCCCGACTGGTTTCGGCAAGAGTTTGATCTATCAATTGGCTCCTCTTCGTCGTCGCTCTGTTAGTACGTCATATGCTTCGTTGATCTGATTGGTTTATTTGGCCCGTCTATCACCAACATAGGCCAATCAGCTAACCAGTATTTTCGCCCCTTCCCAAAATTACTTCAAGGGAAGGTTTCCAGATGGATATGCGGAGCAAATCCATCTGGCGGAGTCAGGTTACTCGTATGGCGTCCATGATGACAAAATGTCTGCTGCAGGCACCTAGGATGGTGTCGGTCATAGAGTCTTGAAGGCCTGCGCTAAACAGCTCTATGGGATTCTAGAGCACCTTCTCAACCTTGGGAGTTGGAGTTGATCACACACCTGCTTCGACAAACTCTGAAATTTATTTATTATGTTCTTTGGTTTCTTCAGTTATTGGCTCTGTCAGACACTGACAGAGGCATCGACAATCGGCTGGATCAAAGGTTACCACTCAAACGGTCCATATTTATCAGACAGTTGACTGAAGGTTCAATTGTTTAATTAAGTAGTCAGGAGCACCACAGGGGAGGGTGCTCTCACTAATGATTTTGCTACAGTGTGTTCTAGTTTTACAACTATTGATTATTTTGCAAATCGATTAATCTGCTCATTATTTTTCCACCCGTCCATCTTTCAATATTCTATGCACCGCAGCTGAGATATAATTTATCTCAGCTGCGGTTGCGAGGGGGGCTGGTGCCTATCTCCAGCTGTCTACGGGCGAGAGACGGCGTCCACCCTGGACAGGTCTCCAGTCCATTGCAGGGCAACACAGAGACAAACAACCATTCACACACACACTCACACCTAAGTAGAATTGAGAGAAACCAGCTAACCTAACAGTCATGTTTTTGGACTGTGGGAGGAAGCCGGAGTACCCGGAGAGAACCCACGCACACTCAGGGAGAACATGCAAACTCTATGCAGAAAAACCCCGGGCCGGGAATCCAACCCGGAACGTTCTTGCTGCAACGCAGCACGACTGCCCACTGCTTACCTGAGCAGCCCAATATTTTTCCAATGAATCGACTAATAATGAGATAGCCAAAGCTTCCTTAAAGATGACTTTTTACGAAATCAAAGCAGGTGGAACTAAAACTTTCCACTTGAGGAGTTCTGGACTATAGAGCATATTGATACACAAGAACTTATTTTTTTTTCATCTTAAATGCAAAATGTTCATATATCATTTTTTTTACAATCCTTGTATAATTTCTGCTCTAACTTGGTCGCTCTGTCAGCTAAAGGCATGTTTTAGAGTCTCTATACTACAGCTAACAATTAGTCGATCACTAACTTAGTTGATTATTGTTTCAGTAATCGATTAATCCGATTAATTGCTTCAGCCCTAGTATGTACACAACCGCCATTACGAGATAGAGTCCTGATATATGCAAAGAAACTCTGTTGACTGCGGTTGTTGGATGGATAATTGATTGACAGGAAGCTGAACAGGGAGCTGTTGAAATGCTTCGTAAAAACAATCTTTAGATCCTGAATATAAATAAAAGAAGGGAGATGGTCGTAGATTTTAGGAGAATCAGCAACCAGTCAAACCTTATCAACATCTTGGGAGAAAAAGTTCAGGTGGAGGCGTCAGTCTGACTGATTATTTAAGCTCAGCTTTAGGAAGAGCAGAGCAGGTTTAGTCCCTGGAGCATCGGCCAGGCTCAGCATCATGCTCCAGGTTCATGTGAGTCCGCTGAACGAGTCCACAGGAGCTTTGTAGACATTTACCAGGGGTTATCTAGTCTCTGTTGAAGCGGAGCAACAGGCTGGTTGGCATTACCTGCTTTAAGTATAAAACGGGTCCTGGTACATGTTAGACCTGGCATGATTTCAGATATGTTCATGGACCGAATTGCTAGTTTTAGCAAACAGTGTGAAGAGGCTGTTTTTTGAGGATTGTAGAGACTCTCCTCTACCAGAACCAACGGTATGTGATGGGCTATGGAGCTGTGGATCTTGTCGTAAACCAGCCCAAAATGGGTCTAGATTGGTCTCAATTTTCACAAATACACGTATGTGATTTATACATGCACAGGACAATTCACACAAGCACAAAAAAATGCACACACACAAAGGACAAGATGAATCACATATTTTTCTCAAAATTGAGACCAATCTAGATCCATATTGGTGGTTCACGACAAGATCAGCTTCTCCATGTCAAAGCCCAGGCTTCTTCACTTCAAAACGGACTAATTTGCGCACTGCCCAGTCCACTTGATGTATGTGGCTCATGATATATCCCAGATACAAGCTGCAAAAATAAGCTTCCTTTGCATCATTGAGAGTAGTTAGCTTAGATGGCTCCTGCATCCCGTGGGCTTATGAGGAGAATGACCCTGAACACCCTGAAGGGACTGTCGGTCTGCTGCGGTTGGAGCGCCTCAGGCTCAGAGGAGCCCTAGGAGGTGCCTCTGCAGAAAGAGGTCTGGATGTTTCTGTTGAATCTCCTGCCATCGCCACCTGATCCTGATAAAGAAAAAGAATGGTTGTGTTTTAATTAGGGCTGCAACCAACGATTATTTTAAAAATCGATGAATCGGCCGATTATTTTTTCGATTAATCGATGAATCGGACAAAAACATTTTTTTTATATTAACCTCTTTATTCCAAAATAAACATTTTAGACAGAACAAACAAGCACACAAGTACAGGTTGCTCATTAACTGTACTGGTGCAATATGAAAAATAAATGTTTGTGTTAAAACTACGCAAACTTACATGAGAAATGTAGCTGTACATCCACAAAATATAGGCTACTTTGTTTCATAAAGCGGAAAAAAAGACGTTTTTGTTTTTAAAAGCCCCTAAGGGGTTCAAACAATAGGCCACCCCATTTCAACAAATGAGGTTTTTTTAGACTAGAAGAGTTCTGCCTTTTAAGACAGGAAAGTATAGCAGTTAAAGTTGCTACTTGAGAAAATACTGAACCATAGAGATAAAAATAGCCCTGTGATTCAAATTATAAATTGTATTTGGAATAAAAATGAGAGAACTAGGGGTGCTAAAAAACACTAGCCTGACGTAGTCCTACTCAATTCTAGTCAGAATATGAGTCTGATACTGCTCCATAGAGCTGTGATTATGGGGCGTGTTTCGAACGAACCAGGAAAAAAAATGCCTCTGCACTCAATTGGATAGACCTATAACCAATAAGAGCAGTTGCACGCCTAGAATAAGAAGATGAGCCTTGATCGCGTTTCTCTGTTCCTCTTTTAAAATTAATTTGCTGTCGATATCTTCTAGAACGGACCTAATAGCAGAATCTACACACCTCAACTCTCCGGCGGCAGCCATTGTTGTTGTCACCCAAGCGCGCTTTGGTCACGTGGTTGATTACGTTACTGTTGATAATCTGTCCATCATCGTATAAAGCCCGCCCTGACAATTTGATTGGATCGCCAGAGGGTGGGCGATCATACTCGCGCTACTATGGAGCAGAGCCAGACCGAACTTCCCGACCTCAAACCTTGTGGGCGGGACTAAGTTCGGAATGGCACCCAGGCTAAAAAAACACATCCTCCAAAGACAGATATTTACATGGGAATGTGGCATATAATTAAAAATTAAAAGTAAAATAAGTAGCCAACCTTATCACTGTCTGTAACCTACTAACACGGTAAGGAAAGCATCAGATGAGCTACCTGAGAAACTAACGTTACGTTTCCCCACTTTAAAACGAAACAAACATGGTCGCTCACCCTGCTGATCTTCACTGCCATCGAAGACTCCAACGTGTTTCCTTTTCAGGTGCTGCATCATAACAGTGGTGCTTCCATGCCATGTTAATTTGTTTTTACAAAAGTTGCATGTTACGACTTTTTTCGCATTACAAAGCGCAGGCTGTCTGCGAATTGAGAAGCAGCTAGCGTTTGCGGTATCGGTCATTAGAACAGTTGACGTTACTGCCTTTTGAAAACAGCCTTTGCTCACCTGCGGCGCTGGCTCGCTCTGCCGTATTTTTTTTTTCTTCCCGCGTTTCAATCAAGTGGCAGTGATGACGACGGCGGCGGATGACACATTAATCGCGCAACACAACTAATCGATGATGAAATTCGTTGCCAACGCTTTTAAAAGTCGATTTTGATCGATTTTGATCGATTCGTTGTTGCAGCCCTAGTTTTAATGGATGCTTTGAGTAGATCTGAGATCTTTCATTAGACATGTAGAAATTCTTATTCCTAAAACTGCTCTTTGCTGCATGGGCTCATGTGGAGCATTCAGAACATCAGACAGCCTAACTTTTAATAAAGGCTTTTACTTTAGCATGGTTGGCCTAAAGGTTTCTCCACCTGCTACAGAACTGGATGCACAGCTTCTCATTATAATCATGAATCAGATCTGACTTTTACCATAGCTTAAGTCAGAATGGTTCTAACATTAAACCGTCTACAGCTTTTCCCAAATCATTTTTTCATAAGGAATGTAAAAAGGAAAACCTGATATTGATCTAGCCTGTTTATCCTCCGCAGTCTGACTTCTGTAGCATTACTGTCTCTTTAAAGCAGCTCAATGTTATCAGCTTCAGTGGGGCCACTTTGGAGTTGAATGCACTTGTCTGTTGCCTGTCTTCCATTCTTTGTCTTTCACTGCAGAGACACAACGGAATTCAGATGGTTTAATGGAAGCATTTCTCAGTGCTGGTGCGTCTATTTTCTACCTGAGGAACCACAGAACATCACTTCTGTCACTTTCTTTGTCAGATTCCTCCAAACGTTTATACTATAGAAACAATGGGCCTCACGCTTTGTACAAACAAATACATTCCTAATCGTTCGTACAAGTGATTTGAGATAAAATGTGACATTTTTCTCCTATTTCTAATCTTTTCTCAGGTACAGACACATTTTCCTAATGCTACAGACTGACGTAGGAGTTTTGTACCCTTAGTAATCATTTAGCTGTCATTCAAACTAGGGATGCACGATATAATCGGCCCCCTATCGGTATCGGCCTGTATCGGCCTTAAAACTGAATATCGGACATCGGCCACCCCACCGATATTTAACCCGATATTTGATCAGCTTCTGAGTTTCTAAAGTCTAAAAAAAAAAAAATACTACTTCTTCTTCCTCAAAAACGTATTTTTTACATACTTAAAAACTTCTAAAGACGAGGGAAAAAATATTGATACATTAAAATATCCCAATATCTTCATATGCTGATATATTGCCATTTAAAAACACCATATCAATCTCTTTTACTAATGAAATATTGCTATATGTCATCGTTATGCTACGAAATCCCCCGAAAATTCACGAAATGTTGCCATATTTTATATGTTGATATATTGACGCGGTATCGATCTATTTTACTAACAAAATCTCACAAGAATTTGCAAAATATAATGAAAGTTTGTAACAGAACGATGAAATTTCACGAGATTTTGAAAGTAAAATAGATCGATACCGCGTTTTTAAAAATCTATTTGATATCAGCGTATGAAGATATATTTGAGTATATTATTTTTCAAAGTGTCAGAAATGGATAACAAAACTGCTATTTTCAATGACTACTTATTTCTGTCCAGCTTTAACATCGGTATCGATATCGGTTATCGGCTACATGAGTTTTAAAATATCGGCATATCGGATATCGGCCAAAATCCCAATATCGTGCATCCCTAATTCAAACCTAGTTTTTCACTACATCATTATATATCATGCAGCTCTGCATTTATGAATAATAATATTATTGGCTGATGAAAAAACTATAGGTCACTACACCTGCAGCTGGCATGCCGATATCCAGGGGACTCTGGTTTCATTTTTTGTCATTTCATCAAAAGAAAGAAACGTCAGTGTCTCTATGTGAGGAGGTTTAGCAGAATGTTGGTTGATGGCGAACTCGTACTAAGCATCATGTGTTGCTCACTAGTTTTCATTGACTCATTTTCTAAATGTTGTTTTCTAGTTCTTTGAAAGCCAATGTTGCTTTTTGCGATATCTGATGTCATTCTCCTTTTATAAGCAATAATGTTGAAAACTGGTAGTTCTTAACAAGCTTTTTGTGATGTGGCTCCAGGAATGCAAATATCAGTGCTGGAGATTTGAAAAGCAGATATTTATTTCAAAGAATGTCCTTGTGTAACATAAAACTGCTTGATCTACTAGCTGTTTTTTTATATGCTTAAAAAGTTTATTTCCATGTAGTAGCTGATGAATCCAGTAACCTACCATGCAACCAAAGTTGTTCTTTAATGTCATAATTTTCTTCTGAACGCCGTCTGTGATTTTATTTAAAGATTTTCAGTTTTTTCAGCTGCTGCTTCCTATTAGGGATTTATTTTTGTATTAAGACTGATCTATCTTACCTTAGTTCATTTGTAAATCACACCATAAAAAAGTATTTATCAGACCGTCTTCACAGACTTGCTTGCAATCCCATTCATATTCTATAGGGTTTAGTATCATCGTAGTCCATTCTTTGCAGCTACAATTGCTTTGCCTCCTCTGTGGAAGCCTCTCTTGCACATCACTAGTTTTCATTGACTAATTTCAGATCAAACAATGTTTATTTTTATTTTCGTTATTATTTTTTATTTTATTTTTACTTCTATAACACTGCAACCACAGTATTTCCTACGGTGGCCCTGAAGTGCAAACTGCAACTACAAATCTAAAAGCGCAACTACATTAAGAAAAACACAACTACATAAAGCAAAGCGCAACTAGATTAAGAAAAACACAACTACATAAAGCAAAGCGCAACTACATTAAGGAAAACAAAACTACATAAAGCAAAGCACAACTAGATTAAGGAAAACACAACTACATAAAGCAAAGCGCAACTACATTAAGAAAAACACAACTACATAAAGCAAAGCGCAACTACATTAAGGAAAACAAAACTACATAAAGCAAAGCACAACTAGATTAAGGAAAACAAAACTACATAAAGCAAAGCACAACTACATTAAGGAAAACAAAACTACATAAAGCAAAGCGCAACTACATTAAGGAAAACAAAACTACATAAAGCAAAGCACAACTAGATTAAGGAAAACAAAACTACATAAAGCAAAGCACAACTACATTAAGGAAAACACAACTACATAAAGCAAAGCGCAACTACATTAAGGAAAACACAATTACATAAAGCAAAGCGCAACTACATTAAGGAAAACAAAACTACATAAAGCAAAGCGCAACTACATTAAGGAAAACACAACTACATAAAGCAAAGCGCAACTACATTAAGGAAAACACAATTACATAAAGCAAAGCGCAACTACATTAAGGAAAACAAAACTACATAAAGCAAAGCGCAACTACATTAAGGAAAACAAAACTACATAAAGCAAAGCGCAACTACATTAAGGAAAACAAAACTACATAAAGCAAAGCACAACTACATTAAGGAAAACAAAACTACATAAAGCAAAGCACAACTACATTAAGGAAAACACAACTACATAAAGCAAAGCGCAATTACATTAAGGAAAACACAATTACATAAAGCAAAGCGCAACTACATTAAGGAAAACAAAACTACATAAAGCAAAGCGCAACTACATTAAGGAAAACACAATTGCATAAAGCAAAGCACAACTAGATTAAGGAAAACAAAACTACATAAAGCAAAGCGCAACTACATTAAGGAAAACAAAACTACATAAAGCAAAGCGCAACTACATGAAGGAAAACACAACTACATAAAGCAAAGCGCAACTACATTAAGGAAAACAAAACTACATAAAGCAAAGCACAACTACATGAAGGAAAACACAACTACATAAAGCAAAGCGCAACTACATTAAGGAAAACACAATTACATTAACCTACCGGAAAAGGTAGGTACCAGTGGGAAACATGAGACATCGCTGATTGGACGACGGCGCCGTTTGACCCTTGAACCGGAAGTCATTCTGCCTGCTGCAGCTTTTGAAAACATGGATATTGTCGGCGCCCCAAACATAGCTGCCGTTATCCAGGAATATTTTGAATCAGGACATACGTACGAGGTGATACTGGATATGCTCAAGACTAATCACCAAATTTCAGTTATTTTGCGTACACTGAAGACACACTTAAAAGAAGCTGGACTGTTCAGACAACGCCACTTCCGGTTCAAGGGTCAAACGGCGCCGTCGTCCAATCAGCGATGTCTCATGTTTCCCACTGGTACCTACCTTTTCCGGTAGGTTAATGTAATTTTGTCTTCCTTAATGTAGTTGTGCTTTGCTTTATGTAGTTTTGTTTTCCTTAATGTAGTTGTGCTTTGCTTTATGTAGTTTTGTTTTCCTTAATGTAGTTGTGCTTTGCTCTATGTAGTTGCGATTTCCTTAATGTAGTTGCGCTTTGCTTTATGTAGTTTTGTTTTTCTTAATGTAGTTGCTCTTTTAGATTTGTAGTTGCAGTTTGCACTTCAGGGCCACCGTAATTTCCAGCTCTAGTAATTTATTTCCCACTGCTTGGCTTTTACTGTTCCTCTAATTCTGCTGCTCGGCTCTCAGTCAGCAGAACTTTGATCTCCAAACCTTTAAGGTTTTCCTTTTTCCGTCTTCGATGCCATTTCTATGAATAAACACCTTCTGACAAGCGTGAGAAATTTTAGCCTTATATGACATTATGGGGGCGGTAATTATGCAGATTTACCTTTTTTCTGGACACACGCTCACTTAAGCAGAGGTGGACTGTATCATGCTTATGAGGATCATTTAGAATCATTTACTGAATTTAAGAACCTTTGTTGAATTTGATGTGAATCTTGCAAGAGCCAACATTAGGAGAACAAGTTACAGAAATTTGCAACAAAAATATGAAAATGTGAGGCCCGTTGAGCTTGTTTAATCGTTTCATTAGGAACCCTCAGAGATTAGCTTCTGTTCTTTCTTAGCTAAAATCAGGTTATAAAAAAGAAACTTGTTACCAAGATCTGCACAAAGTAAGATCCAAGTACCAGTTTTGTTGTAGTAAAATACTCAAGTAAATGTAACAAGTTAGTACCAAACACTGGCGGACATGGAGTCAGAGATGGGCGGAGCTAAAAGGAATTTAAGCGCAGCAGAAAACCTTTTTATCTGTTTTTTTTTTTTTTTCAAAGAAATAAATTTTAAAGAAATAAATTCTTTAGTTTGGCTTGAGGACAATAAAGGTGGCTCTGCTTATGTGAGGATCCCAAGGACACTTTTTTAATTAGTCAGTTTATAAATAGTAAACTTTAACATAAAATTAAAATATATATTTTAATTTGTGGTCATTTGGTTTTGGCCATCTGAGGCGTAGATCCTGTTATTGGATCAAATAAATGAAACACAGTTGCTTAAAATGTAATAAACATCTAAATTATACAATTTGGGCCTAAAAGTGAGTCAAGGCATTTTATATGTGTAAAATTATTGTTATATTTTGTTATTTCTAATTTAAAAAATATGTTTGAACCTTTATGATCAAATATGCTGAATATTTTGGGAGTTTTAATCCAGATTTTTAAATATAAGCACCTGTACCTGAATGAATCATCCTTAACGAATTCCATTGATCCTTTTACATACATTGTGATGGGAGACAGTAAACATGTTCATTTAGAAAAAAACTTGTCATGCATAAGAGAAAGAAAAGCCTATATGAGCTGATAAATTGAACAAAAGATTAAAAAGTGTTTCAAGCCTATAAATTAAATTGACTTTATGAGGCATATTTTGATGTAACGTATGACTTGAATATTTTAGCTCTCAGTGGTCTGTCTCACTTGAAGCTTTATCCTGAAGCATTCCTGACTCCTCCTGCCCCAATAAAGGCACGCTTTTAGATACTCTCCTCCCACTGTTCTGCAAGTTCTGATGATCAGTATATTTTCTGCTCATTCATTAAGCCATTCACAGAATCTTTTTGCTGTTTTGAGTTAATTTTACAGACTTAAACATAAGTCTGTAAAAGTGTGCTGTCATGATAAATTTTTTTATATATACAGAAATCTTTTGTAGATCAGTTCAGGGTGATTCCAAGTATATTGAAATGCAAAAAATTATTGGATCTTTCTTTCATGTAGATTTGTTTTTTTCTCATTCTTTTGTCATATTTGAACAATCCTCTCCAGAGAATCCAGAGTAGGTCTCGAAACAGCAGCATCATGTTTATCAGCTCTTGAACGTTTTAAAGTTGCTGGCTATGATGCTTCTGTTCCAGTTGAAGATAGCTGAAGTGGTTACCCCCTTAAAAATGATATAAGATATGAAGCATCTTGATGCTTATAGCTGAGGACCTAAGCGTCCTTTAAAAAGTACCATCTGCACTGTCTTGTAGAAGGCATCACGTGTGTTTCATTGTACATTCATTTAAATGACAAAATGAAAGATTATTTGTAGGGATGCACAATATAATCGGCCCCCTATCGGTATCGGCCTTAAAACTGAATATCGGACATCGGCCACCCCACCGATATTTAATCCGATATTTGATCAGCTTCTGAGTTTCTAAAGTCTAAAACAAAACAAAAAACAAAAAAATACTACTTATTCTTCTTCCTCAAAAACTTCTTTTTTACAGACTTAAAAACTTCTAAAGACGAGGGAAAAAATATTGATACATTAAAATATCACATTATCTTCATATGCTGATATATTGCCATTTAAAAACACCATATCAATCTCTTTTACTAATGAAATATTGCTATATGTCATCGTTATGCTACGAAATCCCCCGAAAATTCACGAAATGTTGCCATATTTTTATATGTTGATATACTGACGCGGTATCGATCTATTTTACTAACAAAATCTCACAAGAATTTGCAAAATATCACGAGAGTTTGTAACAGAACGATACAATTTCACGAGATTTTGAAAGTAAAATAGATCAATACCGCGTTTTTAAAAATCAATTTGATATCAGCATATGAAAATATATTTGAGTATATTATTTTTCAAAGTGTCAGAAATGGATAACAAAACTGCTATTTTCAATGACTACTTATTTTTGTCCAGCTTTAACATCAGTATCGATATCGGTTATCGGCTACATGAGTTTTAAAATATCGGCATATCGGATATCGGCCAAAATCCCAATATCGTGCATCCCTACTTTTTTGATTTTTCTAAGCTGGATTTTCAGTCAAAACAGAAGACTTTATAAAGAAGTAGACCAAGCCTGAAGCTTAAAGATCTGTAGCCTGAGTTGGACCCATAAGAGTTTGGACCACTGCATAGACTCAAGACAGCATAGAGTGAGCGTCACTGACAGGAAGATGAGGACCAGGAGGTCATTAAGATTAAGATTTTCCTCCTTAGATTTGATTTTATACAAGATTTTTCAGAATTTATTAAAAAGACATCTCAGAGCAAATAGAAAAAAGCGAATAATAAACTTTGATCCTCTTGTGTTTTCTTGAAATGTGTGGTTTATATAATAATCCTTCCCAATGATTTAGGGCCTCAGCAGTGCCTCCACCTCCCCTCCTCTAGAACAAACATCCCGATTGCTTCTTTATATAAGAGTCACTAAATCACTCATTGTGTGGTTATTTAATTTGGTTAGATCTGTTTTCAATAGCTTTAAATAAACGTATTGTTGATTATACTTTTATTTAGAATTTAAATCTTTTTTTCCGTTTTGTTGATTTTAGGTTTTTTGCACAATGGTACATTTTGATGATACACAGGGTAAATCTCATGACCAAATGCAGAAGGAATCCTTCAAATGGAAGTCTGTAATTTTATTTGCCCAGATTCTCTTTTGAGGTAAAATACATATTTGGCACAGTCCAGGCACTTTTGACTAAACTGAACCAAAATGACAGCTCCACATTGCCAACCACCCACTAAAACATTTGTGGATAGAAATGAGTTTCAGTTTTTTTTTGTTTTAGGATTCACATCGATTTCCATGATGTTTTACTTTGTCTATTTGGAGAAAAATGTTTATATTTGTTTTGTTTAATCACAAATAAATGAAGCATAATAAAAGCTGCAATAGTTGATCCACTGGAAGAAATGTTGTTTTATCTTTACAGATACCAACATTTTGCATTTAGGTCTAGTAACTATGGAGCTTTATCCACATATATTTCTCCTAAAATGTTCTGAACTGCCATATCAACGCATTTTTTGCACCATTTTTCCGCCCAAACTGTTTACATTTGATCACTGCTGCACTTTATGGAATGGAAATGTTCATTTCACTGCCCAGCTGCTGCTCATTCACTGTCTGAAAGCTGTACAAAACAAAATTTCATTTTGTATACACTGTGTTTACAAAATGAAAGTAAAAGTTGCCTAAGAGTTCTTCTTCATTAATTTCAGTTGAGTATTTCCCCGCTTTTTTTATATTCCCTCCTGCAATTTTTTCCACTAATTGAAATGTCTTTAAATCCACATTAACATGAATTCAACAGACTGTAGTAAACAGATAAATGGAGGCAGAAGATGTCTTTCAGTCATCAATGAACACATTCAGAGACACACAGGAGCTCTTTCAAGCTGGACACCGTTTCATTCACAACACCTGTCCTATCAACCAGGAATCAGAATCAGAAATACTTTAATAATCCCAGGGAGAAATTACTTTAGTTACATTACTCCATCTGTAATAGAGGGACTATAGGACCAGTTTAATAGAACACTATTTCATACAATATATATAATTAGGGGGTCCCCGCTCCATCTCGCCATCAGTTTGGGGGTCCTAGGCCTGGAAAACATTGAAGATCCCTGGTCTAGGCAGTAAATCATTATAATGGAAGTATTGGCTTATTATTATTTAAATAAAGGGTTCCTTTCAGTGAGTTAATCAATGAGTCCGACCTTGCAGTCATATTATAACTTATGGTTCGGTTTTTAATGCAGAGCAGTGTGGAGACACAGGGAACATTATGAGAAAAGAGGAATTCCAAGATGACAGGTGAAAATCAGACAGTTGACAGTAATGGTGCGTTCACACCCAACCCGATTTCAGACAGAAAGTTGCCACATTCAGGTGTTGTGATTCCTGTGATATATTTGGGACAAGCTCCACTCCTGTTAACCTGACTCCGCCAGATGGATTTGCTCCGCATATCCATCTGGAAACCTTCCGTTGCAGTAATTTTGGGAAGGAAGGAAATTGGGAAGCAAGGAAATTTTGGGAAGCTGATTGGCCTATGATGGTGATAGACGGGCCAAATAAACCAATCAGATCAACGAAGCATATGATGTACTAACAGAGTGACGACGAAAACACAACCACAAGCCAGGCTACTCTTGCCGAAACCAGTCGGGAGAAGAGCAAAAACATCTTTTCCTCTGAGAAAAGCCTCCAGAGCAGTGTTTTGCTCTTCTTTCAGTGAAGAAATACTCTGTAATTCCGATAAAACTTGCTCGATAGCTTCTCCAGTGTTTGGAAAGTAAACCATCCACTCCTGGAACTGCATCTAGATTAGGGGTGTAATAAACAATAGTTTTGTATTGATGCATTGATCCAACAGCCGACGATCCAATGCATCGACACGTCTGCAAGATTATAAATTTTTTTTCCTCCAGATTATTTTCATCCCCTTGCTCCTGGGCGTAATTTTGACTCCTGTGTTGCATTGGTGCTAAACCTATTTTGCCCTCCTACCTCGCTTCCTTTAGCCACTACCACCTTTCCGCATGCACACAGATAGTCGCATAAACAGTAGGCAAGACAGACATGGCGGAGATAGCGGAGGTGAAACAAGAGGTGGCAAGACAGAAGTGGTGGAGGAAAAAGAAGATGATGTATTATTGAGTATCGAAAATAATCGAAACGTTGGGTCAGGAAAACAGAATCGAATTGCCTTGATGAGTGTGATTTATTCCCCTAATCTAGATGACAGTCGATCTCACCTATGTCTGTCCAGGTTCCAGTTGGAGGACCTGCTGTTCTGCGCTGGGGGACAAATCAGCCTCAGTGCTGTATCCCCGCTGAAGAACTATAAAAGATTTTTCCTGCTAAAAACCAAGAGCATACATTTTCTTTCTACTTGCACTCCAAACTTGTAATGATCACTTTCAAGACTTCTGCTTTCTCTCCAATCTATTCTCTTCTCCATTAAATCTTTGTTTCTGCTTTCAGATCTGATGCTTTGTTCAAAAATATTTTCTCCTCTCGTTTACTTCCTCCTCCTTGTGCACAAACTCTTCTCTGCTCAAATCAGAGATATGTCGGCTTGTATCGAGGCTAAAATGGTTCTTTAATCTGTTCAGTTTTTCTCTATGTGTTTATATATTTGATCTGCCATATTGAGGACAATTGGGTTAGAAGAAAACCTTTAAAAAGGACTTTTATTATCAGTATGCAGTAACAAGCAAACTCAGTAGAAGAAAACAAGCACACACTTTCTGAGGCTGTAGTTCTATTGGCTGCATAGGTTGCTAGGCGACGATCCGACTCCAGTCTGAGAGAAAGCAAAAGAAATCCAAAAGCAGAGCCGATGGGTTTGCGAGGCGCATATCTCTGACTCGAGCAGAGACTGGTTTGCGAAAGAACCAGGGCAGGGGAGAGGCGGCAGGTGACCAGGGCCAGCCTGGAACTACAGGAGAAGGACTATGGTGATGATTTAATGGTCCATTCAGGGCTGAATTACGCTTAGTTAGAAAGCCGCCAACAAACCTCTTAAGAACAGGTTTCTATCTTCCATTTTAGGGCGGGACAACATGGTCAAAACTTGTATTACAATATATTTCCTAATTTTTGTCAAAAAGTTCCAAAAATCCAACAATGATACCAAATATGGAAAAACTAACTTAAAATCTGATCCATGATTGAGTGAACTAAAGTGGCTGCACCTAGAAAATATAAACAAAACAGACAGAAATCTCAGAGAAACTGAAGAGAAACGAGAAAAACTTAAAGATCACAACAACATAAAGGATCAGTAGGGAAGTTATTCTTTCTTTGATCGGAAACCCAGATGCAGACGTGTTTGACTGCAGACTTACACTATATTGCCAAAAGTATTTGCTCACCCATCCAAATTATTGGAATCAGGTGTTCCAATCACTTCCATGGCCACAGGTGTATAAATTCAAGCACCTAGGCATGCAGACTGTTTTTACAAACATTTGTGAAAGAATGGGTCGCTCTCAGGAGCTCAGTGAATTCCAGCGTGGAACTGTGATAGGATGCCACCTGTGCAACAAATCCAGTCGTGAAATTTCCTCGCTCCTAAATATTCCACAGTCAACTGTCAGCTGTATTATAAGAAAATGGAAGTGTTTGGGAACGACAGCAACTCAGCCACGAAGTGGTAGGCCACGTAAACTGACGGAGCGGGGTCAGCGGATGCTGACGCGCATAGTGCGAAGAGGTCGCCAACTTTCTGCAGAGTCAATCACTACAGACCTCCAAACTTCATGTGGCCTTCAGATTAGCTCAAGAACAGTGCGCAGAGAGCTTCATGGAATGGGTTTCATGGTCGAGCAGCTGCATCCAAGCCATACATCACCAAGTGCAATGCAAAGCGTCGGATGCGGTGGTGTAAAGCACGCCGCCACTGGACTCTAGAGCAGTGGAGACGCGTTCTCTGGAGTGACGAATCGCGCTTCTCCATCTGGCAATCTGATGGACGGGTCTGGGTTTGGCGGTTGCCAGGAGAACGGTACTTGTCTGACTGCATTGTGCCAAGTGTAAAGTTTGGTGGAGGGGGGATTATGGTGTGGGGTTGTTTTTCAGGAGCTGGGCTTGGCCCCTTAGTTCCAGTGAAAGGAACTCTGAATGCTTCAGCATACCAAGACATTTTGGACAATTCCATGCTCCCAACTTTGTGGGAACAGTTTGGAGCTGGCCCCTTCCTCTTCCAACATGACTGTGCACCAGTGCACAAAGCAAGGTCCATAAAGACATGGATGACAGAGTCTGGTGTGGATGAACTTGACTGGCCTGCACAGAGTCCTGACCTCAACCCGATAGAACACCTTTGGGATGAATTAGAGCGGAGACTGAGAGCCAGGCCTTCTCGTCCAACATCAGTGTGCGACCTCACAAATGCGCTTCTGGAAGAATGGTCAAAAATTCCCATAAACACACTCCTAAACCTTGTGGACAGCCTTCCCAGAAGAGTTGAAGCTGTTCTAGCTGCAAAGGGTGGACCGACGTCATATTGAACCCTATGGATTAGGAACGGGATGTCACTTAAGCTCATATGTGAGTCAAGGCAGGTGAGCAAATACTTTTGGCAATATAGTGTATGTTTGTGTGCACAACTGTAAGTAAATGCGGGTGGGTGTGTATTTTTACACGCAAGCTGGGTGGTAAAATGCTTCAGGTTTTTTGTCAGTGCAAGAGACGTATCTCTGGAAAAAAGACATTTTTATCATATTCTCAATATAAGTTCTCAAAGGGTCTTATTTGTGGCCACAGCTTGATGTTTTGGAGATGGGATTCTTATGAATGGGGTTTAATTAATCAATCATTCAATAAATCAATAAATCAGTCAAAAGCTTGCCCATAATTGCGTAATATCACTTATGAATTATATCTAAGTTCAAATCTTTTGAACTTGAGATGATGTTTCATGTTTTCAATTCCTCTCGTTTTGATTGTTTCTTTCAAGGAATCCCAAAATAATTTCAGCATCACGTATCATGAAGCAACTTGCAAAATGATCACTAGAACATAAAGGCTAAAAGCTACTTGTGTGAATGGAGATAAAATAAAATAAAAATGTTTTAAACACACCAAAATGTACAGCCCAGTAAGTGACAGTTTAAGGAAGCGGTTCAGTCAACAGCTATTAAAACTTTTTACAGAAAGTAGCAGTTTTTTCATGTTTGAAAAACATGATATACACGAGAAGCAGAGATTTTCATAGATAATCATAATCATTATATGTATTGTATGGCTATAAACATACTAATATTTAATGGGTCCAGATCCTCCATTCTGCACCTTTATGGTGTTGGCGTGTTAATGTTTCTATGCCTGCAGGCATCTCAATGTTTAGAGTTCAATAGATGAGCCCCGTGATGCTTTTAGGCCTGGAGTGTTACAAGGTTTCTGCCCTTCTCACCATTTTAACAACTTTGCACCTCCAAATGAAAAATTCACACCAAACACACATATCCACACCCACGAATTCGCCACACACACATCTAACCACTCACTCACCCTTATGAATTATCCAGAGTTTAATTTTTTCCTGAAAGGGGAACTTTGTCTTTTTTACATTTGTCCCTTGATTTTACGTTATTCCATCATGTTCTACTCACACATATGAGTTTTGTGTCATTTGGAGCCGTTCTGAAGATATTCCGTTAGGTTATATCCAAGTAATGTCTTCCTTTGGGCAACGACTTGAAAGCACAAACTAAACTGTTTATAATTTATTCTTTATGGTACGCCAGCATTCATAACATGTAGGCCAATCACCGTCCCCCAGACATCCGCGGTTCATATGGGTGAGTAGAAGATGATATAATAACGTAAAATCAAGGGCCAAATGTAAAAAAAAACACGGCATTCCCCTTTAACAAACCATATTAGTCATTTTTTGGCATCAAAAAGTGACTAAGCAGCAGATTAATCTACATTTTCTGTTGGGAACATTTCATGATTTTGGGTTCTTTTGAGTCTTTTTATTTGATTTGTATTAGGGTTGAGTATTGGCTCAGCCCATCCATCCATCCATCCATTTTCTGTCATGATTATCCCAAGCGAGGTTGCCAGGGCTGCTGGTTCCTATCTCTAGCTGTCAGTGGGTGAGAGGCGGGGTCCACCCTGGACAGGTCTCCAGTCCATCGCAGGGCAACACAGAGACTAACAGGACAAACAACCATTCACACACACAAACACAGCTAAGGAGAATTAAGAGAAACCAATTAACTTAACAGTCATGTTTTTGGACTGTGGCAGGAAGCTGGAATACCCGAAGAGAACCCATGTATGCTTAGGGAGAACATGCAAATTCAGTGCTACCCACTGCACCACTGAGCAGCCCAGTATCACTACATATATATATATACAGGGCTCGATGTTAACCATTGCCCCATTGTGCAATGATCGCAAAAAAAATGTATCACTCAAAATTACTTTAAAATCACAGACATTCGATGAAAACGACCCAGAAGCGTTGCCGGCGCCATTTTTGTTGTTTTGTACACATTCTCTCGTGATTCGAAAAAGCCGAGTGATTTTCCGCCAGATGGCGTGATTTTTGCCCACCTAGTGGTAATTTTGATGTAGTTACCAAATCAACAAACAAGCTAGAAAGCGCTATCATATGGCAGTCTTCTGTACAGTGATGCAGGTCATACATTAAAAAAGGTTCATTAATTTTTTTTCTCTTAGACATTGGAGTGGTGCATTTAAATGTTATAGAGCTAAACATGTTAGATTGGTGACCTGTTATGTTATTATTATTGTCTTGTTGCAGCATTTATTTTGTCAGGGAAAACTAATCCTGAGTCAGTTAAAAGTCAGGGAATTCTGAAATTATGTCAGACTGTGGAAACCCTGAATAAAATAACTACGTATAATCATTCTCTAGAAAAGTCACATTATATTAATAGTATTATCTTGTATAAACATACCATGATTCTAAAATAAAAGTTATTCATTTGTGACATTGACTTCTGTCTTGTGATTTATCTTAAGTTTTTAACCTGTCAAGTTTTTTTTTTTTTTTTTTTTAACATTACAATTTATATTTTTCCAAGCACAGAACAGTTTAAAGCAAAGTTTAGTTTGAAAAGAATGTGCAGGAAGGATTGAAAAGCATGTTAACACGGTAATGTAGGCTTGAGTTCCTTATCTGACGCATGCAGATACACACCAGGAACCTGGAAACTTAAAAAATACTGAATTACAAAAAACATTAAAAAGAAAACATGGTTCATTAGTATATACAAAAATGAATATTAGGAACTATATTTGTCAAACATTATACTGGGCAAGTAAAAATTATTTCTGGGCAAATGAAATGTGAAAGTCACTTGCCCAAAGGGCAAGTGGTAAAAATCCTTAACGTCAACCCCTGTATATATATATATATATATATATATATATATATATATATATATATATATATATATATATATATATATATATATACATATATATATATATATATATATATATATATATACATATATATAATGTCACTATATATTACAATATTTTCCCAATCTATAAAAATTACATGTATAGATAAAACCGCAAGTGCTGTATCTGTTCATCAGAAGATATTGATCATTTAGTTATTTTGGTATCCATGCTGTTTGGGGTTTAAGTAAGTCCATGTCCATCCACTGTGACTGCCTGAACTACAGATATGGCCCTGCGCCGCACAGCAAAGGGGCTCCATGGTGCTGTTTACCAGAGTGGCGATGCAGAGGTAGCCAGTTTTCCCTCATTGTTTTAAGTTAAATGTTTTGTCGATACTAGGAACTTTAAAATCAATATTATACCGGGCAGCTGAAAATCATAATATTTATCGCAGAAACGATTTGGGTTTTGCCATATTCTCTTATTTTGCAATCAGGGGTTTGTCATATTTGTTTGGTTATTTTACTTTCTGTCAGTTGTTTTTAGTCCATTTCTCAATTTTTTTAGTGCTTCTAGTTGCTTTTGTCTTTGCTTCAGTTAGTGTTTATCCCTATATTTTTGTACAGGTTCTCCCTTTTGTGTTTCACTGTTTACCAATGTTTAATCACTCTCCCTCAGTCAGAGCCCTCAGTCATGTGTAGATTCAGTTCACCTGCTCCTGCTTTCTCCACTAAAGTCTTCATTTCCCTCTTTGTCTTGTCGGAGCCTCATCCTTGTTCCCCAGCATGACGGTCTCTCTATTTCAGCTTTTTCTTTGCTGTCTGCCTGTCTGCTCCATGCCATCTACCTCCCCTCTGTAAATTATTTTGTTGGACAATGTTGAATAATAAAAAGCTTGTTTTAAAACATTTGGACATCCCATTAAATATTGAGTTCCTGATTACAAAATGTTCTCATAATAACATCTGATTATTTTTATTTATCCCTGAGAAGTAAAACAATTTACCTCAAAGTAAAGAATCCCATAAATCAACCTTTTTTGTTAAAAAATACAAGTGTTGATAAACACTCCTCTTATCTACACAATTTAATTTAATCTAATATTCAGTCAATATTTTATTAATCCCAAATGAAAATTGAAAGCTTTTTTTTACTTCTGTTTTCAACGACTTGTTGTGGATGCTGATGACCTTAGGGGCGGACCTGTTTGTCTGGTTCAATTTGCATGTTTTCCAACCCAAAACAAGGCTTTATTTGGTGCATTGTATAAAGCCTGGAACTCAACACATCTTCTGACATTTTGAATTGAAAAAGCTTCCTGGAGGGGAAGTCTAGTGAATTGTTTTTTTACTTTTTCGGAATGACTGTGACCTGGATGATAGAATCACAAACATAGATGACCTTAGAGATCTCCTGTAGCAATCTGTATCAAAGCACACCTGAAAAAGCCTCTAATCGCAGACATTATACCATTATATTTTCTTTCAATCTATCAAGGTTTTCAATTATGTTTTTCATTCTACAAAGAATGCTTTTTTGTAGAATCATCTAAAGAGTTTCTGCAGGCGTTCCAACAACAGAGCCAATCTTCTTTATCAGCTCCTTTAAGTCATGATGCTGTGACCCCAGCTGATAATGGAAGAAGAGATCAAACTCTCCACAATAGACGACCGGCAGCATCTTGCTGTAAACATCTGTGTTTTCATCTGAGAGGAAGATGATGAAGAATCTTTGTTTCCGCACTGAGTGATTTGACCACGACCACCTTACGTCGGCCAACAGAATTTCAAACTTGTTTGATTTTCTCCCAACATTACGTCTCCTGCTCGGTAGGTGGTTGTGAGAGGCTGATCGCCCCTCGTTACCCCCTGTATACTACACCATGCACAACGTAAGATCAGGCTGAATGTTGGCCAGATCGAAAAATTCTCGCATGACTTGAGAATCGGCCGAAAAGGGCAAAAAATCGTACTGTGTACGCCCGGCTTCAAGTCGAGTTTTTTGTTTCAGGTGAACATCGAGGTATTTATGTTCATCCACCTGTCATCATTTTATCAAGAGCGCGGACCTACATGCAGGGAAACCAATTCAGAGAGACCAGCGGAAAAGGTTTAACAGGTTTATTAAAGAGATAATGCAGAGTGAAGTGTTGCTCTGAACACTGCTCAACTGGAACTGAAAAGTGAGGGGAAGACACAGTGATTAGTTCAGGCTCAGTGGGAAATTTGATTTGTGAACTTGAAGAAGAGGATTTGGTTGCTGACTCACGTTTCCAGAGAAGTTGTTGAATCTTTGACTCCAGTCTGTATGCTGTTGTTCCAGTGTTTGTCTGATCCGGTGGAGGGCGGAACAGGGTTTACCCAGAATGTGGTTGTTTGTAGGTGAACAGAGAAGCTGACTGCCACTTCACCTGTGGGTCAGATGAATCCCTTGCTCAGTGTGAAACTTAAACGACCTCTTGGGGAAAGTGGATCCAAAACTCCTGTTTGCTCAGTTTGAAGCTCAGTTGATCCTTCCAGGGAGAGATGGTCCGAGAAATCCAGTTTGCAGGATGACTTCCTGCCGAGAGGCAAAGACAAAAACAATGTTAAGACTCAGGTTGACAAAAACTTAGTTTGACTCAGCAAAACTCAGCTTGGCTAGAGTACCCAAAACTGGCAAAAACTCTGGCGTCGAGGTAGTGGCAGTCAGCAGCTTAAGAACCCTCCGTTAACTAGGAAACCAGCAGCAGGTGTGTGAGGAGGCGGACCAGAACCAGGCGCCTCCTGGTGGATGAAGGGAGACAAACACAGAAACACATACACACAGACAGGAGTCCTGACACCACCGTCTCAATCTTCTTTCTCTCCTGAAGGTAAATTCTTCTAGATCTATCACCTTTTTTCCCATTCAAAATAAGATGATTGTTTTCATACCATGCCACAAAGTGGTCCACTAGCTCTCTGCTCTCTTCCTGTCCATCTCTGATACACCAGGATTCTGGCCTGCACTGGAAATAGGAGGTGAAAAATGTAAAAAAGAAAGGTGGGAGTACAGTCCCATGCGGTGCTTCTCTGCTGCTGACCCCCTGGTTAGACAAACAGACCTTTGGTCCTACAGACTGTTGTCTGTTTACCTGGAAGTCATTTATTAAGGTGATAATTCAGGCTTTGTTGTTTTTTTTACAAAGTAATGTTTGTGTTAAATGGGCTGGGAGAATGGAGGGAATTGATCCTCACAGTGCTGCCTGCTTTATTGGGATTGAGAGAGTAGATATATGATCGCTTCTTCCACTCTGTGGCAATAAGTAAACTACTGTGGGCCCTGTACCCACCCCTCTCGCCCGTAGACAGCTGGAGATAGGCAACAGCACCCCTCGCGACCCCACTCGGGATAAAGCATGTCATAAAATGGATGGATGGTTGGTTGGTTTGTTTGTTTTGATACCAGAAGAAGCAGATTCCAGGTTAGCCTCTTCAGCTGACTTTTCTAACGACAGATAAATAAGAGGGAAAGGATGGAAAGGAAACTCCAGCATTCACTGATTTTGTTGGGTTTTTTTGTTTTTTCTTCCCGGTGGGGCACGGGGGATTAAGCCAAAGCTTTGTTTTTTGAACCCGAGTCGGCCTCGCGAGATGGCCACTCACACCGAGCCTGGTTCTGATGTAGGTTTCTTCCTTTTAAAAGGGAGTTTTGCTCTCCACTGTCACTACAAGCATGCTTAGTGTGAGGGATTGCTTTCAGCTCACGTTCGTCATGTTGATAAATGAGAACTGTTCCAGATCCACCACTACTCCTCCGAACGTTACTGTCCACCTACATCTTCTCCGTCTTTCAATATCAAATACAGAGCAAAGCTATTTTTTGTTCTCTGCTTTGCTCCATTGGAAGCCGGCCAGGTCAAGATCCACAATTGTAATTACATCAAACAGGAAAAAGAACTTTTAGAAGATACAATTTGTCAAATAAAAATAGGGACATGTCAAATCAGTAACTACTACTTGGAGCATATATATATAAAATATTGGTACTTCAGTATACCAGGAAGCAGATTTGCCATCTCAATCAAAATATGTATTTTATGCTGAAAGGCTTAAAAGTTTTATCAAATCGAGTCACATCTTCAAAGAGTACATCTAACACCTCTTATCGCAGGCATGAGTGAAGAGTTGCTGATTGTGGAGGTAGAGGATGTGGTGTTAAGGGCTGGTTATACTCAGGCAGCAGTGTGTCGCAGTTAGCTTGTCGCAGGTACGACCCAGATATTTTTTATTAATCCCCGTAATATTAAGTGTGTCTCAGCCCCCACCTTCAGTGTCCACCATATTGGATCAGTCCATCTGCTGCACATGTTCAGAAAGGTCCAAACAGACAGCAGCAAACCATTTGAAAACAAACCATGCAAAGAGCAGTGTTGCCAACTTAGCGCTTTAGTCGCTATATTTAGCCACTTTTCAGACCCCTCTAGCACTTTGATTTCTAAAAAGCTCCTAGCGCCAAATCTAGCAACTTTTTTCTGCTACTGGAGACTTTGGAGACAACATCTAAAAGCAGCGAACTCTGCTCTCCAGAGCAAGTAGATTGGTAACCCCGCCTCCTGCTCTCCTCTATCTTGTCTGCTGTCATGATTCATGCAGCTATTATTTCATCCAAATGAAAAATGGAGAACAGAGAAGCAGATCATGGCTTGTCTACAGTGAAAAGAAGGACTGGGTTATTTACTTTGGCCTTTTTGGAAAAACAGGAAGGAGCAATCAGCTAAGTGAGCTTAGTGCTTGGAAAAAATCTTTCATTCCTTTAGAGACAGCATGAAAAGTCAGCTGAGTACAAAATAGAGAGAAAAACAACAAGAAGAGAGGGACAAAACCTAGAACAGATCGTGGATGTCTATTCTATTAACATTTCTCTATCTGTAGAATGGGTCTGTTTTATGTGTCGTCTTCTCAATTCAGAGGGCCCCCTGCCTGTCTTTGCCTAGGGCCCCATATTTCCTAAATCTGCCCCTAGCATTCACCTTCCAGGCTCTCTGTAGTTCCTCCCTGAGGCCTTGGTATTTCTCCAATGTCATGTCTTTTCCTTGATGTTTCCATCATTTGGAACGGCCACATCGATCCCTGCCGCCTTCCTCTGCTACTAATCAATGATGTGTCTATGTGTGTATATGGAAGTCCCACTGGATCTTAGCTCTGTCTTTCTCCACTACTTTTGTCCTTTCATTTTATTACAAATAACTTAATTTGTGGACATCAATGGTTTGATTTCCTTGTATGTGTGGATTGCATGGATTGTTACCAACATCTGGTAAAAAAAAAAGTCATGTTAATGGAACTTAAACGAAAATATTTACTGATGAAAATAGTGGTGTGTTCAATACTTATTTCATCCTCTGTAACTGCTGTAGTCTTGGCTTATCAACAAATTCTGCCTCAAGTGTCGTCAATGAAGCTAAATTTAGCATGTTGATATGCCGTTGCATCATTTATCTATCCTTCTTGTATTTAAAGTAACTAATTAAAAACAATCTTCCTTAACAGGAGGATAGTATTTTCCATGGGTCAAAACTCTAACGGACAAACAGTCCGCAGACAGACTCCCACATTCATTCTTCTGTTCTCCACCAGAAGCTCCCTTATCTCTGATCCACGTCATTCGACTCCGAGGCTGAGTGTCTGTCAGTGTGTGTCTCCATGTGTGTTTCTCTCTGCAGATAACACTTCTACTGCCAGTACCTGGGGAAACTCGCTGCATCCGTCTTTAATGAGGAAACAGCTCAACTAACAGCTCTTTCCTAATTGGCACCACCATTCAAAAGTTGACGTTATGAAATAAGATGTAATCCAGCTGCTGCTGTCGCTTAGAAAGTGAGAACACATCGTCTTTTGACATAATTTTCTTGTATTTTCTTAATACATTTTCATTTAATTCATCTAGGCTTCTTTTTAGAAACCAGCACATCCAGGTTTGTTTATTTCAGAAGTGCGGTTCTCAGGTTTCTATCGCGTAGCGTTTCTGTCAGTGTTATCACAAACACATTGAGCTGTTTGTGATGGGTGAGAAAGCTGGAAGGGTCAGTGTGGAGTTTCTGGCTCTGGGACGGCTCTGCTATCAGCCAGACTATGGAAAATGCCTTTTTGCTGTCCTGACGGCTCTGTTAGCCCTACAACACATTGATGGCACCTCTTCGGGATATCAAACATCCCTTCAGATGCTTGTGCACCTAATGAATCCAACCAAAAACAAACTGTTTTACTTTGAATATAAACTTTGCAGGTCCTGGATCTTTTTTTTTTTTCAACAAGTATCTGATTAATTCTGAATTGAACCCATCCAGACGCTGTTAGACGGCAGAGGGGGGCAGTTTTCCTCTTGAGGCATGTAGAGCGTAGCAGTCAGGTTTCAGTCCCTGTTGATGGAGAGAAAAATAACTGGATCTGTAGGGTGAAACTGGACGTTTCAGGCAAAAAGAAATAATTGATAATGACAGTAAGGATGTAACTCAGCAGTTTCATGGTTTTGGTTATATTGTGCTTTACTTTGCTCTATGTTTCCTAGTTTTATTGGTTTAATTCCTTTTTTGTTGTAATTTCTAGATTTATTTTAGTTCACATGTTTTTCTGTTGCCCTTGTGTGTGTGTGTTCCTTTCCCCTTGGCTCCCTCGTTGTCTCCTCTCACACCTGCTCCTTGTCAGCTCGTTAGCCCTCCCTTTGTCTGTAAGCAATATATGCTCTCACTCTTTGTTGATTTGAAAATTTTTGAATTTTGCCTCTGTTATTAGTGTTTTCATTAAAACTACAAGAATTCACCTCAGCCTCTCTGCCTCTGCATTTTGGGTCCTCTAAACCACAATCAAGACGTGTCAAGCAGAGTCTACTTCTGCAAACCATTTAGAAATTTTGCTAACAAAATCCAAACCCACAAACAGCAGACGTCATTGAGATGTTGGTTTTTAGGCTAGATCTGGTCGGTCCATCATAATCTTTATTTAGTCCAGAAATAGTTGCTGAAAACTGGGCTGTGTTTGGTCGGTTTGATTTTGTCCCACTTTAGTCCAATAATAGACATTGAAAAGACGTTACAAAGCCAGCGTTTAACGTCTTTTCAACGATCTGAAAGTTACTTTAAATCATGTCGTTTTTTCAACCACTTTTTTGCTCTTTTGGAAATGACCTGAAGCTGTGAGAATAATTTAACAGTTAGACAATGCAGCGCATGAATGTGCATATGGTTATTTGACCAAAGCAGAAATGTCTGATAGGAAGCGATAGATGTTTGAAAACGGCCTGCTTTTGCTCTAATGGAGGACAACTGCATGAAATGCAGCTTCTGACAAAAATAATCACACAAAAAATGGAGAAAGGTGCTCATAATCTTTGCATATCTACATGCAGACATCTCTCCAACTCTGCAGAGCTCGGATGTCTGGACTCACACTTGACTCGGTTGGATAAAAAAAAGACAAAATATTTAAACTTAAACAAAATGTAGGAAAAGTTCAGATCCGCAGATATTTGCTATATTTTTTTTTGGACAAAAAACATGTTTTTGGGAAAACCTGCTTATGTCCTGAATCTGTACGAAATATTCACTTTTGGTTTTTCAAAGCTTCCTAATTTAAAACCAGAATTAATTCTTAGTGCTAGAAAGCTGCATAAGGCTTCCTGACATTCAAATATCCCTTTGCCTTAAATGGTGCCAGGTTTTCAATTCAGTTTAGTTTTATTTCTATAGCGGTGTATATATTTTTATCTTTTTTTATTCTTATTATTATTATCTTGTGTAGTTGGATGTGTGAGTGTATATATATATATATATATATATATATATATATATATATATATATATATATATATATATATATATATATATATATATATAAAACTGTAACTGGAGCGTGTAACAAAAGTTATTTCCCTCTGGGATTATTAACGTATTTCTGATTCTGAATTCACAACACATGTCATCTCAAGGCATTTTCCAGTTCACCAGATGATACAGTCAAATTGGTTCAGTTTTCTATCTAAAGAAAACCAGTTGATTGCATCAACTCATTGACTAGAAAGCATCTTTCACACCAAACATGCTTGTAGTGACAGTGGAGAGGAAAAACTCCCTTTTAACAGGAAGAAACCTCCAGCAGAACCAGGCTCAGTGTGTGCGGCCATCTTCTGAGGCCGACTCTGGTTCAAGGAGATAGAAGCAGACGTAGAAAAAGAAGCATAGATACAAAAGGCAACTGTCAACCAGCTCCACAGGCGGCCCCACTCAGAAAACACACGGCCAGGCAGACGAGCTCCGAGCCAGCTCCCATGTCAGAGGATGAAGAGAGCACATCCAGCCAGTCACAGTCAGAGAAACAGGACCACACTGAAAAATAGGCTGAGGTCGAACATCTATAGACAAAGGTGTTGATGGCAGCAGCACAGCTGATATTTCTCTCCAGGATGGAGTCACAGCCAAACAGGAACAGATCAGATGAAGCTACTATGAGAAAAAGCAGAGAGAGCAGAACGTTAGAGATTGAACTAACAAAGTTTTAACTGAAGCGATTGAGTAATAAAACAATATGGAGATGAAGAATAGAGCTACAAGGACAGTAATGATGCCTCTCTTAAAACACTCCTGGGATGCTAACTCTTAATGTAAATTATAAATAGCTGCTGAAAATGTCCTTCAATAATTATAACACGGCGGGAAATCATGGGGCCGGTTCCTCTACAATCAGCAGTAATCACCATTGTGTGTTAGAATGGGCTCAGGGCATATCCTGTTGTGTTCCTAAGCATATCACAAACAAAACACTAGATCTGCAATTAAAAGCAACTGGATGTTTGTGTGAAAGATTTAAGGAGAAAAATAATGTCAGTTTTATATATTAAACAGGGTCCAGATTAGGGTGGAGAAGTTCACCTTTAAAGCCAAGGCTAGAGAAAAATTTAAAAAGAGTCCCCCTCTCGTCAGAAAAGTGCTGCTCCATTCCTGAATTAATCTCTAGCTGCCATCAGGGCTGCAGCAAAAGGAAAATTCAAAGTTTTTGAAATATTGCTGGCTGGAAGCACAGCTTGGTGGAATGGCCTGCAGAGCACACACAGACTGGTAGTGTGTGTAGAGTCCAGTGTAATTAAAGGGTGCTATAGTGCTGGCAGCACTGAGGTGAAGTTTGTCCCACTCACTCAAGGGATATTTCAGGAGGTATGTTTAAGTGACAGAGTTATGAGGAATGTTCCAGCGAGACTCTGAATCTTCCCTATTAACAGGGACCCCGTTACTGCCCAGCTTTGTGCAGCTTCTGGTCGCTTGGTTTATTTGAAATCACTGAGTTCATGCATGGCAGAGAGTCTGTTTGTCTGCCTGTCGCTGAGTATTTAGCGATGCATCGCTCCTCTAAAGCTCGACAGACTGATATGGATTCAGTTGACCTTTGGCACGCCGCCCTCCATCTGACTGAAGGGCGTCCCGGTGAGACGTAGCGTCACGGTGAACCTGTCAGCTGAAAGATAATCACTGAGGTTTTTTAATTAGCTCTTTGCTGGAATCTTCCTCCGCTGAAAGACAAACCCGTTCTGTCACAAGCTGAGATGATGTGGTGGAAAGGAGAGCAGAACACGGATGACTGAGTTTTCTGTGTGCTTTTTGGAGCTGATTGTCTCCACTGTGATAAACCTCCTGTCAGTCCCATGCATGCCCAGCCACGCAGCTCTACTGTTCAGTAACGCTGCATAGATTATCTGACAGCTGCCAGGTGTTCTGCTGCTGCTCTGGTCCACATTAGAAAATCCCAGCCGTCATAGATGTCATGAATTATTCCACATGATTCTTCACCTAAACAGTGTTTGTTCATAATCCCCCTGAGAGCTTCTCCTCCTGGAGTTTTTTTTTTCTTCTCATGAACGATGAATGTTTGTTCGTTGCCGACTCTGAAATGTGATTTTTTTTTTTTCCAGTCGTTATCATGTGCGCCGGAGCCAACAGGATTCGGGAGATCATGCTTGCAGCACACAGACGTCAGCTGACCAATGGCAGCAACATGTTTTTTAATGTGGATCTCTTCAACGCCTCTTCTTATGGTGGGTTGACATCTCAATACTTCAATAAAATAGATAAGTATAAAAAATCCAATTAATTGACGTAGATCATAATCAGGAGGAGATCAAGGCACAGTAAAGTATGGAAGTAAATCTGTGTCGCTGGGATTTGAATTAAAAATGCCACTGAAATTTAAATGTTGTATGTTTGTATTTACTGTTTCAGTGTTAAAATATATTCAGAACACATTTTTGACCTTAAAAAAATCATTGTCATTATTTCTACACAGTTGAAATTTCATTTGTTATTTTCTCTTCAAGCTAAAAATTCACATTACTATTTCAAAGTGATTACATTTTCAATACTTAATTTCTACGGAGCCCCTCTGATGACATGGTCAAAAATATTTTTTTATTGTGGCCACGAAGTAATATTTCGTGCACACGAAGTAGTATTTCGTGCGCACGTTAAACTTATTGCGTGGCCACGAAGTAGTATTTCGTGCGCACGTTATACTACTTCGTGGCCACAATTAAACATTTTTTTTGACCATGTCATCAGAGGGGCTCCGTAATTTTCAGTTTAATTTTTCAGTGTTAAAAAAAATCTGCGTATAAAAAAATTCAACCTTTTAAAATTCAAACTCAATATTTTCAGCCTCCTGAGATTCATCTGGCTCTATTTCACTCAACGGGTAGTTTATTACTTTCATTTTTCTGTAGTTGAGTTAGCGTTAGCTTGCATGAGTGGCTCCGTCATGCTGGTTTTCCTTCCGTAGGAGCGCCGCAAGCATCACATCACGTGACTAAGAAAACGTAACGGGATTGGCTGGGTGTTGGACGCTACAATCCATTGCTAATGTCTGTGACCTGAAGTAACCCTTCCCTTTTTACACTGAATTTAGACGCCTAATTTAAGACGGTGAAATAGAGCCAGTTGAATCTCAGGAGGCTGAAAATATTGAGTTTGAATTTTGAAAGGTTGAATTTTTTTATATGCAGATTTTTTTAACACTGAAAAATAAATATTGAAAATGTAATCACTTTGAAATAGTAATGTGAATTTTTAGCTTGAAGAGAAAATAACATGAAATTTTCAGCTGTGTAATAATGACAATACATTTTTTTTAGGTCAAAAAAGTGTTCTGAATATATTTTAACACTGAAACAGTAAGTACAAAAAAACAACATGAAAATTTCAGTGGCATTTTTAATTCAAATCCCAGCGACATAAATTTACTTCCATAGTAAAGAAGTTTGGAACAAGTAACACATTTTCCTTTTTTCTTGGATCTACTGCATAAAACATTTTAATAATGGCAGATTAAAGTCATAAATACTTTGGACCTTTAAAAAGCAGATATTATGAGGTGTTTTTTTTCTCTCTTCGCAGACAGTGGAGATGATCATCGTTCAGATCATCTCAGGGGCATTAATCTGTTCTCTCTATAGATTCAGCCACGGAAGCGTCTTTGTTTTATTCTTCTGGCCTCGCTATTTAAAACTCATGTTAATTAAAGCTAACTGACGGGATGGTTATATTTTTACAAATGCAGCCTGTGTGGTACCCCAACAAATCTGCAACTTCAAAATATTTGGAAGCAAATAATTCTTGTGTTGTGAATAGAAGTCACAGCTTTAATTAATCCAGTTTACTATGTTTCAAGATATTGTGAAGGAAAACAATTATTACTTAAAATTAGTTTATGGAAAAGCAGCATCCCAGTTTTTGTTAGCTGTTTGAGAAATGAATTTACGTCCTTTGCATCCCCTGACGTCTCTGCTCCACAATACACTCTATTTACATTTGGACAGGTACATGTTTATGGGGCATCCTCCCCCGTGGCGATTCAGGGTCAGAGGTGGACCAGATGGCTGTATGGGGGCAGGGTTAATACAAAAATAACCCTGATGACTGAAGGTCAGAGAAACTTAGGTCTCTGATACAGGGTAATCCAATTCAATTCAGTTTATTTCTATAGCACCAATTGAGAACACATGTCCTCTCAAGGCACTTTACAATTCAACCAGATCATACAGTCAAATTGATTCATTTTCTGTCTAAGGAAAACCAGTTGATTGCATCGACTGATTAACTCAAAGGAAATCCCTCACATTAAGCATGCTTGTAGCGACAGTGGAGAGGAAAAACTCCCTTTGAACAGGAAGAAACCTCCAGCAGAACCAGACTCAGTGTGAGCGGCCATCTGCTGAGGACGACTGGGGTTCAAGGAGACAGAAGCAGAGATACAAAAAGAAGCATAGATACAAAGGAACTTGTCAACCAGCTCCACAAGCGAGGTCCGAGGTACTATTAGAAAAAGCAGAGAGAGCAGAACGTTAGAGATTGAACTTGCAAATTCTGCAGCGTGGGAGAATAGAGATAGAATGAAGCAGAATGATTAAAAAAGGGTCCCTATGCAGAATAACTATAGAGATAGCAATAGATAACCTGAGCCACTCTAACTATAAGCCAAGGGTAATAAACTGTAAACCAGATGTCTGTGTGGTGCATCAGAAATTTAAAACAGGACATGTCCAGAAGAATTTGTGCAAGAAAAACTGATTGGGGAAATCTTTATTAATGGCTTTCTTGGCCATGTGGGGTCCAGGAAGACACAAAAACAACAGTTATAGAGCATAAGAGCACCAAACCTGCAGCTTTGTGGTGGACAAAGCACCCATTTGCTGCTGATAAAGGTTTTAAGCTGCTATAAAGTTATTTAACTCAGATTTAAAGAGAGAAACGATGATTTATTTTCTTTATTTGGGGTTAATAATGCACTCTGCCTTCAGGAGACACTTGTTTTTCAGTTGAACCAATATTTCTGAGGACACCACCATATCTGTTTTGATCCCTAATGACTGTGATGCCAGTAACTCCCCCCCAAAAACTGGACTTTACAGGAAAAAGCAGCAGATGACTTAATAAACTGTCATTGACTCTGAAGGACTTTAATCTCCAGGACTGATAAATCCTCTGCTGGCTCTAAGTGTCATAAGCTTCATTTTGACAGGTTTGGATGATCAAAAAGGTTAAGAGACCATAAATAACCTCATAAGAGAGAACAACAGCCCGTTCTTAAGAGTTTAAGGTGTATTTTCTGTAGGACGTCTGCATCTGTCTGTGTACAAAACAAAAAGCAGAGTCAACAGGACACAGCCCTGAGGGGATGCTGTGTTGACACCACGGCGTCGGGTATTCACAAGGACATGCTGGGTCCTGTTGGTGAAGATTAAACCACGCAACCCAGTAAGATGAACATTTAGCGAATATAAGCTCAGCGTTGACTCTACGCTGTTCCAGGTGCTTATTATAGCGTATTATTAGTATATTGTCCACATCAGGATCCTCCAGTCTGAGACTGCATTCATATGCATTAAAGGACACTTTCAAATGTTTTTTCTTTCATTATTGCCTTAAAAACAAAATGAGATAAAAAAAAAAAAAAAGAAATCATGATATTAATACATGCATATAGAAATAGAGATGTCATGCATTTAGACATTGAGGGTCCTGGGTTGTCGATTGGGGGGGTGGACTGTTCTGGACACCCCATTTGGTACTCCCAGTTTTAATTGCACCTGAGAGCAACACGCAAAAACACAACATTGGAGCGGGCGTAGGGAGAATCGGGGTCTTTCTCACACCCCTGGGTGGCCTGCTGTCATCTCTCGGGGGTTAAGACTGTGGCTGGGTAGCCTGACATGTTAGGACCATCCCCAGGGGAGCTTTTACTGGGGGTCGTCTGGTCCGGGTATGGGATGGGGGCCGGGTCCGAAGCATGAACTACAGGTGCTGGTCATAAAATTAGAATATCATGAAAAAGTAGATTGATTTCAGTAATTCCATTTAAAAAGTGAAACTTGTATATTATATTCATACATTACATACAAACTCATATATTTCAGATGTTTATTTTGTTTAATTTTGATGATTACAAATGACAACAAATGAAAATCTCAAATTCATCATATCAGAAAATTAGAATATTGTGAAAAGGTTCAAAATTGATGGCCCCTGGTGCCACACTCTAATCAGCTAATTAACTCAAACCACCTGCAAAAGCCTTTAAATGGTCTTTCAGTCTAGTTCTATAGGCTACACAATCATGGGGAAGACTGCTGACTTGACAGTTGTCCAAAAGACGACCATCGACACCTTGCACAAGGAGGGCAAGACACAAAAGGTCATCGCTAAAGAGGCTGGCTGTTCACAGAGCTCAGTGTCCAAGCACATTAATAGAGAGGCGAAGGGAAGGAAAAGATGTGGTCGAAAAAGTGTACAAGCAAGAGAGATAACCGCACCCTGGAGAGGATTGTGAAACAAAACCCATTCAAACATGTGGGGGAGATTCACAAAGAGTGGACTGCAGCTGGAGTGAGTGCTTCAAGAACCACCACACACAGACGTATGAAAGACATGGGTTTCTGCTGTCGCATTCCTTGTGTCAAGCCACTCTTGAACCACAGACAGCGTCAGAAGCGTCTTGCCTGGGCTAAAGAGAAACAGGACTGGACTGCTGGTGAGTGGTCCAAAGTCATGTTCTCTGATGAAAGTAAATTTTGCATTTCCTTTGGAAATCAAGGTCCCAGAGTCTGGAGGAAAAGAAGAGAGGCACTTCATCCACGTTGCTTGAAGTCCAGTGTAAAGTTTCCACAGTCAGTGATGGTTTGGGGTGCCATGTCATCTGCTGGTGTTGGTCCATTGTGTTTTCTGAGGTCCAGGGTCAACGCAGCCACATACCAGGAAGTTTTAGAGCACTTCATGCTTCCTGCAGCTGACCAACTTTTTGGAGATGCAGATTTCATTTTCCAACAGGACTTGGCACCTGCACACAGTGCCAAAGCTACCAGTACCTGGTTGAAGGACCATGGTATCCCTGTTCTTAATTGGCCAGCAAACTCTCCTGACCTTAACCCCATAGAAAATCTATGGGGTATTGTGAAGAAGAAGATGCAATACACCAGACCCAACAATTCAGAAGAGCTAAAAGCCACTATTAGAGCAACCTGGGCTATCATAACACCTGAGCAGTGCCACAGACTGATCGACTCCATGCCACGCCGCATTGCTGCAGTAATACAGGCCAAAGGAGGCCCAACTAAATACTGAGTGCTGTACATGCTCATACTTTTCATGTTCATACTTTTCAGTTGGCCAACATTTCTATAAATCCTTTGTTTTTATTGGTCTTCAGTAATATTCTAATTTTCTGATATGATGAATTTGAGATTTTCATTTGTTGTCATTTGTAATCATCAAAATTAAACAAAATAAACATCTGAAATATATGAGTTTGTATGTAATGTATGAATATAATATACAAGTTTCACTTTTTAAATGGAATTACTGAAATCAATCTACTTTTTCATGATATTCTAATTTTATGACCAGCACCTGTAGATGGGTTATTGTGGCGGTCCATAGGACTCACTGATGAGTGGCCAGTGCAAGCAGGTATTTGGACTGAGGGTGGTTTTAGATCAGGGGTCAGCAACGCGGTGCCCTCAAGGACCACATGGGGGGCCCTCAGAGTCTTCTAAATAAAGAACAACCCACCAGTTTGAAATTGTATTTTATTCTGTTGCTCTTGTTTTTAAACATTTATAGAGATTTCAAAATGACAATGTCTAAATAAACTTAGAAATGAACAGAAACAATAAAAATATGTTGATAATGAACAAAGTTTAGGCTAACGCTAACCCTTGCAGCTCATGGGTCAGTAATGGTCGCCCTTCCTAAGTCTCGGTACCTTTGAAGTGGCCGTCAGCCTGGTGACGCTGTTCTAGATAAAAGGATGAGGCGGGAATTAAACCTAATTCAGAAAATGAAAACTGAAAAGCTTTTATTCTGAGTTTTCTAACAGTTCATTTGTCGGGCCGGTTTGATGACATGACAAAATCAAACACCCTGAGAAAACAGTCAGTGAACATCTCCACAGCCTGAGATCTCCTCAAAGACAGAAAATATTTTTAGTTCTGAAGCCTTAACCTTAAACTACTGTTGCTACTGGCAACCATTAAAAGAGCAGGAGGAAACACTTATTCAGACAGTTTATTTTTCTTAAACACACATTTAGAAACAAAAGTGGATAAAAGAATATATTGAATTTGTTCATGTTCTGTATTAATTAGAATATTTCTCTAAACCTGCTCTAGATGATGCTGTCCTTCCGATTCTATTGTCTCTTAAAAACTCAAATATTCTTCATTTTAGCTGTAATCTTTTTTATCCGAGCATAATCTTGTTTAGTTTGGTCAAGTTTATTACATTTAAATCCAATGTTTTTATTTATCTATCTGTTGTTTTGATGTTTTTTTTTTTTATTTGTTTGTGTTCTGGAAGGATTTTAAAGAATGCTAGAATAAAGATTAATGTTTTTAGTAATTGACTAATATCAATTGTTTTTGTCTTAGTTAAATAATGTAAAAAAGACTAATTAAATGACCATTTCCAGATAAATTTGATATATATATATATATATATATATATATATATATATATATATATATATATATATATATATATATATATATATATATATATATATATATATATATATATATACTGTAAGTGCAGAAATCACACTGATGATGTAGATGTCTTGGTCTTCTGCCACAGTTTGAAGTCTTTATGACAGAAACACACCATGTAACCCTGTGAAAAACACAGACAGACAATAAATGTTGTTTATGGTGAATAATATGTCTGTATCTCATTAAATAAAAACATTAACAATGATCACATATTTAAAACGTTACAGGAAACGGTTCATGGAGGAGGGGCGATGAGTTTGACGACGAGGCGCGGCAGGCCTACGCCTCCCTGAACACAGTGACTCTTCTCAGGACAGTCAAGCCAGAGTATGAGAACTTCTCCATGGAAATGCAAAGGTCCACAGAGGAACTAGGCCTGTATGGCTGTGATGATTGTGGAAATGTACGTATCTCTATAACATGGAAAAACATTTTAGCATTTTGATACAGAAAACCAATCGGATCAAGAATCAGGAGCCTTCATTGTCACTGCACGCTTTGGAGTCTATTAAAGAATAGAAGTAAAGGCCTTTAACATTTAATTTAACATAATAAGATAACGGATATCAACTCAGAACTCAAATACAGTCGATCCACTAACTGCATTTCTTCTGTTTTTTATCATCTATGTCAATATACAGAAAATAAATAAGTAAAAAATGTCTTGAACTCATCTAGTCTGATCACTTCCTGTTTGATTTAGCATATTTTGTTTTCCCCCAGGTCAACATGTTTGTGGAAGGATTCCATGATGCTTTGGTGCTTTATGCCAGTGCATTAGATGAGTGCATGAAGAGTGGTTGCACAAAGAAGAACGGCACTGAGATAACGTCACGCATGTGGAACAGAACCATTGAAGGTAAAACACATGGCTCTCATCAATAAAATCAAATACAAAATAAATAAGGTTGTCATAAATATGTTCTTATCAGCCTCAGATCTGGTGAGCAGCAATCTCCCCATGATCCATTAGAAAACTGCAAAGGCCAGAACTCACAGGATTCGATTTTGTGTACCGATCCGACAGAAAATCGTGTCGGACGAGGTTGTGGCGTTTAGTGCTCTTTAGGGATAGTTTCCTGCAGAGGGCAGCATAGCTCCGACTGAGATAGAGCCCAGGTTGTCATGATGTTACAAAGTTCAGACCCAAATGCAGAAAACCGAACAGAGAGACCAGGGAAAAGGTTTAACTGGTTTTATTGAAGAAGTTAAACACGGGGAGAAGTGTTGCTCTGAACACTGCTCAACCGGAACTGTAAAGTGACGGGAAGACACAGCGGTTAGTTCAGGCTCAGTGGGGAATTTGACTCGTGAACTTGGAGAAGAGGATTTGGTTGCCGACTCACGTTTCCAGAGAAGTTGTTTGAATCCTTGACTCCTGTCTCTGTGCTGTAGTTCAGTGTTTGTCTGATTCGGTGGAGGGCGGACAGGGTTACCCAGAATGGGGTTGTTAGTTAGTGAACGGAGAAACTGACTGCCACGCAGATTTCCTGCGGTACTTCAACGGGTCGTAGTGGAGAATAATCCCTTTCTCAGTGAGAAGCTCAAACGATCTCTTGGGGAAAGTGGATCCAAACCTCCTGTTTGAACCCCAGCTCCGTTTGAAGCTCAGTTGATCCTTCCAGGGAGAGAAGGTCCGAAAAATCCAGTTTGCAGGATGACTTCCTGCCGAGAGGCAAAGACAAAAACAAAGTTAAACTCAGGTTGACAAAAACTCAGTTTAGCTCAGCAAAACTCAGCTTGGCTAGAGTACCCTAAACTGGCAAACACTCTGGCGTCGAGGTAGTGGCAATCAGCAGCTTAAGAACGCTCCGTTTAACGAGGAAACAATCAGCAGGTGTGTGAGGAGGCGGACCAGAACCAGGCGCCTCCTGGTGGATGAAGGGAGACAAACACAGAAACACAGGTCTATTTTAGTCAAACTACGCAGAGCCTCAGCACCAATTTCATGGGTCTGACAGGAAGAGAGACGCCGTTACAAAGTAAAACACATCCGCTTTAAGGAAAAACACAAAATAAAATGTTAATCTCACGGGGAAAGAGTCAGTTTGGAGTCACACATCGTGTTTATAGTAAGCAGGACAGATTGGAGCAAAAACGATAAATGAAACATTAACATAGAAAACTTTCCCCAGGGTCAGACAGAGCAGGTGAGCACAGTATATCTCTCTCACCTCTTTATTTAAAAAAAGAATTAACAACTTGAATAAACTTTCCAGATCTCTCTCTGAGAATCACCTCTCTGCCTCAGTCAGCATAGAAACCGTCCCACTGCGTTTATTGCTGCCTTTCTTTTCTATAGATGTAAATCTCATTGTCTTTTTAATATATAAACATTCATTATCGGTTCTAGTTTGAGATGCTGCACAGATTCATTAATTAGGGCTTTGCTTTATAGCCGCATTGGTGTTTTTTTTATGTATTTATTTTATTCATTTTTCAATAACATTGCATGATCTGTCCAAGTCCAATGTGGGAAATTGTTTTAATTTGTGTATAGAACAGAAATGTGAAGTGAAAAAAAAATCTGCGCAGATCTGCTCACCCTGCCTGGTCAGAGCCTCTCTATACACAGTCAGTATGACATGGAAAACAATCATATCAGAGATTTAAAAGTCATTCCCAACCAGTGTGTTTAGGCCTTGAGGCATAAAGTGTGCTGCTAATTCTGTACTTGCTTGCCTTGCTTTGACAGTTTTTTATACATTTTGTATGAACACGACTGTGAAAGTTACTTAACTTATATACTAGGAAACAGTTAAACAAGGCTATAGTCGTCATGCCTGTAAAAGTTCTCAGTCATCCGGATTCATGGCAACTACAAAACTGGCTTAAATCAGAGCCAGTTATATGGATACTGTTATCATTAGATTTTTGGTGTGTTATTATACAATAATCTAGTAAAGGACAGACCAGTTCTGCGTAAACTTGGGCGCTGACTTCCTTTTTACGGTACGGTACATGATGTTCTCCTTTCTGTGATGGTGAACAGGAATTGCTGGCCAGGTATTCATAGATGCAAACGGCGACAGAGTCAGGGATTTCTCTCTGATGGCCATGACCAACGTTGAAACGGGAAGCTATGAGGTGAGCAGTAATCAACAGACTCCTTATGAAACAGAATCCGTCCTTAGAGATGAAACATTGGTTAAGTTTTTGGAAGTAATGCAGATTTGTGATTGACAGGTGGTAGCCAACTACTTTGGGAAGAATAAAAGCTTTCAGTTGTTGCCTGCCTTCAGGAGTGATCATTTCACCCTGAAGAGAAGACAGGAGGTGCCAGAAAAAGAAAAAGAAGTGGAAAATCCTTCATGTAAATATATATATTTATTTATATTCAAGGAATCGGGAATATTCAGCTTTCTTTGTTGGTGTTTTAACTTTTTTAAATGACTTATCACTTCGTCAGGTGGACTGGGAGTATCAGCCTTAACCGGAGTCACGGTTGGAGCTGTTCTTGGAGCGGTGATGCTGATAGCGTTCTACTTCTTCAGGTGCAAATGATTCCTCACCTCTGAATCTTTCTTTTCCTGCATATCATTTGCTTTTTTTGTTATTTAATCTTATTTTTCTACTAATAATTGGGTTTTCTGTATCTAGCACGCAGCATATTTACATTCAAACAAAACTGTCAAGCTCTGCTCTTACAACCCCTCCTCTCTGATTTTCTCCTCGTTTTAATGGATTATTTCATAATATAAATTTATTACAGGAATGTAAATTTTGTTTTATTAAGAGCAGGTTTGAAGTGTTAACAGATGCATTAGTTTGATGTTATTCATTGAGGAAATGTAACACAGCTTACCTTTGGTTAGATCGGGACACAGTTGTTTTTGTTCCAATATTATATACCCTATTTTAACAACAAATATTTATATTTTCCTTTAGTTATCAGAGGTTTTACCTGTTATGAAGGTGTAAGTACCTAAAAATGTCAGTGCAACAGAGCTGATTTTACACCATATCGAGTTAAATGCAGGTTGGTTTGCAGCAAACAGCACAGGGCAGGCTTATAGGGATCCAGGAATAATTCAACATGTTGCTTAATTATGTTGTAAAGTGGGTTTTTCGATCAACCGTTTCTGTTGCAATACATAAATATTCTCACAAAAGAGGTTAATGGAAACTCAGCTAAAGCAAGCGACTGTTCACTGCCAGTAAAAGCTCATCCAGGAGGAGTTCTGCAACAGTTTCTGTAGCCTTCATCTCATTCTTCCTGTTGAAAATGTAGGAAAAGACAGTTGCAGCCCTAGTTGATTCCCACCTCTATTACCAATCCTCATTAACCAGCTTCTGCTCTCACCACAGCACCATGAAACAGCCCTGAGTATAATACTGTAAATGGCCTCCTGATGGCAGCTAACTCTGGCCTGTTAACCATCCTCAATCTAAGCTGGCTTCTTTTGATTTCTCTGATTTCCCCCTAAACTCTTTTGCATCAAATCTCTCTGGTCACTCCCAGTTAACTCAGTTATTTTCTTTCAGGCCAACTGTTCTTTTGTCTGCTGTCCCACCAAGGTTCCGTTCTTGACCCTTTACTTTTAATGTTTTAGCTCCTGCCCCCTTGGCCACATCTCTCCAAAGTTCAGCCTTCTGTTTCGGGTATGCAGATGACACTCGGCTCTTCTAGTCCTCCAAATCCTCGCCACCCTCCCTCCTACCCCAGTCTTATAGAGCTCCAATTCACAACACATATCATCTCAAGGCTCTTTACAGAGACAATACTCTCAGATGGTTAGAAAAAAACAGTTGATTGCATCTAGTCATTGACCTGCTTCTCCTGGATAAGCCTGAGGCGACGACATTTGCTTGCATTTTGTTGTCGACTCTACAGCAATCCCTCACACCGAGCATGCATGTGGCAACAGTAGAGAGGAAAACTCCCTTTTAACAGGGAAAAAAAACCTTCTGATCCAAAATAACACCAAGATTTTTTACTTTAGTATCTGAGCTCAGTTTAATGCCATCTACATGAAGTGACTGATAAATCGCTTCTTTTTCAATGACTCTGGTCCAAAGATTATAAATTCTTTTTTGTCTGCATTCAGAAGCAAACCGTTAAGAGTCATCCAGGTTTTTATGTCTTCAAACATGCCTGTAGTCTATGTGATGGCCTCATCTGGATTTATAGACAGTTATAGCTGGGTATCATCAGCATAACGTAATAATTCTACCAATTGGTAGCATATATATAATAAAGAGAATTGGCCCCAGCACTGATCCCTGTGGAAACTGGAAAACCAAGTTAAGAACTCGGGTGTCGTCCCCTATGCTGCTCAGTTGGTTCACCCATTCTGGTGGTGTGTGAATCAGTGAGTCGTGTACTCTGCTGTGATAATGATGCTCTGTCTGTCGGTCAGTTGACCATCACCATCACAGCCTAGTACACCGACTTATTCACAGTACCTGACTGGGTGAAGCTGCAGCATTTCTGTTAATTACATCAAATCTCTGTGGTATTTCTCTGTGTCCAAATGTTATTTTGGCAAACCTAGGCAAAGCTGTTAGCTTGGATGTATTATAAGCTAACTTTAGCCCTTAGTTTGGAGTAACATAAGCCTTTATCTGAGTCACTAAGAGCCAAAGTTCCTCCTGACTGACTCGCGCTGTTTTAAATTAATGATAGAAGTAACAAATCAGTTCATGATACAGTCAGTTAGTTCACATAAATGTTTTATTTGAAAGACTTGTTTAAGACTAACCCAGCAACTCAATTCACTTTATTTCTATAGTGCCAATTCAAATCACATGTCATCTCAAGGCGCTTTACAGAGACAAAACGATCAGATTGGTTTAAAGTTTCTGTCAAGGAAAACCAGTTTATTGCATCCACTTATCGACGTGCATGAGCTTGCAGCAACCATTTTTGCTTAATTTTCTCATTGAATCTTCACCAACCCCATCGCACCGAGCATGCACGGAGCGACAGCGGAGAGTGAAACTCCCTTTTTACTGGAAGAAACCTCCAGCAGGCACAACCAAACCACGCTAAATTGGTACTAGTTCATCAGTAGGGCTCAGCGTGGTTCAGTTCTGGCTTTACTACTCCTTAGCTTTGAGGCCATCCACCACCTTGCTCCCTCATATTGTCATGATTTAATTAAAGGTCTGACCCCAAAATGCAGAAGACCAAACAGAGAGACCACAGAAAAGTTTAAAAGGTTTATTAGAATATGGTGATGAATCCAGTGCTGCTCAGAACACTGTCAAACCGGAACTGGAAGGTGAGTGGAAGACACTGTGGTTAGTTCAGGCTCAGTGGGAAATTAGATTCTTAGGCTTGAATTGGAGGAATAGGTTGCACACTCACTTCTCCAGGAAAAGGTGTCCTTTATAGAATCCAGTCTGTGTGGGAAGATTCCAGTGATTGTCTTGTTTGGTGTTGGGCGGACTGGGGTTTACTCAGACTGCGGTTGTTCCTAGGTGAACGGAGAAGCTGACTGCCACTCAGATTTCCTGCGGTACTTGAACGGGCTGTGGTGCAGATGAAACCTTTGCTCGGTGTGAAGCTCAAATGACCTCTTGGGGAAAGTGGACCCAAACTTCCTGTTTGGAGTGAACGGAGAAGCTGACTGCCACTCTGATTTCCTGCGGTACTTGAACGGGCTGTGGTGCAGATAAAACCTTTGCTCGGTGTGAAGCTCAAACGACCTCTTGGGGAAAGTTGACCCAAACTTCCTGTTTGGAGTGAACGGAGAAGTTGACTGCCACTCTGATTTCCTGTGGTACTTGAACGGGCTGTGGTGCAGATAAAACCTTTGCTCGGTGTGAAGCTCAAACGACCTCTTGGGGAAAGTGGACCCAAACTTCCTGTTTGGAACCCCAGCTCAGTTAGAAGCTCAGTTGATCCTTCCTGAGATAGGAGGTCCGAACAAATCCAGTTTGCAGGATGACTTCCTGTCGAGAGGCAAAGACAAAACACAAAGTTAAGACTCAGGTTGAAAAAAACTCAGTTTGAACCAGCGAAACTCAGCTTGGCTAGTACATCCAAAACTGGCAAACAAAAACTCAGGTTCGACTCTGCTAAACTAAGCATGGCTAGAGTACCCTGTATTGGCAAACACTCTGGCGTCGAGGTAGTGGCAGTCAGCAGCTTAAGAACACTCCACAGATAATGAGGCAATGAGCTGCAGGTGTGCAGGGAGACCCAATGAGAACAGGGCACCACCTGGTGGAGGAGGAAAGGAAACACAAAAACAGACCACACAAACTGGATTCCTGACACATATCTCATGAATGCTGTCTTCCATTGGACACAGAGCCTTCAGCCCCTGGAACCTTCACCCTCCTGACATAAAAACTCTGTTACTTTGTTCAAATCTTACCTCAAGAACGATAATTTTAAACTAACATCCTCTATGACTAAACGTCTTACCACTTTGCTAACATTTTTCTGTTCTTCTTTGTTTAATGACATCTGACTGCTTTAGTGTCCTGAAAGGGGCCTGATAAATAAATTGTATTATAAAGTCGATGATGAGATACAATCAGTGATGTTTACTTTAAACCAATCTGTCTGGATAATTTAATAAAATTCACTCAGTGCAGGAGTTATAGAATGGGAACGGAGCTATATAAATAAACAGATTTGATTTGATTTAAAATAGTTTTTTTTTTTTTCAAAGCAGAAGTTTTTGCCAGAAGCAACTTTTTAATGAAATACTGTTGAAAATAAGGTTTAGTTTTTTTTTTTTTTTGTTTATTTGTTTTACATTTTCTCAGTAGCCTGACTGGAGACTCATTATCTGGGGTCTGTTCCCTTTGAACCCAAAGCAGCGATATTTGAGTACTTTTTTATCCCTCTTGCGTAATTCCTTAACTTAATGCATTTTGAATGTTGCCCTAATAAAATGCATGATAACAGAGATTGGATGTTTAAGATGACTTGGGACTTTTTCATCTAATTCTATCATGTAGAACTTATTTACTGATTTAAATATGATTCATTTAGATAATCTCATTTAAAGGGATGAAGAATTATTGGTTTGTGTTCAAAAAGCAGAAAACAACAAATACAGAGAGACGAGTCAGTGCATGACGCACACATCTTTATAGAGGAAAGGGGTAACTTTGGCTAATTGTTTTTCTAACGTAACATTTAAATGTAAAAAATGTTGATGTTAGGAGATAATCATAGTCAATTATGTCAACAAAGTGCACCAGTCCTACCTGTGTTGAAAGACGAAAAGTGGCGTAATGAGGTGATGATGCGTGGTGTTGCCCATCAGGTTTGTTTTGTTTTAACACGCAGCCTGAAGCTTTGATGTTTGGATCTCCGACATCTCAGTAGATTCGTCTTCCACTATTAATTTTCCTACAGTAGAAGATGTCGAGTTAAATAAATGATCTGTAGTAAATTTCAAAGCAACCGAGTGACACGCCAAGCTGTGTTTCTTATTTTGGAAAAGCTGACAGCTTTAAGTGCTTTGAGTCTGATCTCTAAACGGGTTGATTGTTACAAAAACATACAAATCTGATCTACTAACCAGGTATAAATTTATTTAAGTAGGCAAAATTAATGTAATAACAATGCAATGCAATGTTTTTTCATAAATACGCAGATCCTATAATGATGACAGCTGCATTGAAACAAGTTATGCATCCCTTTTTGCCTTCTACTTAAACATATTTAGTTACTTTAACACAATTGTAAGACATAACAGATCTATTTTTTTTACTTTTTTTTGTATCACTTTGAAATAATTCTGTAATTTCTCCTTTAGATGATATTTATCCTTATTATCATTGTTATAATTTTTCTGATAGCTATAATCGTTATTGGGAGTGGAGGCCTAGTGTTTAGGGCATAGAGGTTGGAATCCTGAGGTTCTGAGCTTGAGCCCCACTCCCACAGACTGCCACTCTGGCTCTCTGAGCAAAGACCCTTAAAGGAATAGTACACCCAAAACATGATTAGCCTTCATTTTCTACTCACCCCCATGCTGAACAACACTCTGGAGTACTTTTTTGATATCTCAAATGCATCTGGAGATCTGGGAGGCTTCTTGCTGTCTGCTGACATTCAAATAATGGAGGTCTATGGCGCCCGAGGCAGAAAGGTCCATAAAAGTCCACAAAAAACGTGTCAATATTCCTCCATACTGCTCGTCCAATGTATTCCAAGTGTCCTGAGTGGGTAGCGTCCATAATTTACTCGAAACGAAGTCATTTAGAATGTTTTTAGAGCATAAACAGTAGTGTATAGGATTTCCTAAAAGCGCGCGCTTGCGCGTTCACGACGCTACGGAAACCGCGGCAGACCAAAGCAGATGAAAGTGCGCATTCAGCTCAGTAAAGAACTCATGCTCTTCCTCAACACTGAAGTCCTCAGACATTTTTATTTCGTTGTTTCTTTCTTTGCACAGGTAAACAGCACATTTCTTCTTCTACGCTTGCATTATCGGCAGAGCAGACGCTGAATGCGCACTTTCATCTGGTTTGGTCTGCCGCGGTTTCCGTAGACTCGTGAACTCGCAGGTGCGCTCTTTCAGGAAATCCTATACACTACTGTTTGTGCTCTAAAAACATTCTAAATGACTTCGTTTCGAGTAAATTCTGGATGCTACCCACTCAGGACACTTGGAATACATTGGACGAGCAGTATGGAGGAATATTGACACATTTTTTGTGGACTTTTATGGACCTTTCTGTCTCGGTCACCATAGACCTCCATTATTTGAATGTCAGCAGACAGCAAGAAGCCTCCCAGATCTCCAGATGCATTTGAGATATCAAAAAAGTACTCCAGAGTGTTTTTCAGCATGGGGGTGAGTAGAAAATGAAGGCTAATCATGTTTTGGGTGTACTATTCCTTTAACCCCCGATTGCTCCCCGGGCGCCGCACGATGGCAGCCCACTGCTCCCCAAGGGGATGGGTTAAAATGCAGAGGTAAATTTCTCCAATGTGAGATCAATAAAGTTCAATTATTATTATCACCTCCTGCTCTATAGCTTAGAAATGAATCTTTCTTTTACTTCTGACTCATTAAAATAGGATTGAGACAGTTAACATCTGATCAGTTTCACATTATTTATTTATTTATTTTTGCACATGCAGTTTATTTGGAGTTTATTTTGATTTGCTGAGTTCAGCTTTCAGTCATTGCAGCTTTTATACCTTTTTTTTTTTGTTTTTTTAACACCTGATTGATGAAACGTCCCAGAAACAGAAGTAATAATCAAATGATCCGTCTGTCGTCCTGCAGAAAAAACTACAGGATAACCATTCAGCGGCGCACACGTGGCGATGAACCCGAATCCGTGAAGCACCATCAGTTACGAGAAGACTCCATTAGATCAAACTTCTCTGCAGCGTAATCCGCGGTGAGGACGGGTTCCTTCCAGAGGATCATACGTATGAATGTGGCCAAAGACTTCATTGTTTCCAGCTGTGCCATGTCATCTGCAAACAGACTTTTCTGGTTTTATTCAGGACGGTTTTACTTCTTAGAACCTGGGACTGCTTTAACAGGAATAGAGCCCCATCAGCTCACACAATGACACCAGAATAAAGTTCCCTGGTGAACTGAAGAGCTCACCATTTTTTTTTCTTTCAGTGTTTTTTCCACCAGTTTTCCGTTTATTCTGAAGCTAATGGAAATGATCTGTCTTAACTGAGCTATTTCATGTTTTATCCTGAGGTTTAAGCTCCTGATTTATATTTTCTCTTTTCAAATTTTAAATGGACTTTTATTCAAAGATTAATTTAGGCTGTGTCAAACACAAGATTTGTGCAGGTTTGACATTAATTATTTATTTGTTTATTTCTCATCATCATAAGTAGGTCAGTGAGAATCCTTTATTATTACTATTACTGCAAATATTTGATATTGGAACTAATCTGGTTGTTTTAAGGTTTTTAGATTGAATGTTTCTCTCAGTGAAGTTAAAGAAAGAAGTTTAATTGATTACAACTTTGGTAATTTGTTTGTTCTGTTTGACCCACCGGTCGAAAAAAGTCCCACACTGCAAAAAATTGAAATCTAAAATAAAGTAATTGTATTTTCTCTTGATTTGAAGATAAGATCAGATATTTACTTTTAAAATAAGAGAAAACCTCCATTATTTTATTTAATGTTCATAGTGTCTATCTTATCTTAAGGGCAAAAATGCTCATTCTACTAGCAGATTATCTTATTAAGCTCCAATTACAGGTTAAAACACCTATTTTAGGAAACCTTTACTAATTTTTATTTCAATTTTGCAGTGCAAAGTGTAGAAACAGTAGAGTATTCAGATCTACTGAACTAAAGGGGGTGTCTGGTGGTAAAAACAAGGAAAGTTATGCAGTACTTTTAGTGCCTCACAGTCCAAACATCTTAGGGTGGATCTTTACACTGGAAAAAATCTAAATCTAAATAAGTCATTATTTCTTTAAAAAAAAGTGCATTTGTTCTAGGATTGAGGAGATAAAAGTCACATTTTGCCAATGGAACAAGAAAATTTACATTTAAAATAAGAAAACACAATTGCATTGTCTTACCTCAAGTGCATATTATCTAATTATCTTATTTTAAGAGTAAAAAATACTCATGCCATTGGCAAACTATCCATTTTACCTACTCAAATTAAGGGTAAATACATTTAATTTGAGACATTTTTACTTATATCTAGATTGTTTTTCCAGTGTAGATTTACATTTATTGGTTCTGTTCGGGTTTTTCTGGCCCTTTCTGTGTTCTGTTGACCCGGACTGTTGTTCAAAGACAGGCCAGAGACCGACTCCCCTAAACTAACCGGCAAATGTCAACCATAAAACAATACATTTGTGAATAAGAAATGTGGAATAAAGGATAAAAGAGGGGAAATGGTACAAGAAATGTATCTTGCTGTATATAAGTGTGTATTTTCAGTATATTTATTGTATGTAAATTACTCTGATTTTCTCTGTATGTATCATATCTGTTATGTGTTTTTCTAAGATCTCTTATTTTCCACAGTGAGATTTTTTAAAACGTTTTCATGTTTCTTCTCTCATCTCTCTGCAGGCTTGTTCTCATTACTCAGTTCAAGGTTAAACAGACAAAATATATATATATATTTTTTTCACATAGTGAGGAACAGTTCAGCAGCTCTTGTTTGACGGTATTTGTATCACAAACAAGTAATACAGAGAAGAAAAGGTTGGCAGCAGTCAGGACATTTCCTACCCTCTGGCCAAACTTCAGGTGATCGATCAACTGCTCTGGGTTAAAACCGTTCGTTTTCATCTGTTGGATTTGATTTCTTTTTTTAGTCCTGAACCGTCTTCTAAATGTGAGCGGAGAGAACAGGAGGTTTACAAAGAGGGTGTAAATAAGAGGACCGAGTTGCTCTTTCCATCATCCGTATGTCAGCTCAAGGTTCTGCACTACAAGAAAATGTAAATCTAAATAAGTAATTTTTATCTTAAAATAGGTGCATTTTGGAGGTGAGTGAGACACTTTGCCAATGGAACAAGACAATTTACATTTAAAATAAGAAGAAACAATTGCATTGTCTTATTTCAATTGAATATAATCTGATTATCTTTTTTCAAGACTAAAAATACTCATACCATTGGCATATAATTTTATTTATATACTTAAATTAAGGGTAAATGCACTTAATCTAAGAATTTTTTTCTTATTTCTAGAACATTTTTGCAGTTTATACCTGTTCTTCTCAGAGCAGCTGGAGAACCACATGGCAGAAATACACCAGGAGGCTCTCTGTCACAGATCTGTAGCTTTTAAAAAGGCAAAAAGCATCTGGTTGAGGTTTTACTTAATAGTTTGGCTTGAAGTGTATCTCTCCCTGTACTCTATGGATTTATGTTCCTCCCTGTCCATATAGTAAACATCAAATACATCAGTGAGTTCTGAATTAGTAGAACATTTCTATTCTGTCATGTTGTCTAACCTAACAGCTCAGACTCAGTGAAACAGTATAACCTTTAGAAACTTTTGTCTTGCATTTTTTATTATAAGAAAAATCAATCAATTAAGAATTTATTTATATATAGATATATATGTATATTAGACAGTATTTGCTCCCCCATCTAGTTTATTGCATTAAGGGGTCCCAATCACTTCCATTGCCACAGGGGTATAAAATCCACTCCTTGGTCTGCAGATTGTTGGTACAATCATTGGGGAAACAATGGGTCTGTCAGGGCTCCGGATGTTGGACCCTAGAATTCACACAGACAGAGTTGATTTATAAACAGTGTTTATTAATTGCTCTGCTTCTCATAGGCTAGGACTAGAAGGCTGGAAACTCTGTAGAGGAAGAAACACAGGTTAGTGACCATGTAACTCTGAAGGGGAACAATAACCAACATGCGAGTCACTAACCTGGTTGTAAAGTTAAGTCCAAGCCCAGAGGAAGGAGCAGGATGATGATGGAAGAGCAGAAGTATCTGGAAGGAGAATCCAAAGCTGGTTTTGATAAGTAAGCACAAGTCTAGGCCAGAAGATTAGAGATCAGAAGAGGTACCGAAAGAAAATCCAAGGTCGCTAGCAGGAAGAATCCAATGGGAGTCACTAGACAGGTCAGGCAAACGGATCAGAACGTGTGTAGACAAACTCACAAGTCCAGGAGCAGAAACTAGTCAGGATCAGGTAATCAGAAACACACTGGGTATGCTAGAGAACTCACCTACGGCTCAAATAATCTGGCACTGATGGCTGGGACCAAACTGTTTAAATAGAAACTGGAACATGTGGATCTGATGAGTGATAATGAAAATTGGGCGGAGCTAAGCAGGTGGATGAAGTAAACCAATAATTCAGTCATCAGTGCCAAGATCATGATCAGCTCAGTGAATTCAATGATCTGTGATAGGGGGCCACCTGTGGCTCTATCACCGGACTAGATGTGTAACCAATCCAGTCCTAAAATTTCCACAGTCAGCTGTGTCACCAGAAAATGTTGGTTGGCCGTGTAAACCGATCGGAGCGGGGCCAGTGGATGCTGAAGCTTATAGTGCGAAGGGGTTGGCATCTTTCTGCAGTCAATCCGTACATACCTCCTAACTTCATGCTGCCTCCTGATTAGCTGGAGTCAAGAATCACATTTCTCTATATGAAAACCTGATGGGTTCAATGGTCGCCACGAGAATGGTTCTTGTCTGACTGCATTTAGCGACGTGTAAAGTTTGGTTGAGGCCGGGGGGGTTATGGTGTGGGGGTGTTTTTCAGGGCTTGGCCCATTAGCAGACTAACCCCCGGCTCACACCGACTCCGGTCTTACCGTTGCGGTGCGGTGGGTGCGGCGCCGCAGTGATTCCAAGTCATTAAAAAGACGTGAACCTCTCTCACCGGCTGCTGAGCTGTCCGGCTGCGGTTACCGAGACACTCCAGCGCTGCAGAAAATTCCGCAAGAAAGCTATCCTTGAGGCGTGCCGGAGCCCTCCGCAACAAGCTCTCGCAAATATCCTTATTTGGGCCGTGTTATTGCGTGAAGTTACGTGAACTCAAGTGAACATCTGTTAAATCTCCGGACCTGTTGCCGGAGCCGCACCGCACCGTAGTCAAAAGGGCGGAGAGGGGTGTGCGAGAGTTGCGGTCTCCGTCGGCTCGGTAACCGCACCGGAGCCAGTGTGAGCAAGGGGTAAGACCTTTTGGACACTCCCCTACTCCCATCTGTGTGGGAACAGTTTGTAACTGCATCCTTCCAACATGTCTGTAGGCAGGAGCACAAAGCAAGGTCCATACAGACACGGATGGCAGAGTCTGGTGTGAATGAAGTTGACTGGCCCTCACAGAGTCCTAACCTCTACCCCATAGAACATCTCTGGGGTGAATTAGAGCGGAGATTGAGAGCCTGGCCTCCTTGTCCAACATCAGTTTAAACCTCACAAATGCACTCTGGAAGAATCATTCAAAATACCCAGCAATACTCCTACACCTTGTGCAAAGCCTTCCCAGTAGAGTTGCAGCTGCAACTCTTCAACTTTTCTTCTAGTTGCAAAGGGCGCACCAACGAAATAACTGATTAGGAATGAGAAGTCACTCATATGTGAGTCTAGGCAGGGGAGGGAAATCTTTTGGCAATACAGTAAAAAAAAAGATATATATACACATATATATATATATATGTATGTGTGTGTGTGTGTATATATACTAAACTTTCTCACATATAAATAATACATTATCATTTTTTCTGTTTTAATATTCGTTTCTCAAGAGCTGTTTACCTGCATGATGGATTGTAATGAAGATTTAATGGTTGTGGGGAAAAAACTCTGATTTCCAGCAGTCCTGGAATGCCTCAGAGATGATGATCCCTACAGATCGTCATCTCTTATATAAAAGGGTGAATGTTGTCATTGTTTTGTATCTTTTAATCCAGTGTTTTCCAATCCCACCACTTTTTGTTCATCACAGAAACATCTTAGGGTGGAAGACGAACACATAGGAAAGCAGCGTTAAACTGAGAGATGAACTGCAGGTGTTTTTTGGCCTGAGTGGAGACCTTTCTTTCTGTTTATTAGTCTGAAGGCACCAGGGTCAGAAAAAAGGGGAAGAAAAAAACTGTTATTTACAAAGAAATGTGTATATTTGAAGCTGTAAGAAACATGTTTTTATTTCTTTATATTATGAGAGAAATATATTATTTTTCAATATTCAGAATGTTTCTGATGTTCCACTCACTACTTTATACTTTGGTTAAATATATTGGTGTAAAAGTAGAAATGTTTTTGCCTACCTGCTGATTAAAATATTCTTCTACAAACTCTTGCTTTATTGTAGAAATCACATCGACGGTAGCTAGATATTTACATCTGTTATGATATGCTGTCAGTTTACATCAGTGACTTAAATAAAAAAAAGCTATTTTACTGGAATCTGATTTCTAAGTGAGTCAACATTTAACAGATTGTTTAGGATTTATACAATAGGTTAAACAAAATAAATCCATTTCACACCAGCTGCTTCAGTTTATTTCTCCAGGAAATTATGTATTTACATCTGGTCTGAAGCCCTTAGTTGTCCTGGATGGTGGAATCGGCTGCAGCTGGACTGGAGGCAGGAAACGCCGTGAACAGACGGCCTACCTGACGATTTTAATTCAGTTTATTAATATAGCACCAAATCACAACAAGTCATCTCAAGGCGCTTTACAGTTCAACCAGATCATCCAGTCAGATTGATTCAAAGTTTTCTATTTAAGGAAAACCAGTTGATTGCATTGACTCATTGACTCTTCAGCAATCCCTCACACTAAGCATGCTTGTAGCGACAGTGGAGAGGAAAAACTCCCTTTTAACAGGAAGAAACCTCCAGCAGAACCAGGCTCGGTGTGAGCGGCCATCTGCTGAGGCCGACTGGGGTTCAAGGAGACAGAAGCAGACATAGAAAAAGAAGCATAGATACAAAAGGCAACTGTCAACCAGCTCCACAGTCGGCCTCGTTGATCTGATATAACTTTTTTATATACTTTTATCCCAATAGTATGTTAAATTTTAGAAAGATTTAAATTCACATTAAAGTGTGCAAATGTTTTTGTCACAGTTCAGATATTCGCCGTATGTAGAACCAAACAATCAGTCAAAGTTTTTACTGCGCATGTGCTGACAACAATATTTAAGAAAATAATATTTTATAAAATAACTGAAGACAAAAAAGTAGTTCTCACATCGGAGATTATATAGTTAGCAAATGTTGTACATAAACAGAAAGAAAATAATGCTAAATCCAAAATAAAAGGCATTGATGATCAAGGCAGCGCGGTTAAAACAGCAAGGATTTAGCAATTCTTTGCTGCAGAACAGCAGTTTCTTTGTTTGCCTTAGAAATGTAGTTTAGTAACTCAAAAAATCGACAAAATAAATCAGAAAGTCTGTGAACAAAGGAGTACAGCTTTTCCATTTACACGTATGAATAAAGTTTTTACCACATTTCAGAAAAGATATAACAATGGATGGACCAGTTGTGTTTTAGCATTCTTCCACTTTTTGTTTATGGCCAGTTGGAAAACAATCTTAAGCTACACCATCTACAGGTCCTTCTCAAAATATTAGCATATCGTGAAAAAGTTAATTATTTTCCATAATGTAATGACAAAACTTGAACATCCATATATTTTAGATTCATTGCACACTAACTGAAATATTTTAGGTCTTTCATTGTCTTAATACGGATTATTTTGGCATACAGCTCATGAAAAACCCCAAATTCCTATCTCACAAAATTAGCATATTTCATCTGACGAATAAAAGGAAAGTTTTCTTAATACAATAAAAGTCAACCTTCAATTCAATTTAATTATATAGCGCCAAATTCACGACACATGTCATCTCAAGGCACTTTACAGTTCAACCAGATCATACAGTCAAATTGATTTAAGTTGTCTATCTAAGGAAAACCAGCTGATTGCATCGACTCATTGACTCTTCAGCAATCCCTCACACCAAGCATGCTTGTAGCGACAGTGGAGAGGAAAAACTCCCTTTTAACAGGAAGAAACCTCCAGCAGAACCAGGCTCAGTGTGAGCGTCCATCTGCTGAAGCCGACTGGGGTTCAAGGAGACAGAAGTAGAGATAGAAAAAGAAGCATAGATACAAAAGGCAACTGCCAACCAGCTCCACAGGCGGCCCCGTCCAGGAAACACACAGCCAGACAGACGAGCTCCGAGCCAGCTCCCATGTCAGAGGATGAAGAGAGCACATCCAGTTAGTCACGGTCAGAGAAACAGGACCACACAGGAAAACCTTCAAATAATTGAATATATATATATATATGGTAAATGACCTGTACTAATATAGCGCCTTTTTTAAGTCAGGAGATTTGACCAAAGCGCTTTACACTACAATCAGTCATGCACCCATTCACCGGGCCCACTGACCACCATCAGCAGACAATGCAGGTGAAGTGTGTTGCCCAAGGACACAAAGACAGTGAAAGTCGGAGCCGACTCTTGAACCGTCAATCCTACGATTTCAGGGCAACATCATGAAAATGCAAGATCATAATATTGTAAGAATAAAGTAAAAAAATATAAGAATAAGGTTGTAATATCCCAGTATTTAAGCCACAATACAGCAAGAATAAATGTATTACATCATGAGAGTAAAGTCAGAATATTTCATTATCAGGCACAAAGTAGTCTGGATTGATTAATGCATCCTTGGGAGTTTTGCGACCCTGGTTTGTAAACTAATTCTACTGTCAGATATCTCTGCTTCTGTCTCCTTGAACCCCAGTCAGCCTCGGCAGATGGCCGCTCACTCTGAGCCTGGTTCTGCTGGAGGTTTCTTCCTGTTAAAAGGGAGTATTTCCTCTCCACTGTCGCTACAAGCATGCTTAGTGTTAGGGATTGCCTTCGAGTCAATGAGTCGATGCAATCAACTGGTTTTTAAACAACCGTATTTCATAACAAATGACATTGATATAAGATATTAATTCATTACACATTTACAAACAAGTGACTTTGAAAGGCGGAATATAGGACCTACCAAGGTAAGGCTTAAAACTTCCCTTTTTGACAAATCTTATAGTAGAGTGGTTCAGGTTTTCTTGAGCTATCTCTATATAGTTTTGCTGCTATAGGCTTAGACTGCTGGAGGACATAGAGACTATGTTAAATCATTCTGCTTCATCCTGTGCCTTTTATTCAATTGCGCAGTATTTTTTACATAAACTTTATCTTATTTTTGCATTTTGCTGTCATGGTCCCTCCACCTTGCCTGGTTCTGCTTGGATGACTAACTGTATATGCTTTCTTTTATTCCTTTTGATATGAGCTCATCTGCTTAACAGATTCTTTCCTGCGGAGCTTTTTTGCATTACCTTTTCTAACAGACAGGATCTGAGCTTTTATTTTCTTTTTGTATGTCTGCTTCTGTCTTCTCAAACCTCCAGTTCCGCACGAGTTTTCCTTTTGTTAAAAGGGAGTTTTTCCTTTTCACTGTCGCTGCATGCAGGCTTAGTGTGAGGGGATTCCTGTAGAGTCACCAACATAATTCAAGCGATTTTCCACTGTCTCTACCTGCTCGTCCAGTAGGAGTAAATCCTGCAAAATGACTGGATGCAATCAGTGGGTTTTCCTTAGGTAGAAACTTTGAAACTTTAATCCGACTGAATGAGCTGGTGGCTCACACTGAGCCTAGTTCTGCTGGAGGTCTCTTCCTGTTAAAAGGGAGTTTTTCCTCTCCACTGTCGCTACAAGCATACATAGTGTGAGGGATTGTCTTTGAGTGAATGAGTCGATGCAATGAATGGGTTTTTCTTAGAAAACTTTAAATAAATTTCACTATATGATCTGGTGAATTGTAAAGTGTCTTGAGATTACATATGTTGTGAATTGGCAATTAATAATAATAAATAAATAAACTGAATTGAATTGATTGAATTGTTTCTGTTATGTGCCTTGAGGTGACCTGTTGTGAACTGGACTGAACTGAATTTAGATTAAGAATAATAGTCAGACAAAATAAAAAAAATGTATAATATGGGGAATTGGGAGTGAATTGGGAGAAGAAACACCACACAGTGTTATTTGCACATCCTAATATATGGTTTAACATTGTTTATTTGTTTATGTTATTGTTTATAAACTGTAAATTACACAGAAATCGTATTTTTTTATGTGATATGCACCGTATCAGTTTACAGTTTGTATAGAGAAATAACATTTGTGTCAAGACTCAGAACATGGGACCCAGAATTCAGGCAGACAGACTGAAGTGATTTATAAAAGCGTTTATTGACTGCTTGGAAAGTCCGCGGGTCAGCATCTTAGACTAAATGGCCTGAACCTCTGTAGAAGGGAAAACACAGGTTAATGATCATATACTTCTGACAAAGGACAGTAAAGAGCGTGTGAGTCACTAACCTGTTTATATAGTTCAGTCAGAGCCCAGAAGAAGGGGTGGAATCCAGCCGGATGATTTTGCATAGTATGTGGCGGGCAGCGAATGACGTGGCAGAAGTCCAGGCGAGAAGATTAGACATCCGAAGAGGCACTGTAGGGAAATCAGTGACAGGGTCGGGAGACAGATCCAAGGTTGTAAACAGGCAGAATCCAGCAGGACCCTGAAGACAGATCAGGTAAACAGATCAGAACAGGGGCAGGCATGCTCAGAGCTGAAATTAGTCTGGATCAGGCAATCAGAGTAACAAACTGGGTATGCTAGAGAACTCTCACCTACTGCTCGAATAATCTGCCACTGATGGATGGGACAAAACAGTTTAAGTAGAGGCTAGAACAGGTGGACCTGATGAAAGGTAACAAAAACCGGGCGGAGCTAGGCAGGTGGAAGGAATGAAACAATAATCCACTCATCAGTGCAAAGATCACTACAATTTGTGCTTAATTTATGCTTTTTGAACAGACTGGACTGCATTACCTGGAATAAGAGGTGGTTTTTTGCTGATAAATCTCCAAGGAGAAGCTGTTTAAACCCCACATCTTCTATAAATGCAATGGCATTTATGACTGGATTCAAATGAGAGGATCTTTTAGAGAGCTCCTCACCTGAGACAGGTCTGGCAGACCTTTTTAGGGAAGCAGTAATAATGAGAACACAATGTATTTTAATGCATAATTAAAACATTTTTAAAATGCACTTTGCACACTGTTTCTACTTTTATCAGTTATATTATTTTTGATTGATTCTCCAAAGTAGGCTGATAAATGAGCTGGGAAATGTTCCCAAATGTGCTTGTCAGCACTTTTTTTCAAACATTTCTTAGGAACAAACCATGTTAGGTTTTGGAATAAATAGATTATCCTGTGGAAATTGTGCTGTCGCATGAGAGGAAAGCAGCATCAACGGAGGATGTTGTGATATCTGATGCTAAGGCCGTTGTAAACATCACAAAAGGAAGTCACTCAATCTTAGCTTTGACAAAGAAAGCTGAGTTCAGCCATTTCCTCATTACTGTGTTATGATGCTGATTTGGACATTATCCACATCCACATCAACCGCTGATTTGCCTGACGTCAATAAACTTATCAGATCTCACACTCTCCATGGTCAGCTGCAATGGTATGCATCCTCTCTCAGCTTTGGGAGAAATGGCTTCCTTCCGTCTTTGCTATACGCTTCCTCCCTCATTAGTCCTTAGCATACCTTAGTGTTTTATACTTTTTTCCTGCTTATCTCACCCTGTCTTGACGTTTTCATTCACTTTTTTTTTGCATTGATAGTGCATGAATAACCATGAGTAATAATCACATTGAAAAGCTCTAATCAACAAAATGGGCTTTGGATCTGTTAAAGATGATCCATAGTCATTAATCACAGTGTAGGGAAACATGCGGTTATAATCTTTACTGCTTTGATCAACCCAACAATCCGCTTCGAAACTCTGCAAATTAAGCTCAATAGAAATAAAATGTAGGAGACCTTTGATGAAACAGGACCAATGGAAAACAGACATTTACCTCAGCTGGCTGGAATTTGAGGACACCAAGAGAAAAAAAAAAAAGCAGACTGGACCAAAGAAAAAGAAACGACAAAAGCCAACAAACAGTTGTGGGGTCAGTTAGTGCAGAGTAAACATGCTGGTCTGCAGCCAGAGATACCTGACATAAGATACAGGCAAACACAAACATAAACTAAAGAAAAAGTGAGTCACTGTCATGCAATCAAGACGGCTGGATAAAAAGTGAAGGTAGAGAAGGAAAAAGGCCTTCTCTCCCCCAGCTGGGTTAGTGCTGGCAGCCGTCTGGTTAAAAGAGGGTTGTGGGATTTATTTTAAAGCTTCCATCAAGTTGATCCTTTCTTATATTTTCAGCTAACGATGTACCTTGAGGACCCTCACATGCTCATCTTTTTCCTTTTTTTTTTCCTGCATTGAATCTTGTGAAAGGCTTTATTCTATTCACTCTAGCTGAAAAGATGGTAAGGTTTCTGTGTGGTTACCTTTCATCTCTTCATATCAGTTTCAGTGATTTTCACTGAAATGCCACGTCTGAAGTCAGAATTTTAGGAAATGATCCTTGGTCTAGTTTACTCATTGACTCTCCTGGTTATCATAGAATGAAATCGATCAACAATTTAGTCTCAGATGTTCCCCTTTCCTTCTCTTGCCAAACTTTTTACTTGATTATTGCCCTGAATATCTCATCCTGGAACCAATGAAACATGTTTTACTATTTTACAAGGGTTTTATAAGAGAAAGAAAAGATGCATTTCACAACCATACTGTTGAAAAATATCATGTTTGAAAGCTGAAACAGCAGATGTGGTGTTTCAGGATTGCTTCTTAATTCTGTACAAAACTAAGATATCATTGCATGTTTTAATTGGTAATATTTATCCATTTACATTCGTTTGTTTCCTTTTAGTAGTTCTTGCTGGGTTTCGCTGGGTTAGTTACGATTTTTATCTGAAATATGTTTCACTTGAAGTTGAATTATATTTCATCATAAATTCTAGAAGTTGTGAATTAATTCTACATGTGGTCAAAGTTTGTTGTTTGAACATGATCAAGCTCATATTCTGTATGTCTGCTTCTGTCCCCAGTCGGCCTCAGCAGATGGCCGCTCACACAGAGCCTGGTTCTGCTTGAGGTTTCTTCCTGTTAAAAGTGAGTTTTTCCTCTCCACTGTCGCTACAAGCGTGCTTGTCATGATTTTATTCAAAGATCTGACCCACATGCAGAAAACCAATCAGGGAGACAAGGGGAAGGTTTAACAGGTTTATTGAGAACTGGTAGGAATGGGTCCAGTGCTGCTCTGAACACCGGCAAACCGGGACTGAAAAGAGAAGGGGATGTTCCTGTGGTTAGTTCAGGCTCAGTGGGAAATTTGAGCTTCGATTTGCAAAAGGGAGTGAAGGCAACAAGACTCACGTTTCCAGAAAAGGTGTCTTTCTTTGAATCCAGTCGGTGCGGGTTTTTCCGTTGGAGGGCAGACAGGGTTTACCCAGGTTAAGTTGTTTCCTTGAGGAACGGAGGAGCTGACTGCCACTTAGATTTCCTTCGGTACTTGAACGGATCTTGTGGAGATGAATCCCCTGCTCAGTGTGAAGCTCAAACAATCCTTTGGGAGAAAAGTAGATCCAAACCTCCAGTTTGAATCCCCAGCTCAGTTTGAAACTCAGACGATCCTTCCAGGGGGAGAAGGTCCAAAACATCCAGTTTGCAGGATGACTTCCTGCCGAGAGACAAAGACAAAAACAACAGGATTAAGACTCAGGTTGACAAAACTCAGTTTGACTCAGCAAAACTAGAGTACCCAAAACTGGCAAACACTCTGGCGTCGAGGTAGTGACAGTCAGCAGCTTAAGAGTCCTCCGGTAATGAGGCAACCATCCGCAGGTGTGTGAGAAGGCAAACGAGAACCAGGCACCACCTGGTGGTGGAGGGAAAACAAACAAAAACCCAACCCACACAAACCGGATTCCTAACAATGCCTAGTGTGAGGGATTGCTGTAGAGTCAATGAGTCGATGCAATTAACTGATTTTCCTTAGATAGAAAACTTTTTTATCAATTTGACTGGATGATCTGGTGGAATTGTCTCTGTAAAGTACCTTGAGATGACGTGATAACTGGCTCTATAAAAATAAACTGAATAAATTGAATATTCACAGTTTCATCCGTTGGTCACAATAGTCATTTGGGAGCATGTTAAGCCACCAGAGCCTTTATCTTCCAAACATTTCCCCTGTTGCCTGAAACGTAACCCATCCATCATAGTAAAAGAAGCTTTAAAATCTTTTTGCCACCAAACTTTGTTTTCCATCATCTCCTTTTACACTGCAAAAATGGGGAAACTCTATGTCCCATCTTTTGAGCTGGTAAATCAGAATATTTGGCAATTGAATTTGATGGTTTACATTTAAATTAAGAAAAATCTGCATCATCCTGCAGTGATATTTCAAAATCATAATGTCTATCTTATTTTAAGGGCAAAACTACTCATTATATTAGGTGATCATATTGTTTCCCTGCTCAAATCAATGAAAAAATCACTGATTTTAAGAACGTTGTTTTTACTTTTAGATATTCTTTTGCAGTGAAGCAGCTTCAACGCACAAATTAAGTAAAAGTAAATACATTCTTTTCTTGAAATAAGTGTTATTTTCCTTTTTTTAGCAGGTGAGCAAGAAAATGTCCAAGCGAAATGATTTTCATTAAAAAAAAACAACTCCATCTTATGTTAAGTGCAAACAATCTGGTTATCTTATTTATATTTATTTCATATTTCTAGATCAGGTTTTGTGGTCCACAGCCTCCGGCTTCAGGGTTCTAATAAGCGTCATCAGATCTCTGTGTTCAGGTGTCAGCAGGTAACCCCCGCTGTTGCACTCTATGTGTAACTTTTCAAGGTTTCTGTTTTTGTCAGAGAATCCATTCGGTTTATATAGCTCTTTTCACTTTGCAGGAGAGGACGGCTAAGCTTCTGGACATCATCATCTTATAACATGTCCAGCATTAAAGAACAACCAGGGAGAATCGACCAAGAGACGTCTAAATTCCCCTTTATCTCCTGCTTGTATCACACAGTATTATTCAAAATCCTTTACATAAACACCTGGTTGGATTCTGGGTCTGAACAGAACCTCATCTCTTTTCTTTTTATCAATTTCTATCTTTAAAAGCAACACTTTCTTTACCAATCTTTCTCTGAACTTTGGCTGGGGGATATCTGCCATCATCATGTATAAGATGTTATATTCACACCACAAAAAAAGATAATAATGATAATAAAGTTGAGATCTGGAGGTTTTGTCCACTTTCTTCACCAGAGGGCGCACAAGATCTCCTGAGGGCACGAGCTGACTGCAACACCTGTCTTCAATCTGCTCATCAGGAGGCTCCTTCTTAAGGAGGCGGAGACGGACACTCCAGTGCCAGAGTGTTTGCCAGTAATGGTTAGCAAAGCCTGAGCCAGCCTGCTTTTCTGAACCAATATTTTGTGAACCTGTCTGATCCAATCTTTTTTCTGTCTCTCAGATATTCCTGCCTGACAATCCGAAAACCTGGAGTGAAGACTCTTTCTGGAGTCCGCCTGTCTGTTCTCAGTTAAACCCTGGAGGGTTATTTCTGCCTGAAATCAGCCTGCCCGCTCTCAGAGAAAACTGAGAAGGAACTCTGGAATCCGTCTGCCTGCACTCAGTAAGCCTCCGCCCTCAGCCCTCTGTCTGCCGACTAGCCTCTGGACCCTCAAGGTTCCCCCCCTCTACTGCTCCGCTCAACTTCAGAACAGGTACTCCCTTGTACACCAGAAAAACCAGCAATACTTGGATCAATACTAACCTCTCTGTCCCCCCTCAGTGGTGAACCCCTGCGAGACCAGTCAACCTACCAAGGGCCAGTTCATGATATATATTGTGCTTCTTGTTAATAAACCTTTGAACTTTTTCTCTGCCTCTTGAGTGATTTCTGCATGTGGGTTAGGCACCTTAAACCCATCATGACAAATAATTGAACTTCATTGATCTCACATTGGAAAAATGTTGATCTGTATTTAACCCATATCCTGCCATTGTGGGCTGCCATTGTGCGGCACCAGGGGAGCAGTGTGGGGTTAAGGGTCTTGCTCAGGGACCCTGAGTGGCAGTCTGTGGGAGTGGAGCTTAAACTCAGAACCTCAGGATTTCAAGCTCTATGCCCTAACCACTAGGCCACCAATCACCTAAACAAAGTTTGAATATTCAATCTCACAGGTGTTTCAGTGTCACACTGCGTTATTAGTGATACTTGTCTGTGTTTGGTTGCCTGTGTAAAATCTTAGTCATCCGGGTCATGGCTAATAAAAAACAGTCAGATCTGTAGTCAGAGCACTAATTTATTTAAACTAGGGATGCACGATATTGGGATTTTGGCCGATATCCGATATGCCGATATTTTAAAACTCATGCAGCCGATAATGGATACCGATGTTAAAGCTGGACAAAAATAAGTAGTCATTGAAAATAGCAGTTTTGTTATCCATTTCTGACACTTTGAAAAATAATATACTCAAATATATTTTCATATGCTGATATCAAATTTATTTTTAAAAATGCGGTATCGATCTATTTTACTTTCAAAATCATGTGAAATTTCATCGTTCTGTTACAAACTCTCGTAATATTTTGCAAATTCTTGTGAGATTTTGTTAGTTAATAGATCGATACCGCGTCAATATATCAACATATAAAAATATGGCAACATTTCGTGAATTTTCGGGGGATTTCGTAGCATAACGATGACATATAGCAGTATTTCATTAGTAAAAGAGATTGATATGGTGTTTTTAAGAAGTTTTTAATTCTGTAAAAAAGCAGTTTTAAAGGAAGAAGAAGAACTAGTATTTTTTTTTTTTTTTTAGACTTTAGAAACTCAGAAGCTGTTCAAATATCGGGTTAAATATCAGTGGGGTGGCCGATGTCCGATATTCAGTTTTAAGGCCGATACCGATAGGGGGCTGATTATATCGTGCATCCCTAATTTAAACCCTTTAGCTGTGAGAGTCTTAGTAGCAAATTCTGCCTGAAACTACATATGTGAATTAAAGCAAATACAGCTCCCAAACTATACACTGGAAATACAATTGTTTGTATTTGTGTGACAGAAAAGCATTGAGGAAAGTTTTTTTCAGTTGGAATCACTATTTTAAATGTCACCATGTCTGATTTAAAGCTGTTTAAACAAATAAAAAAATTAAAAATGTTTAGCCTCACCAATTTTGTTTTTCCACAATAAACACTGCAAAACCCCATTTGAAACTCTGGATGAACCCTCAGACTTTAAAGATCCACATCTCGACTCTAAGTCAAGCACATTTGGACTGAATAAGTTGAAGCATTTTTGTTCAACAAAGGTTTTAGTGGGCAGTGTGCTAGGAGGAAATGTGATTTTTTGCACAGTGCCAAAAGTGTGAAAATGCATTTTTCCACTCATAAAAGGGAATGTGGTAAGAAAAATATGCTGATTAACATTATCGAAGACCTTCTGCATAAGACAAAGCCTTTGCTCCTAATATTTAGCCGTTGTTTCATTGAAATTTACCAATAATATCACCAAACTGAATAGAATATAAGAATAATAGAGCAAGCTTATGTGACGCATGCCGGTTACATCACCTGAAATGGTCACACAATGACCTCTGACCCCTCCTTGGAAAGGTCAGAGCCTCTAGTTTTCAATGATGGCCGCCATTAGGGGACGGGCTAAAAATGAATACCTGCTGTTGCATTACTCCCAAAGAGTCACACATGTCAGGTGGAATTTCAAATCACATTTTATTTGTTTATACAGCTATAAAACAAAAAGAATTTGTGAAAAAATTATTTCGAAGCATTTTAGAAATTTGAAAGGCATGTGGATGAAACACCATGTGACAGTGTTTTGGCCATTTCTCTAAATAGATAAACATGAGCAGGTGTCAGTTGGGCCCTGAACCGCGCCTGCTGGGCCAATGGGGTTAAACAACATAGAGGTCCATCCTCCAACTCAGATGCAAATCAAAGACCAAACTGTCTCCTCCTGGATTGTTGGAATCTTTTGTTGTATATGTTTTTGCGTTTTGTGTTTGGCCATTTGAATAATGAGGAACTTAGGCCATTTTTATTTGGAATGAGTTCCAGGACTGAATTTTAAACGCTTGGAAGCTGAAACCCCAACCCTCCCCCTCTGTTAAGTGATGCTTTTTCCCTTTTAAAAAAGATGGCTTCCTTCACCCTCTTTCAAAGCATCTGTCGTCTCTGTCTAAAATCTGAACATTTACTTCTCAGAGGTGTGTCCTTCTAACCTGACAACAGCCAGATGCATGTCTCGCTCCGCCTAGCTCCAGTGGAGCTAGGCGGAGCGAGACATGCATCTGGCTGTTGTCAGGTTAGTGTCCTTTATTTTTTAGATGCCAATGTTGAGCTGACCCTTGCTCAGCTGCTGCTTGTCCAACGCTGCTCCAGATGTTTGTGCAGTAAGTTGTGGTCTGGTTTCTCCAGTATAGCAGCGTTTCCCAACCTGGGGTACGCATACCCCTAGAGGTCCGTTAGGGCATTGCAAGGGGTACAAAAAAAATATTTAATTTCTTAGATAGTAAAATAAAGTAGGACTGGGATCAGTTTTGCTTTGTGAGGACCCAATTGAAAAATGAAAATCTTTTATCAACCAAGAATTGCAGTTCACCTTCAGCTTTGACTCACATCCAAACCAAGCAGAGGAACAGACTGCACAGAGAACAGCCTGGGATCAGCTGTTTTTCACACTGAACCATCAGAGCTCATCAAAGCAGCTCAGGGGTCTTCATGAAAACAGAGTAAAACTAATTAATTCAGTCTGACTATGGATTTTGTTCTGTATTTTATTCCCAATTCATCAAGTTTGAATGTGATTATAATGTAGCTACTTAGAGGAGCTCCTGTTAATAATATTTTATTAATTTTTTTTTCATTCCTTACCAACTTCCACACAACATATCTATGATGTTTTTTATTTGAGATAGAAAACATAAAATGCATAAGAATTAAATGCTCAAATAAAAAGATTAAGGAAAATATTTTTTATTTCATAATCAGTTATTATACGTTCCACATTTTGACAGTAATCAATACTTTTGACTGAGAGGTGCTCATAGTAAGACAAAATGGCCAAAGTGGTACAAGTCATTAAAGGTTGGAGAACACTGCAGTATATAAGTCCGAAAAGTTCTCGCTGCACCTGATCGCATAAACAACGCTGCTCAGCTTTGGTTTGGGTGATCTGTCTCTGGATCGCTTATGTGTTTTGTCAGGTTGGAAATTTATCAGTGCAGCTGATCATACTTCTGTCTTAAAAAGTAAGCTTTATTGTTTTAATGTTGTTTTCCATCTGCTGGCATTGCTCTGTCGTTTGGACGTCAAATGAATGAACAGTAAACGGTAGATAATGAGACCGGGAGAAAATTCAGCTGTTCTTACATCCAGTTTATTTTAAGTACTGGTTTCAAGGTTTGGTGTTATGGAAAACTAAGATTTATTAGAGTGCGTCTCTTTTGCCTAATTTTATTTATCTAAAATAGATGTGATTTATCTTTCTTATTTTGTAGTTGTTGTTTTTCTGTTGTTTTATTTAAGTTTATATTCTGTTTGCAGTATTCCATCTTTTTGCAACACATTAAATCAGATTAAATTTAAGTAGACTTTTCATGGATATTGCTAATATAACTTGAGTAATTTGCTGAATAATTATATGTTTTACTTCAAATTAAGTTTAAAAAAAGGATTGCAGTAGTGCTTGTTGAGCCCTCTTCCCACAGCGCAGCATCCATGATGCTCCCTGGAGACGTTAACTGCAGGAAAATGAACATCAAGGACTCCTGTGTTTGATCTCAAAAGTAGATCAGATGAGGAAGCTTTTCATTTTTGATGCACGGAGAGATTAACAAAGTATCCATTAAAACTTATCTTAAAAAATTAAACAATTCTAATGTTACATATTATCAAACAAAAATATTTATTTCTTTGTTTGTTTGATTGTTTCTTGTTTGTAACGGTTCTGCTTCAGGGTTTAAACAGCAGGGAGTTGAAAGCCCAAAAGAAAATCCTAAATCGTCTCGGGCTGTTCAGAACAACCTGTTCTAGTTTTCATTCCTTTTCTGTGTCATTTAGCGGATTGGAGTTTGGGGGGAAAAAACACAAAGGCAAATAAACAATTCTATATTCAGTTGAACAAATTTATAAAAGTTTTCAGGTCTCATCTTAGAAATAAATATATCAGTTGTCTGGAGACATCGGGGCCAGTTTTATTGGTTCACTGAAATGTTAAACAATCAAAACAGAAATCTGAGTTTAATAAAGCTACATTCTTGCCTAAAAACATCCAACATCTCACCATCTCCCATGATTCATTGCAGGTCAAAGAAGATTGCCAAATCTAATTGCCAAAACTGAAGAACACTTTTTATGACCCAAAATAAACCTTCAGGATTTTTCTTTGCAAGACCTGACAAATATTTTCCTTTTATTCCTATTTAAAAAACAACTAAAAATTTAGAAAAACTAATTTATAAAAGAGCATGAGTTCTGTGTGGTCCTCTTTGATACTAAGATACTGTTGTGAAGAATGAATTGCTGTGTTTCTGTAGCAATTTCTTGGTGGGGTCTAACTTTAAAATGTCAAAGTAGGACAGTGTACCTGAAGGCATCACAGATGCCACCCTCTGGTTTAGAAGAGAACTGCTTGTTCCAGAGGTGGTCAGTTATTACCTGGTGGAACAACAGATCACCTGGTGGGAGGGGCCACAGGGGTGACCAATGATTAGCTGGGTGGGATGAGTGGCCCTCTGGCCCTATAAATCCAACCCTGAGCTGACTTTTCTCTGTTTCCTTATTTTGCTCTGCTGCAAACACACTCAGGCTCATTAAATCTTCACTAAACCTACACTGCAAAAACAAACTAGAACTAAGTAAAACTTTCTTATATAATGTGTATTAACCATTAATTTGAGCATGTTAATACAATGATTTGCCAATGGAATGAGTATTTTTACTCCTAAAAAAAAGATAATTAGACATGAAAAAATGCACTTATTTTGAGAAATAATTGACAAATTTACATGTCAGTTTTTTGCAGTGCATTATTTGTTTACTTTATAGCAGGGATGTTAAAGTCAAATACACCAAGGGCCAAAAAACAAATTTGCAACTGGTTATATCAATCAATATCAATATTATGAATAAACTTTTATTATATTAATAAACTTATTAAGATAGATACATAAATGAAAGTGCATGCATTATAGATTATGTTGGATTGTTTTGGTTTTTTATTTCCCCCCTAAAACAATCCGAACACAGTGGGCTGAAGCAGGTTGTCTAAAGGGCGGATTATACTTCTGCAACCGCAGACATGTCGCTTGCGTCTGATCGCAAACCAGTTTTGCTGGTATGCTTCTGCAACGTTGGTCTGAAATTTCTAGGGATGCCCAGTAGTTTCCCGCCAAAGCGCAAGGGGGAGCCTATTCGAGAACTTTGGCGGATGGTCACGAGAACTTCGTGCCTGTGTGTCGGAGCGTTTATTTTCCAAAACAACATGTCTGAGGCATCGTACAAGTGGCTGTACTTCCGAACCTCCTCGATCAGCCTTTCGTCGTGGTTATTCATTGTGGTTATTACTCCTCGGTTTTTAAAAATGGCGCGCTCCCACACCATATTGAGAAGGACGACCACACATACAGCCATAAAGGCATACCAAGGACCAATCACAGCTGCTTTTTATCTGCGCACTTCCACTTGAGGTCTGCTCGGGTTTGCAGCCGTCCGACGTGTAGTCAGAATTTTTTTGAGACCGATTTGACGGTTGCAGAGGCTATGCGTCAGAAATATAAACTAGCCTTAAGGAAGTGCACTAACTGCGCTTCGTAAATGCTGCGCGAGGTGTCCGCAGAGGCTGATTGAAGCCAACATAAAAGGAGCCTGGATTGAAGGAGAGGGGAGCTGATCGTGCGGGTGATAGAGACGGACACGCTGCCGAGCGAGGAGCAGGTGGGATCCGCCCGCCGGGCACAGAATACCTGGAGGTGAACAGATGGCACAGTCAGGGCAGAAGTCCACGCCTGTAAGTAGCGCTCCGTCTCGATCAGAGTATTGTGCAGATCCCACCAGCCCCTAATTCAGCAGCGTGTCCGTCTCTATCACCTGCAGGATCAGCTCCGCCCTTCCCTCCATCCAGGCTCCTTTTATTTTGGCTTCAATCAGCCTCTGCTGACACTGCGCCGCAGTTGTGGAGCGCATTTTAGTCCACTCCGCCTCCTTAAACAACCAACTTCAGCCCAGCTTGGATTGTTAAAGAGCAAAAACCAAAACAATCCAAACATGCAAAGCCCAACAAAAAAATAAATTAAAAGCAAAACACAATCATGTTTTCCCCTGGGAATGTAGTGTTGGTGTATGCAACACAAGTGCACCAACACTACAATCCCCACAATGCAACGGTAGCCCGCAAAGTCACAGCAGCTTGCACAAGCAGCCATGGCCTTAGAGCCGGTTCTAATGGTAATTAAATATCATCCGGGGGGCCATGGATAAACAATTTGCGGGCCGGATCTGGCCTTAATTTTGACATATGTGCTTTAGAAGCTTTGGGTAAAATCTTTTATCAAGGAAATCTGGGGAAAAAATAGCTGAATTTGTGAAATTCTCTGATTTTTGATAGATGTGACATCAAGACTAATATTGTCATGATGGGTTTCAGAAAAGCCCAGTATGCAGAACACCAAGGAAACAGATGAAAAGTTTAACAAGTTTATTTGAACACAAGCACATGGAATTCACACAGGAACTGGTTCAGGCCTGGGGGGCAGGTTCACTGGAGTCTGTGAGGATGACAGTTCAGTTAGCTTGGGAGCAGATGAGTTTGGATTTGAGAGTTTCTGATTTCTACCTTGAGGAGTCCGGGTTTGGCTTTGAGAGAGGAACTGTTGGGTCCAGAGACTGTTTAGTTCAGCAGAGTTCAGTAACCCCTTCAGCGTCTTGCTTCTAGCGTGAGAGCAGACCTTGACTTTGGGTTTCCAGCTCTTTGTCCAGAGCAGCATGGGAATCCAGAGGAGAGTCTTCAGGTTTGGCTCAGAGGGCAGGCTCGGCAGGTTAAGCTCATCCAGAGCTTACAAGGGAAACAGGATTCCAAACTGGATAAACACTGCGGCGTTGAGGCCATCGGCGTCGCCAGACCCCATTTACTGGGGCACGTGCCCCAGTATAAATGAGCTGTGCCCCTGTATAAATGAGCTGTGCCCCAGTATAAATCTCATGAATATTTGCAACAGTGATACATGCATTTTTTAATGCATCAATTTAGATAATTCCAACGGAAGGAGACGTATATTTCTACTCAAATGCGCAGCAAGTGTGTCGTTAACTCCAAATTGAGGACGTATTAGCGCCCCCACGTCAGCGCATGTCACTGCATGAACTGCAGGTAAATTAACGCGCGGTTCTCAACTGATTTGGATGGGACACTGTGTGGCCACGACGCATTTTTAGTTCTGGTAACGTTGCTTACCTGTCAATTTTATTATTTTCCCAGTGAAACCACATGATTTATAGGCTACTAACTGAAAATTACTGCATTGGTTTGTAGATGGATATCAGGATATTCCTCACACGAAGCAGAGACAGGGAAGCAGTAAAACAAGATGAGAGAGAGGGAGGTAAGGTCCCGTGATGAATTTGTGATTTAATCTAACCAGTTACATTAGGAACGTTATAAGCAATATGATAGATATTTACATAAATATGAATTTACGTTTTTTGCTGTAGAGGATGAGAATGAAGGTGCTGGAGTAGGAAAGGGAGGAGGAGGCGAGACTGACAGGCAAGAGACAGGAGAGACAGGACCATGAAGGTGATGAGGGAGCAACAACAGCGTCCACAAACAAGAAGGGGACATTAGTGACTTAGGGGAAAAGCATGATGGTCCTAGACAAGTTAAGTTGTCCCACTATCCCCAGCACAAATTTGGAATAAAAAAAACGTTCATTTAATTCAAAATGATTTGAAAGCTTTTCCTGGTTGAAAAATAAAGCCTTGTCATCAAGGATATGCAGTGTGTTTACAACTTGCTTGATAACATCATGTTCCCAACACTAACGCAGGTCATCCAGATCTCCCTCATCATCCCAGTCAACAGCTGGAGTTGTGAAAGGTCATTCAGTGTGTTGAGAAGGATCCACACTTGGCTGAGGTGCACAATGGGACAAGACAGGCTCCATCATCTTGCTATTTTATCAGTTGAAAAGGAAGAACTTTCTAAGCTGAATCAGAGTCAAGTGATTGACCGCTTTGCAAAAATGAAAAATAGGAGGTACACTTTAATGCTCAAAAAATAAAAGAAAAACTTAGTTCATGTTGAGTTAAACTTCCCCTGAACTAAAACTCTGAAACCTAGGAATTAATGATTACTTTAGAATGTGTATAAGGAAACGTTTTATTTTTTATAGTTGCAATGTTGAAAATGTTCATGTATGTTAAAACAAATATGCTCTTACACTCATTAATATCTCAGCTGGTAATTTTGGTAGGAATATATCAGGGTGGGGCAGTGTGCTTGTCTGTATTTGTGTATGGCAGGAGGGGCATATACCATAGGGGGCCAGTGCCCCAGTAAAAACTTGTGCCTAGCAATGCCCCTGGTTGAGGCAAGGTCTGAAGGCCGGTTATATACTGCAGGATCCTCTGATGATGAGATGAGCCTCAGGTGTGTCGAAGGCTCAGCTCAAGAGAATCCACGGCGAACTCTGCTGGAGAAAGGTGGAACTTCTCCAGATCCCAACAGTACCCCCCTCTCAACGACCGCCTCTTGGCGGTCCAGAAGACGTCGACGGGAGGGAGCGCTCATACTCCTCGATCAGGGATGGGTCGAGGATGTAGGAGCCAGGAACCCACTGGCGATCCTCCGGACCGTAGCCCACCCAATCGACGAGGTACTGCCAACCGCGACCTCGCCGACGGGAGTCCACGATCCGGCGGACAGTGAAGGCAGGATGTCCATCGACTTCCAGGGCGAGTGAAGGGGAGTCGGACGGAGGGCACAAAGGACTAGAGATAACAGGCTTGACTTGGGAGACGTGGAACGTGGGATGGATGCGAAGAGTCGGGGGAAGTTGCAGGCGTATGGCTGAGGGGTTAATGACCTGGGTAATCCTGTAAGGACCAATGTATCTGGGAGATAGCTTACGGGACATCCCCTTGAGGGGAATGTCCCGAGTGGAGAGCCATACCTCCTGACCAACGGTGTACTCTGGGGCAGGACGTCTCCTTGAGTCAGCAAAGCGTTTAGTTGTTTCCGAGGAGCGGTTGAGTGTAGCAATGGTGTCTCTCCAGATGCGCTGACATCGACGGATGGTTCGGGTCTGTAAGAGATTATGAGATTGAAGCGTGAGAAGAAAAGTGACCACCTTGACTGCAGAGGATTGGCTTGTTTGGCAGATTGAATGTAGGCTAGGTTCTTGTGATCAGTCCAAACAAGAACCGGGTGCTCAGCTCCCTCGAGCCAGTGTCTCCACTCCTCCAATGCCAGTTTGATGGCCAAGAGTTCACGGTCACCAACGTCGTAGTTTTGCTCAGCAGGGGAAAGTCTGCGAGAAAAAAAAGCACATGGGTGAACTCTTTGATCCGTATCGAGTCTTTGAGATAAAACTGCTCCTACTCCAGAGTCGGAAGCGTCCACTTCGAGGATGAATTGCTTAGAAGGATCGGGCTGGATTAACACTGGGGCTCTGGAAAACAAAGTCTTAAGTTTATCAAATGCAGTTTGTGCCTCGGGGGTCCATTGGAAGGTTCTTTTGACTGAAGTAAGAGAAGTTAGAGGAAGAGCTGTCTGACTGTAATTCCTGATAAATCTTCGATAGAAATTTGAGAAACCCAGGAATCTCTGCAGCTGTTTACGGTTTTCAGGAACCGGCCACTCCAAAACTGCTTTTATCTTTTCTTCAGATGGCTTAACCTGCCCGCCCTCGAGCACAAACCCCAAAAAGGTGACTGAAGGTTGATGACAAAAAGTTTGTTTTCCAGTAATCTTTGTAGAACCAGGTGGACATGCTTCTTATGCTCAGAAAGATCTTTAGAGTAAATGAGTATGTCATCGATGTAGACAAAAACGAACACATTCAAAAAGTCTCTGAGAACGTCGTTTACCAAGGCTTGAAAACATGAAGGGGCGTTAGTAAGACCAAAAGGCATGACTAAATACTCAAATTGGCCCAGGGGAGTCTTAAAGGCTGTCTTCCATTCATCTCCTTCTCTTATTCTGAGAAGGTGATAGGCGTTCCTTAAATCGAGCTTAGTAAAAACAGTAGCCCCTTGTACTGGTTCGAATGCTGATGCTAGTAGTGGAAGTGGGTACTTATTTTTAACAGTGATTTGGTTCAAGCCTCTGTAGTCGATACAAGGTCTTAGTGAACCATCCTTCTTGCCGACAAAAAAGAAGCCAGCTCCCAACGGAGACGAAGAGGGGCGAATTATTCCAGCAGCTAACGACTCATTAATATATTTCTCCATCGTTTCTCGTTCAGGCTTGGAGATATTATAAAGTCTACTACTGGGTAGAGGGGCTCCAGGTAATAGTTCGATAGCACAGTCATATGGTCTGTGAGGTGGAAGGGACGTAGCACTGACCTTACTGAAGACAGGAGCCAGATCATGGTACTCGGAGGGGACAGAAGTAAGGTCAGGAGAGTCCATCTCCCCCCCGCCTCTAGGAGACCTCACAGCGGGAGCTGCTGAACGGAGGCACGTTTCATGACATGAGGTCGACCAAGACTCAACATGACGATCAGTCCAGTTTATATGGGGGTTATGTCGTTCCAGCCACTCAAAACCCAGCACCAGAGGGGAACATGCAGAGGGAAAAACAAAAAATGTTAAGGTTTCACGATGGTTACCTGAGATTAACAGCTCAAGGGGTTGCGTTTGGTGGGTGACCTGGTGAAGTCTCTTCCCATCAATTGCGGAAACACAGAGAGGCTGGGTTAGAGGAATAGTTTCTATCTGTAGCTGCTGGACCAGGTTGGAGTCTATTAAATTCCGTTCACATCCTGAATCGATGAAGGCAGATAATGTGAGATTCTGATCTGAGAAGAATAATGTGGCTGGGAGCATCAGGTGAGGAGATTTCTTAGAGTTTACATGGCCCGTCAGACTCCTCAGATCCTCTGACGGGCCCCGGCTTTTGATTTAGCTGGGCATGAAGCAATGAAATGGCCTCTCTCACCACAGTAGATACATAGCTTGCTCCTGACACGTCTTAGCCTTTCCTCAGGAGTTAGCCTCGTATGTCCAACCTGAATGGGTTCGGCTTCCGTTTCGACTGCATGAGAGGTATGAACTGGCAAAGGGAGAGACTGGGTCTTAGACCTCGGCTTGGAAAAAGGTTCTGTGGGAGCAGAAAAAACAGTCACATTATTAGAAACAGGGGCAGAATCGAAAGAACCATGATTCCTTGGCTTAGAGCTGTTTCTGGCTCGGATCCTGTTATCCAGCCTAATTGTCAGGCGGATTAATTCCTCAAGTGTTGCTGGTTCGTCGAGGGTTGCAAGCTCATCTTTAATGTTTTCGTTTAAAGCCTTAAAATAAGCACTTTTTAAGGCACATTGAGTCCATCCGGAAGCTGCGGCTTTGACCCGGAAGTTTATTGAGAAATCAGCTACTGAAGAATTTCCCTGTCTAAGATTCAAAAGAGCACGAGAGTCTACTGTTTGGTCCGTTTCTTGGTTAAATACTTGAGAAAACTCTGAAACAAAATCAGAGTATTGACAACTAAGGCTTTCTTCGGAGGCAAACCTTGCCTCTGTCCACTCTAGGGCTCTTCCGGTCAATTGGGACAAAATAAAAGTTATTTTCTTATGATCCGTTGGGAAACTGCCAGGAGAGTTTTGAAAAATTAAACGGCATTGAAACAAAAATTCCTTACAGTCTTTCATATTACCTGAAAACTTTTCAGGAAGACTAGGTCGGAACTCAGGTGATGACGTCACCGCCGGTGACCTCGGAGGCGGAAGTGGATCCGGAACTTGACGTGTAGCGTTTGCGCTGCTCATGTAGTTTGTATAGCTCTGAAGTATTTGGTTATTGCAATTTACCTTGGCATATAATTCGCGAAGAGATTGAGTCTGTCCTTGGATTAGAGCGTCTTGCTCCTCCAGCCTTCGATGAAGGTGATCTGCTGGGCCTTGTGTTTGGCCGCAGTGTTCTGTCATGATGGGTTTCAGAAAAGCCCAGTATGCAGAACACCACGGAAACAGATGAAAAGTTTAACAAGTTTATTTGAACACAAACACATGGAATTCACACAGGAACTGGTTCAGGCCTGGGGGCAGGTTCACTGGAGTCTGTGAGGATGACAGTTCAGTTAGCTTGGGAGCAGATGAGTTTGGATTTGAGAGTTTCTGATTTCTACCTTGAGGAGTCCGGGTTTGGCTTTGAGAGAGGAACTGTTGGGTCCAGAGACTGTTTAGTTCAGCAGAGTTCAGTAACCGCTTCAGCGTCTTGCATCTAGCGTGAGAGCAGACCTTGACTTTGGGTTTCCAGCTCTTTGTCCAGAGCAGCATGGGAATCCAGAGGAGAGTCTTCAGGTTTGGCTCAGAGGGCAGGCTCGGCAGGTTAAGCTCATCCAGAGCTTACAAGGGAAACAGGATTCGAAACTGGATAAACACTGCTGCGTTGAGGCAAGGTCTGAAGGCCGGTTATATACTGCAGGATCCTCTGATGATGAGATGAGCCTCAGGTGTGTCGAAGACTCAGCTCAGGAGGATCCACGGCGAACTCCGCTGGAGAAAGGTGGAACTTCTCCAGATCCCAACAACTATAGTCTGAGGGTTGTTCTGTCAGCAACTATCAGTCTGACAGTGACATTTTAACTGAGAAAGTGGAAGCTTAAAGCAAACAAAGTGTTCACATTTAGAACTTGCCTAATTAAAAGTCCCAGTGATTCAGCATGCAGAAGTCATTTCTGTACCTTCTCCCTCTACACTTCTACTACTTGCCTGCTGGACCGTGCTCCGTGTAATCTACACCAATCCATACTTTCTACAGTGTCACATGTGTGATTGTTGAATTACTTGCATCAAGTAATTCTCTTACCTGACTATAATATGGTTTGCTAACGCTGCTTCGTTGAGAATTATCATCCCAGTTCTAACTAAAACCACTGAGATCTCCAAAAGACACTGATGTTCACATACAGCGGTCATAATGGAATGGTTCCCATCTACTTCAATAAGCTTGTGTAAGGATGCAGCTACCCTGGTCATCAAGAGACTTTCGACCAGCGATTCCTATACCCACACAAAACAATCCGGACTCTTTTTATGTGGTCTTCCGAGATGTTTGGCAACGCACTCTATCACAGAAATAGTGTTACCTCTGGCTTTCTCTATCCAAAGTAACAGCACACTCATTTCCTCTCCAAAAGTCTGTAGAGCGCAGAGCTCTGAGGCGGATATTTCCTAAAATGGAGGGCTGATTGATATCTTATCTTAATGGGCCACTTTTCCTTCACAGTTTCAGGTTTGTTATCAGCATCAAAACAGGAAAGTGTGTAGATAGAGGTGGCTTTGTGGGAAATGTGGCGGTAGACAGCCAAATAAATGTGAGAACAACGAATCGGAAGAGGAAAAAATAAAAAAAAATAAATGGCTTGGTGTGAAAATGATGAGATGGCTTATGACAAAGTAGTAGAAGTTTGACATTGAGGCCAATAAAGTTAGAAATGTTAAAACCTTAGAAGTTATCTTTCACAGAAATCACCAAGAGATACGGACTCCTCCAATGTTAACTCAGACAATTGATCATCACTACGATGAAAAGTGAATGGTAAAACCTTTACCACTTTGCCTTAGTGTAATAATGGTGGAATCCACTCCATATAAGCCTGTACCATTGCCTCAAAATGCACTTTAGAGTTGACTTCTGGCTTACTGTAGAGTTGGTGGTGGAGGTTTAAAGTGTGCCTGAAGTGCCAAAAAGTATTTTGGAAACGTGTTGATTAGTTATGAGTGGAGCTATAAATGGGATGTGGCCTTTAAGATGTACTGGGATGCTGTGCTGTTAAGGTTAGGATGGCTCTACATAGGTCTGCATTCCATTCTGCTTTTAGAAATTCTAAGAACCTGTAAATCTTCTACTTCCAGTTATCATTTCTAGATGTCTTTTTTAATTGTATAAAAGCCTTTCACTTTCTCTGTTTCTTCGGTTTTTATAATCTCTTGCTCTTTGAGCTGTCATGATTTTCTTAAGAGGTCTAACCCGCATGCAGTAAACCACTCAGAGAACCAGAGTAAAAGTTTGAACAGGTTTATTGATGAAACCAGCGGGGTTGGATTCAGGAAACAAAGTGAACTGGTGAACCGGAACTGGAAGAGGGAAGGGAAGTGTCAGGGGTTAGTTCAGGATCCGTGGGAACTTTTAACGATGACTTGGAGAGACAGAGAATATGGGACTCACGTTAGTGGAGAAAACCTTCTTCCCAGAATCCCGGAGTCGGTGTGGGTTTTTCCAGAGGTTGAGACTCGTTGGAGGGCGGACAGGTATAGACTTGGTTAGACCCAGAGGAGCTATTGAGAGGACTGTCACTTGGGAATCCAGGAGGACTTGAACGGAACTTGTGGAGGTTTATCCCCTGCTCAGTGTGAGACTCAAACAATCCTTCCAGGGGCAGAAGGCCAAAAATCCAGCTTGCAGGAAGGCTTCCTGCCGAAAAGGCAAAGACAAAAACTAGGTTAGGCTCAGCGAAAAACAAAGACTAAGTTAGGCTCAGCAAAACTCAGCTTGGCTAGAGTACCCAAAACAGGCAAACACTCTGGCGTCGAGGTAGTGGCAGTCCATGGCTCAAATAGTCCTCAGTGATGAGCCAACCAGCCGCAGGTGTGTGGGAGGACCAACGAGAACAGGGCACCACCTGGTGGTGGAGGGAGTGAACAACACAAAAACACAACCCACACAAACTGGATTCCTAACACTTTCTTGGTCATTTTCCTTTTAAAGAAAAACTAAGAGGATGACACACGATCATCTGCTGAGAAGAATAAGCAAAAGGCTTGCATTTAGACAAGGCTATGAGCTTTAGAAGCTGTCCTCACCAAGGGGAACATGCCTGCAGAGATCCAAGAAACGAGGATAAAAGGATTACAAAAAAGGTCTGGTTTATTGGTTTTATCAAGAGATTATTGAACACATAAAAGGTTAAAAGTTTGACAGTAAAAGAGGAGGTAAAAACAGGATAAGGACCACACAGTCAGAGGTAAGAATTTGGGATACTATGCAGGTAGCACTTATGAAACCAAAGGGAAGGGCTTTGTTTTTAGCAAAAGCATTGCTTTTTAAAAATGTTTTGCTGCAGTTATGCTTATGATATCCCTTCCTCCAACAGTTGGCATCAGGCCGCAAGAAACTAGTTGGGGGCTGTTCCCTAGCAACGGAAAGTGAGCTTAGTGAAGTTTATTCATCTGATCAGAAAGGGTGTTTTTTTTTTTCTTTTCCAGGTAGCAGAGAGAGATTTGGATCCCAAAATTCACCACGGGATCTCGTTGTCTGCTGGCTGTAGCACCAATGTCCCCATGTCCTTTAAAAAGCTCTGGGTAGTTTGTGTGGTTGAGAGGACATCATGTTTAAGAGAGACGTTATGTGCGATTCCACCTGGTTTGTTCACAAGAAATGAGCATTCAGGTCCTCTAATTCATCCTGGTAGAGAAAGTCCAACATCCAACCAGATATGTTTGACTTTTTGTTTCACTACAGAGCTTTAACGAATGACCAATCGAACGTTTTATCACTGATACAGACACAGCACTTCCGACTCATCCTCTCTGAACACATGAATCTATTTTACAAAGAACCATTTTGAAAAGACAAACCACTGCAGGAATACCAGCCCGTTTCCCTGAAGCATGAGGGTGCCCAGACCCTGAGTAAAGTTCACATCTTTACGCCTACTGGGAGGACAAGCAGGATGGTAACTGTTTGAACAGCATGGACTGTTTAACACTGGCCTGTCTGGCAGGGAGGGGTCGTGGAGGATCTGTTGACATTTCCCAGACACTTGCTGCTGTGCGTTCTGTATGTGTCTCTAATAAGATTGACACTGAACAAAGCCAGGCTGAAAGCCATGCTCTTTGGAAATTCAATTTATTTGCCACTGTTAACTCGTGCTTGCCTGCACTCTTCATTCTTTTTGCGTAAACGGTCAAGTGTTATTAAAGGGTGCACCAAGCAATAACGGTTCATATATGTATGTCACAAACTAAGCTTTTTCAGCCTCCTCTCTATGGAAGCTAACGCTGCAAAGGCAGCATGACTTATTTTTCTCTCTGAATCATCTTATCTCAGGATAACGTCAATTTTCCAGTAATACTGAAAGATGTTTTGGTTTTTCAGTTCATAACAATGTGATGGTCCAATAAAGCAGCTCATTTATTGTCATTTCTTCCAGTTTATTTGTTCAATAATGCTGCGATTCTGACCTCTTCATTAATATTGTATTTAAATAGATTTTAGAGCCCAAACATGCATATATGGGCGACAATGCTGCGTTTATGTAACCTTGATAATCCATAATGGAAGAGCTACGAACATGAACCTTTTAATCAGGGGTTCCAAGTAACAAAGTGCAAATACTTTGTTACTTAAGAAGAAATTTTGGTTATCTATACTTTACTGGAGAAATTATTTTTTTAAACAACGTTTTAATTCTACTCCCTACATTTTTTTTTTTGCTTTCTACTCCTTACATTTTAAAAATAGACTCTTTACTTTTTGTTTCATTTAAGCTGATTTTCATTATGGCCTGTTGGTATTTAAAAAAAAATGGAAAACCTTCAAAATAATAATTTTAATCCAGAAAATTAATTTCTTTGTGGTTGGACTCGGTGCTGCCCCAACTTGTTGTTCACCACAAACCAAAATAAATAGTTTTCCAAGATCATGCAAAGTTAAATGTGACACTGTTGCCATTAGTTATAACTGTATAGATATATACTAAGAAAATGGAAATTATCATGCAGAATTATTTCCTGCATTACTTTTAATTTTATACTTTTAGTTTTAAAAAATTAAGTAAAGTTGATCCTCTAACTTCAACAAAAATGTTTTAAAACAGTAGGATTTATACTTCTACAGGAGTAATAAACATTAATACTTTTGAAAACCTCAGCTTATTTTCAGTAGTGCTTAGTGTCTGCGTAGTTATTAGATACAATAATACTGTGATAGGGATTAATAGCTAATAAAGGTACCAATGCATTTTAACCCGCGGCCGTTTGTGTATATTCTATGATGTGAACGATGTATCACTCAGGTCAGGTCCATCCACCTTTTCATTCATCCATCTATCTTCTGCCACGCTTATCCTGGCTGGGGTCGCGAGGGATGCTGGTGCCTATCTCTAGCTGTCAATGTGCGAGAGTCGCAGGTCTATCACAGGGCAACACAACGACACAATGCCATGCACACACACACCCTCTCCTAAGGAAAATTTAGAGAAGCCAATTAACCTAACAGTCATGTTTTTGGACTGTGGGAGGAAGCCGGAGTACACGGAGAGAACCAACGCATGCTCAGGGAGAAAATGCAAACTCCATGCAGAAAGACTGGGAATCGAACCTGGGTCCTTCTTGCTGCAAGGCAGCAGTGCTACCCACTGCGACTCTGAGCAGCTGTCCCTCCTTTTCAGTATCATCCGAATGAACAGAGGCAATTTATGTGGTTGGTGATTAATAACTCTGCTGATAGCCATAGTCTAAATAGTCTAAATTAATAAATTGGTGAAAGACAGCTGGATTTTAAACAGACGGATTTAGGAGTCCAACCTCTTATGTAAAAGACAAAGAACTCTGATGGATAAGCAAATTACAGTTAAAAATAATTTAATAATCATTAATTGGGTTTAGCCTCGATTTGAATCACCTTATTTCATCTACTTATTTAATAATCTTCATAATCTTCAGGTAAACTTGATCAACATACTGTTCCCACTTCTACAGAAGTAGTTTTTCGAAAACATTTAATAAAATATTGGGATGCTTGAAAAGCTAAATGGTAATTAACTTTTAACTAAGCCAATGGGTTAGATTATTAAACTATATAATAGATTTGTTAGAGTTCTGGTTCTGTTATGTGGATGTTCAGTTTTTGCTTTGCTCCTTGTTTTCTAGTTTTTTATGGTTTAATTCTTAGTTTATTGTGTTCTTTGTTTTTTTCTCAGTTACTGTCTTAGTCTTCGTTGTGTTATATTTTCTTTTGAGTGTTCAGTTTTGCTTTACTCCTTGTTTTCTAGTTTTTGTGGTTTTATTTTTATTTTGCTGTGTTCTCTGGTTAATTCTTAGTTACTGTTTCAGTCTTGGCTCTGTTATGTTTTTCTTTTTTCAGTTTTACTTTGCCCCATGTTTTATAGTGTTAGTGGTTTAATTCTTATTTTGTTGTTTTTCTAGTTATCTTAGGTCTTCCAGGTTTTTATTTGTTGCCCTCTGCTGCCCTCTTGTGTTCTCCTTTTTCCCTGGCTCCTTTTTTGTACTGCTCTGTGCACACCTGTTCCCAATCTGCTCGTTAGTCCTCTCTTTGTCTCAGTCTCCCTTAAATACCCTCCCTGTTCTGTTCTCCTTTGCTGGGTTCTCGTCAAACTTCCTCCTACTCCGTCTCTCTGAGCCTTCATCCTTGTGATTTTGATCCCCCTGATGTAAACGCGTTTTCTGGTACGTTTTTACTAGTTTTCATGTTTTGATTTTTGGATTCCTGGTTTCCTGTTTATTTTAGCTCTGTTTTCGGTTTTTGGATTTTTGGATTACCTGCCTCTGTTTTCAGTAAACTCATTATTAAATCACAAGAAATTCACCTCTGCCTCCCTGCCTCTGCTTTTTGGTCAACAAACCATAAACCAAATCGTGACAGGATTAAAAACAAAAATATGTGTTACTGCGCCCATATGTCTATTTATTCAAGAAATTGGGAGAAAAAAAGGGGTTTTGAAATGAGCAGATTGTTTATTTTTTATCAATATATGGTTTTCAATTAAAATGGCATTAATTAATTAATGACATGCTCTGTATATAAATCGATTCAAATTGTAATGAAATCCCACCACTGATAGTCATACCTGTACATAAAGGAGTTACACTCCAGTGAATTATGTTTACAGGAAAAGGCAATCTCTGGAGAATCTATGTCTCTTGTTTCTACAAGGAAACGTGAAAGTGCTCTATTGGGTCTTTGCAACATTAGAATATTGTATGGTGTATCTGTTTATGATTAATAACTACATTAACTTGTCAATGTCAAAACTTTCTGGAAAGACATAATACATGAAATTTTTTGGCAGCTTTTGCCAAATAATTCATAAATGATTTATATTTACATTCAAGCTCAACCCACTGATACAGACGGTGCGAAACCTCAAAGCCCCCCGGGTATAAAAACTCCTGGGATTCCAACTGTTAATATTGCCGGGGGAAAGTTGAAATGTTGCTAAACTGTGAATGCATTGTGTTTAGACGGCTACCTGTACAGATATGACTTTGATTCAATCCAATCCTGCTTTATTAATAAAGTTCTTAAAACTAAGGCTGGACAATTAATTTCATTTAGAATATAATTACAATTTAACAATTTTCAAATTGTCGAGGCACGCCATTTTGGTCACATTACATATAACAAGAGAAAACACCAAATTTTCCGTTGCTGCCATTTAGGTGGAGGTTGGACACTTTTTCCAAAAAGGCGAGGGCAAAAGTAAATAACCCAGTCCTTCTTTTTACTGTAGACAAGCCATGATCTGCTTATCTGTTCTCCATTTTTCATTTGGATGAAATAATAGCTGCATGAATCATGACAGCAGACAAGATAGAGGAGAGCAGGAGGCGGGGTTACCAATCTACTTGCTCTGGAGAGCAGAGTTCGCTGCTTTTAGATGTTGTCTCCAAAGTCTCCAGTAGCAGAAAAAAGATGCTACATTTGGCCTAAGGTGCTTTTTTTAAAATAAAAGTGCTAGAGGGGTCTGAAAAGTTGCTAAATATAGCGACCAAAGCGCTAAGTTGGCAACACTGCTCCAATACTGGATCTTTCTGCACATATGCAGCAAATGGGCTGATCCAGTGTGGTGGACACTGAAGGGGGGCCCCTGAGACACACTTAATATAAGCATTCTGATGGCTTTTAGCAAAAGGATTTGGATCAAAAACATAATTAATGTGCACAAATAAGTAATAGCTGTATTAAACATACAAGTAAAAGGAGTTTTATGGCACATTTATAGGCACCTTCCTAGTTTTGCCTAATGCTGAATCTGCACCTGGGTTAGCGGACGGGTTATATAGGGAGAAATGCAGGTGAAAAACATAAACACAAATGAGAGGAGGCAGAGCTGCACAGATGAAGTCAGTTTATGAGTTATGGAGACAGGACGGGGGCTGAAAGTGAAAAAAAAAAAACAGTACGTTTAACAGAAACATAAGACTTCTAGGAATGCAGGTGTTTTAACCCATCAACCAGACCTTGCACCAATAGCTGTTGTGCTGTTTTTGTGGGCCAGTTTCTCCTCACAACTACACCAGACTCTATCTCATGCTAATAAGACATTGAGCTCCCTGTTCTGTGTACCTTCACTGCTTTCCTGTTGGAAAATGGATAAATGGGTGGACTTATATGCTGACTCAGCTCAAGTCCCTCCCTGTGAGGTTGTTGTATCTTTCCTGTTTGTCTGTTTCTTGATAAGTCTTTGTTTGTTGTTTGGCTGGGCCCAGTTTTTATTTTATTTTATTTTATTTAACCTTTATTTTACCAGGAAGTCCCTTGAGATAAAATCTCTTTTTCGAGGGAGACCTGGCCAAGGGGCGGCAGTACAATAAGACATATAAAAACACATAAAAACAACATTATAAAATCAATCATAAACTAGACTCTAGAATAACAGTTACAATTCTCTGTGCAAGCGGTTATCAATAGTGATTTGATCAAATAATCAGGATGACTGTTGTTTTGTGGGTCAACTTCCCACTTTGGGCTGGAGGTCTTAAACACTTATGAATACTCTGGTGAATACTTCAGTATCTGAAATCAGCACGTGCGGTCGCCCCAAATGTGCTTTCAGCTTGTGTATCACTGTGGTGCTCTTTTTCTCCACTAGATAGTCAACTTCTCAAAGGTTTGAAAGATGGTCTATCATTGTGGGAGTGGTGGCCCCATACCTACAGTCTGCTACTCTGGGTCCCTGAACAAGGCCCCCAACCCCACACTGCTCCCCAGGCACTGCACAACAGGAGCCCACTGCTCCCTAAGGGGATGGGTTAAATGCAGAGTTACATTTTTTACAATATGAGATCAATAAATTTCAATCATTTATCGAGCAGTTCTTATTAGGCCATGGAAATTGATCAGCTCCTACTTTTGACCAAAGTCTGCTAGAGTCATCATGTACTCACTATGTGCGTCAACCGACTTGCAAATGTCACATCTAGATTTGAAAGTCTTTATCTTTTCATTCATACCCTGTCAGTACATGCACTCACAGGCCCGTCTGAGGCATCCCTTGACTCCCAGGTGTGAAGAGAGCCTACAGTAGGTGAGGTAAGCCCTGAGTGTGAGAGGGGACATTCTAGAAACACGGTTCCTCCTATATGGCAAAATAGTGTCCTGTACAATAGTGATTCCCAGCCGGGAGTTCATTTACCAATAATAGTCAGTGAGTGCATTACAAGGGCTACATCCATCCCCCTTTTTAAATGACCATCCCCCCCATACCGTCCGCTGTAACATTTTATCACTGAATGTGTACATTTCTATTATATATTAACAGTAATTTATTTTTCTGGACACAGAAAGCTATTTGATCCTCTCTGTTTTTTTCTACAGAACATCCCCTCAGCTGAATCGAAGGAAAAAAAGTTCAAGAGAGTTAGAAAGACTTTTGCCTGTGTGTCGTCAAATATTTTGTGCCCCTGTGGACGTAACAGATGAAAAAAAAAAAAGTTTTTGTCTATCAATATGCTATATATAATATAGTCCAGAACTATAATCCAGAACTCCTCCAGTGGAAAAGTTTCAGTTTCATCTGGTTTAATTTCATAAAAATTCTTCTTTAGGGAGTCTTTTGCTATCTGATTATTAATCTATTAATTGAAAAACAACGAGCTGCACAGTGGTGCAGTGGGCAGCACTGCTGCCTTGCAGCAAGAAGGTTCCGGGTTTGATTCTGTATGGAGCATGATCTCATTGAGCATGCGTGGGTTCTGTGCGGGTACTCCGGCTTCCTCCTACAGTGCAAAAACATGACTGTTAGGTTAATTGTCTTCTCTAAATTCTCCTGAGGTGTGAGTGAATGGTTGTTTGTCCTGTTTGTCTCTGTGTTGCCCTGCGATGGACTGGCGACCTGTACAGGATGGACCCCGCCTCTCACCCGTAGACAGCTGGAGATAGGCACATTTACAGAAAATGGATGAATTTTTTTCTATTCCTTACTATCTTCCAGGCAACATATTTATATTGTTTGTTTTTTTTTTTTTTTTGATGGAAATAATAAAATCACTAAGAATGAAATGCTCAGGTTAAAAGATTGTTTTATATCAGTTATTTTATGTTCAACTTTTAGACGATAATCAATAATTTTGACTGAGAGGGACTCATGGTAAGAAAAAATGCCCAAATGGAAAAAAGGTTGGGAAATACTGCTCTACAATATCTCCTCATCACCAACACCCCACCCCAGACTTTGTTGTTCCAGTTCGTAATTTAAAAGAACAAGCTCAGAGTTCAGTTGACACAGATGAAAATGAACTAGTTCACATTTATAGTTCACTTTTTCAAAAAATGAATTAAGTTCACCAACCTATAAATGAAATGAAAGAAATGCACACTAAGCATGTGCAAAAAAAAAAGAATTCTTCTTCTTCCAGATTGACCAGTACACCCAGTGCCATCTCTTTCTCCGTTCCAATATGTATCCATATGTGGCTTTTGGACGTACAGTGTGAGCAGTTAGGTTGCATCAGAGCATCAAGCCTTACAGTTTAAAAACATTCATTGTAAGCTGTGAACTTTTAAACTCTGTGGTTCCGTCGTACAGTTTCAGCTGTAGCTGAGGACTGAAAATATGTTTGCCTGCCTTAAGACCATGACCCAGACCTTATATGGGCCGTACCTTTCAAAATCCTCTGCTCATTGAGTTCAATCTTTTGACTGCTCTGACCACTTTAATTGATCTCATTTAAGATTTCTTTTAACCCAAGCCCTGTGCAGCAGCTTTTTATCATTAAGCTTAAAACACCAGAGGAAGCTTTTAAAATGCTTTTATTGTTATACAACATCCAAAGGCCGTCAGGTGTCCTGCATATCATCAGATATAGTAATATTGTCCATGTTTTTAATTCCTGAGAGTTTACAAGCCTATAAGAAAAGAGCTTTCTCTCTAAGAGACCCTCCTAAGAAGCTAAATAAACTGGAGCCGCTCCTCCTTGCACAATCTGTCCACCCAGCAGCTGCTGTCGACCTCACCATCAACCGCCACTAGAAGGACCCGCTGTCCACCAAGTTCTCAGCCGCCTTGGATCCCGCCCACCTCTCCCAGGGGCGGAGTTAGGAAATTTGGGGCCCTAGGCAAAGACAGGCAGGGGGCCCTCTGAATTGAGAAGACAACACATAAACAGCCCCATTCTACAGATAGAGAAATGTTAATAGAATAGACATCCATTATATGTTCTAGGTTTTGTCCCTCTCTTCTTGTCCCTTTTCTTCTTGTTTTCCTCTCTATGTTTTGTACTCAGCTGACTTTTCATGGTGTCTCTAAAGGAATGAAAGATTTTTTCCAAGCACTAAGCTCACTTAGCTGATTGCTCCTTCCTGTGTTTCCAAAAAGGCGACGGCAAAAGTAAATAACCCAGTCCTGAGGCCCCATCCACACGAAGTCAAAACGAACACGAAACGCTAATATTTTCCAGAACGTTTGCCGTAAAGACGGAGACGTAAAATAAATGTGATCGTCCACACGAATGCATGAAAACGCTGGAAAACGTATGCCAGGCCTGTAAGTGGCGCTGTGGTGCCAAAGCAAAAATAAGCGACGAAATGTTGGGCATGCGCACTAATATTTATACATGGTTGCCCTGCGGGTCCATTTTCGTGGTTCAGTCAAATTCAGGTGCTGAACTATGTGGTCGATATTGCTCTGTTCTTCCTGGAGATATTCCAGAAGAAGATTCTGTTGTAAGCCCGACAGCAGGGTGAGTAGCATGAGCAGCAACCATTCAACACAGTACGGCGCCATTGTTGTTGTGATACTGTGTCGCGCATGCGTGTTTAGAGGCGACGCTATGACGCATGCGTGTAAGAAAAAAAATGCGGTTAGAGCTTAAAGATGGAAACCCGAAAATGCCGTTTCAAAATCTTCCCACTGAAGGCTGAATAAAAAAAAGATCGTTTACAGACCCCCGAAACGCCGGCTTCGTGTGGATGAGAGGCTGGTTTGGTGAAAAATTTGTGCGTTTAGGCCAGGGTTCGGCTTCGTGTGGACGGGGCCTGAGACACACTTAATATTATAGGCGTTCCGATGCTCTGATGCATTTAAGTGAAAGGAGTTTATCAAAGACATAATTAATGTGCACAAATAAGGAATAGTTGTATTAACCATACATGTAAACAGAGTTTTATGGGGCCCCCAGCAACTTGGGGCCCTAGGCAACTGCCTAGTATTGCCTAATGGTAAATCCCCCCACCCTGCCCTCTCCATGGTGAGGAATCTCACTCTGAAAATTAAGCTCACCACCTGCTGCAGTCATTCCTGGTCACCTTCTATTTTAACCCTATTCCCTGTTTTTCAGAGGACCAGAACTCCAGAGGCTCTGTTTTTTTAAATCTATCAACATCTGCCCATTACGCTGTTGGTTCATAAATTGTCTTCTGGGAGTTAATCTCTGTATTTGGGTCAGAGGTTTAACAAAACCATGACAACCTCATTAGTTTAAATTTCTAATTTTAAGTTTATCGGTTCAACTAATCAATTTCCTCATTTACAACAATAAAATGATGATATAAAATATACACACAATATTGTGTTTATTTTTTTACACTCTTTATATAATGTTTTTATTACAAAGAAACATACAACACACACAGAACCTGTGGCACTGATACATAGATTTAAAAAAAAAAGAAAAGGTAAAATAATACCAGATATTAAGCTTGATTATGCTTCCTTATTCTTGTATGTCAGCCATTTAGACCAGCATTTATTGTAAGAATGTCCATTTATTCATAAAAGATAGGTCAGTTTTTCCATGGAGTGGATCTCCTCAACGACTTCCTTCCAATGCTCAAGCTTTGGAGCGAGTTTATTTAGCCATGACAGTGTAATGGCTTGTTTGCTTGCAATGGATAGAATTTTAAAAAGGTTCTCATCATCTTTTCGAAATACTTCTTCAGATATCAGTCCCAGCAGAAACATTCTGGGGTTCTTAGGGATGACATACCCCAAAATGATCCCGGTAGTGTGACAGATTCCATCCCAGTAAGGTGCCAACTTTGGGCAGTACCAAAATACATGAGAGTGATTGGCGTTCTGATGGCCACATTGTCTCCAGTCTAATAGTAATTTGAGGTGTAATGAAATATTTGAGTAGGCATTTCCATCCGAATTCCTTCCACCTTTTAGAACTGGTGGATTTCTGTTGTGTCGCAAACATTGAAAGCCAATAACCCTCTGAGATCATTATTCCTAATTCCCTTTCCCATTAAGCCTTAATATTCAAGGTATTATTACAGTTATATTTCTGTAACCCTTTATATACAGTAATTTTCTGACTATAAGCCGCACCTAAATATAAGCCACAGAAGCTAAATTGCATGATTTGTACATATACAAGCCGCACCGGACTATAGGACGCAGGTTTTTTATGTTAAATTACCATATGGTTCGTGCACAGAGAGGATTGTCGGGAAAGCTCCTATTTAACATCTCAACACAATTTAATTGAGACAATTCTTCCTGCTGGCGTCTCCAACGTCTTACCATTGACTCGTTGATTCCAAGGTTACGTGCAGCGGTTCTATTTCCTTTGTTTACTGCCAAATTGACTGCCTTTTACTTAAAAGCTGCATCATATGCATTATAAAGTTTGTTTTCCATAATGAGGGTGTAACACAAACTGTCTTGAGCTCGCAATGTCCGTCTTTCTCGGAGGCTGCTTCCAGAGGACGTCCGGATTCCCGCGCGCGCGGCTACTTGTGTGTTGAAGCAAATGTGACGTCAACATGGTGGATGGTAAAATCCATAGATTTAGGTACCGTATTACCCTAGTGGCCGTTAGCTTTAAAAGTCCATAGATAAGCCGCATTGTTATATAAGCCGCAAGGTCGAAAAATGGTCAAAAAATGGGGAAAAATTTGCGGCTTATAGTCCGAAAATTACGGTATTGTGGTTTTTAAAATTTTGACAAACTTTACTGTCTTTGCCTCTGCCATCAACACCTTTGCATGGAGCTCGCTGGATGTGCTCTCTTCATCCTCTGACATGGGTGCTGGCTCGGAGCTCGTCTGCCTGGCTGTGTGTTTCCTGGACGGGGCCGCCTTTACAGCTGCTTTTTCTATGTCTGCTTCTGTCCCGTTGAACCCCAGTCGGCCTCAGCAGATGGCCGCTCACACTGAGCCTGGTTCTGCTTGAGGTTTCTTCCTGTTCAAAGGGAGTTTTTCCTCTCCACTGTCGCTACAAGCATTTCTTTATGTGAGGAATTGCCTTCGATGCAATCAACTGGTTTTCCGTAGATAGAAAACTTTGAATCAATTCGACTGTATGATCTGGTGAACTGGAAAGTGCCTTGGGATGACGTGTGTTGTGAATTGGCGCTATAGAAATAAACTGAATTGAATTGTCTCTGTTTATACAAAATGAGATTTCAATGCATACAGATTCTCAACACCGAATGAGCAGCTTACAACAGTGAAATGAACATTGCCATTTATAAAGTGCAGCAGTGATCAGAATGTAAACAGTGTAGGAGATAATTTCAGTGCAATATAAATAAATATGGTGCAAAATGCAGAACATTGAGTTGTATTCAGCCACGTTGGTGGTGCAAATAATATGTTTTCAAGTGTGATACAGAGTCTTGATTAGAGTTTCAACGGTTCAATAGTTTGATGGCAGGGGGGAAGACGCTGTTGCAGAACCTGCAGTGAAAGCTGTGAAGCCTCTTTTCAGAGCACAGCAGGGAGAACAGTCCCTACTGGCCTGTATGTAGTCTATTAAACTAGTTAAGATGTTTTGCACTCCTGGCCTGGGATCTCAGCTACTTCCTGTCTGAATAAAAGGTCATCTTTAAAAGCACAAGGTCGGCTCAGCAGGACTCCAGAGGTAGTTCCACTATATAAACATCATTACTTTTCAATTCAATTAACCTTCTTTCACATTTTTAATATATTTTCATTTTTTATTTTGGGGTAAAATGAACTGTTTTGGACAAAGATTTCTATGTCTTTACTGATCAGATAACCATCAAAAGGGAAAATTTTTAAATAAAGGACAAATAAGAGAAATCACTGATTTGGTAAATTGAGCAATTCACCAGCTGAAGAGAAACTTCGAGGAGGCCTAAAAAATGGCGGTACTGGGGGGTTGCACCATTAATGAGAAATCCTGTTGATTTGTAGTGACCCTTCCAGGTTCTAGTTATTGCATTCCAATCACTTTAACAAGAGATGAAGGAGGATAAACTCAAGCGTCCCTTTTTGTTTATGGCTAATAGACATTCTTGGTGTTCAGATAAGTAACCCTGTGTTTCCTTGGGGGACGTTGTCATGGAGCCCAAACCTCTGCAAACACGCAAAATAACCATCTGACACTTTCTCGACTTATGCCAACATATTTCCCTTTCACTTCACCCTATAGACATAGACCTTCAGCAATGGAACAGTAATAAGGAGGATCTCAGGATAGTTTCATCGATTTGCACTTTTAAGATGAATTAAAGATCCCTCTGAAATACATGCTGTCATGTAAACTGATGGTTGTTCAGATGTTGGGATACCGTGTGAGGAGGAGTGAGAGAGAAGTCCCTGAAACTCCAGCAGGATCAGTATGAGCGCCGCGGCCTTCGACTGAGACCGACTTGAGGAGATGAGACCATCATTCAAGAGGAACACAGAAGAGATGATCTATAAATAATGTCTATGTTAGAAAAGGCAATGGTAAACTTGCTCCACAGGTGGATTTGTCTGGGAAAGAAACAGTCAAGCAGATGAGTACTGAGCCAGTTTTCATGTCAAAAGATTGAAATTAGCCACGGTAAAAGCCTAGCCTGTATCTGTGTCTAGGAGAGAAACAGGACTAGACAATGAAAAACAGGCCAAACTCTATCACCTATAAACAAAGGTAGGGGGGGATTTACCATTAGGCAATACTAGGCAGTTACCTAGGGCCCAAGTTCCTGGGGGCCCCATAAAATATATATATTTATGATATATTTGTGCACATAAATTATGTTTCTGATGAAACTATAATATTAAGTGTGTCTCAGCCCCCCCCCCCCCCCCCCCCCCCTTCAGTGTCCACCATATTGGATCAGTCCATTTGCTGCACATGTTCAGAAAGGTCCAAACAGACAGCAGCAAACCATTTGAAAACAAACGCTGCAAAGAGCAGTGCTGCCAACTTAGCGCTTTAGTCACTATTTTTAGCAAATGTTCAGACCACTCTAGTGCATTTATTCCAGAAAAACACCTAGCGCCAAATCTAGAGACTTTTTTCTGTTAGTGGAGACTTTGGAGACAACATCTAAAAGCAGCGAACTCTGCTCTCCAGAGCAAGTAGATTGGTAACCCCGCCTCCTGCTCTCCTCTATCTTGTCTGCTGTCATGATTCATGCAGCTGTTATTTCATCCAAATGAAAAATGGAGAACAGATAAGCACATCATGGCTTGTCTACAGTGAAAAGAAGGACTGGGTTATTTACTTTGGCCTTTTTGGAAACACAGGAAGGAGCAATCAGCTAAGTGAGCTTAGTGCTTGGAAAAAATCTTTCATTCCTTTAGAGACAGCATGAAAAGTCAGCTGAGTACAAAACATAGAGAGGAAAACAAGAAGAAAAGGGACAAGAAGAGAGGGACACAACCTAGAGAATGGATGTCTATTCTATTAACATCTCTATATCTCTATAATGGGTCAATTCAGAGGGCTCCATGCCTGTTTTTGCCTAGGGCCCCAAATTTCCTAAATCCGCCCCTGAACAAAGGTTTGGGTGGTTAAGCTCAGCTGATATTTCCCTTCATGATAGAGTCACAGCCAAGCGGGAACAGACCAGATCAAGCTACTATGATAAAGATAAAAAAACTGCATAAAGTAAGAGATTGAACTAACAAATACTGAAAAATTGGAGCACAGAGATAGAATGAAGAAAAAGGGGTCCATGTGTCCTCCAGCAGTCTAAGTCTATAGCAGCATAACTATAGAGATAGCTCAGGATAACCTGAGCCAATTTAACTAACTAACTAAGAGAAAACAAACCAACCTCCTCTCAAGCGCTGATGGGAAAGAGATCTTTAGGAGAGACAGGGTGTACTTCATGATGGACAGTAACATCATTTAACTCACACTAAACAAAACATGATAGCCAGAGGTCTGAGTTTCTTCTAAGATGCTGACCTGAATGTCAGAGAAATTAAAACAGATCAGTCAATCTGAACATTGACTAAACAACAGGATAGAAAATCTAAGACTTTATCAAAAAGGAACATTTTCAGACTGGCCTTAAAGTAGACAGCCAAACAGGAACAGACCAGATGAAGCTACTATGAGAAAAAGCAGAGAGAGCAGAACGTTAGAGATTGAACCAACAGATTCTACAGAGTGGGAGAATAGAGATAGAATGAAGCAGAATTATGAAAAAGGGGTCCCTATGTCCTCCAGCAGTCTAAGCCTATAGCAGCAGAACTATAGAGATAGCTCAGGATAACCTGAGCCACTCTAACTAGAAGCTTTATCAAAAAGGAAAGTTTTAAGCCTAGCCTTAAAAGTAGACAGGGTGTCTGCCTCACGGACTAAAACTGGTAGTTGGTTCCACAGGAGAGGAGCCTGATAACTAAAAGATCTGCCTCCCTTTTACTTTTAGAAATTCTAGGAACCACTAGTAAACCTGCAGATTGAGAGCGAAGTGCTCTGTTAGGAACATAAGGAACAATCAGATCTCTGATATCAGATGGAGCTTGGCCATTTACGGCTTTATATGTGAGAAGGAGGATTTTAAATTCTATTCTGGATTTAACAGGAAGCCAATGAAGAGAAGCCAGGATAGGAGAGATATGATCTCTGTTTTCATGACTTTATATGTTTAGGTGGATGTCATGGTGAGAGGTATACTGCATCAGGGACATCAGAGGGACAATAGTGTCCCGATGGTCAGAACAAAGCTGCTTCTTTTTCCTTCATCTAAAACCACCCTAAGAAAATGTGTTTGTCCTTTTAACTCTTGTATCAGAGACCCGTTTAAGAAGAAGGAAAAAGAAAATCCCTTAATTGTCCCACAATGGGGAAATTCTCTGCATTTAACCGATCCCCTTGGGGAGCAGTGGGCTGTCATTGTGTGGCACCTGGGGAGCTTCCAGCTTTTTTTTGTTGTTGTTGTCATTACACCGCCACAAGTACAACGAAATGAACTCTCTGCATTTAACTCATCTCCTTATGGAGCAGTGTGGGGTTAAGGGTTTTGCTCAGACACCCAGAGTGGAGGCTGTGGGGACTGAACCGGGTAGTTGCAACCTTCTCAGAGCACAGGCACACTCCCCTTCTTTACTTCACTTATTTTCCAAATATAAATGACTTGATGCTTCCAGCATTAAGAGGTTGGATCTGATGCTAATTTATAGATTTCGAGAGTCCTCCTGCATACCAGAGAAGATCTGAAACCAAACAGTTTCTGGTGGAAATGTTGGATCCTGGAGCAATGAAGAAGTTAGAGTCGCAGACTGGATCAGAATAGCAGTTATCAAATTTACTGGACAAACCAGACTTTAATCCACTTGTTTGATAAAGAATTTTGGTTCTAAAAGGAAAATAAGAGAACTTAGGACAGCTGAATCAGATAAGAATTAGGTCAGCACTAGGAGTCCAGAGCGTTTACCGGCTGGATGCATGTCCCTAAAAGATGAACCGGGCTAATGTTTAAAGATCCAAACAATGGTTCTGACCGTGTGCCTGGTGCCAAGCAGCATCATTCTGGATGAGGAGCCCACCTGTAATCAGAAGGTTGTGGGTTTGACTCCAGCTCCCCTGCAGCCACACATCCATGTCATGACATTAGCATGATATTAAAAGGCTGAAAGCTGTAGCTTCAGTGTAGCTGTAGTAGTCGCCATGGTTACATGAGCCATGTGTGAGTCCATCTGCTTCCAGTTTATCTTCAAACCAGCAGCTCATTTTAACCCACTTTTTCTTCCTTCTTGAGCCTTCATCGTGCTGCTAGGATCAAAATCTGAAGAGATTTTGTGACCCAATTAGCCATTTCTGTTCTTATAAAAAGGTTTAATCAGTTGGTCGACTGGATCCAGTAACTTCTGAACCAACAAAAAAACTCCTTAAACATACAAAAAAAAAGGAGGAAGCATTTGGTTGCTTTAATTTTTAAACCAAGCTTTTATATAATTACTATAAAATATTAGGCTTGCAAATATGTAATTTCTAACAATCAAAAGATCCAAGTTTTATCATTAGGGATTAATAAAACTAAAAGATCGATATTCTAAATCAGACATAAGCTCATTACTTGACAGCACCGTTTGTATCCTGGAGGTGAGGAAGCAGACGGAGGAGATGCCAGAGAGCATGAGATGAACCACACATCAGGCTTTAGTGCATCGTTTTATTAATCAATACAAAAACATGACTGTATCCACTGGTGCTGGTTGCACTACACCCACCCAGCATCAAGATCCACCACCCACTCCTCCACCCACAGCCGACAACAACAGCTCAAAATAACTTCCACAGTACGTCAGGCCTGGCAGATACCTGAACCTAAAAACTACAACTTAGGAAAGAAATCCAAAGGTTTTACAAAACTAACAAACATGCCCCATGAGGTCATCAGGCAAAGGTTCCAGGAATGCTTATAATGTCTTCACCGCGTCGTCGATTTCTGAGATCTGTTCCTTTAGTTGGTTCCACTGTTCTGGGTTCAGGGAGATGCCTGAAACGACAAAAACAAAAATCAGAGGAGAGTCACCTCAACTGCAGAACCCAACAACATCCGACCGCTGAAACGTGTCATGATCATCACCTTTCTTCCCTGGTTTCATCTCCCCGTCCTGGTTCATCCAGTACTCCCTGATGTCGATCAGGACTTTGCCCTTGAAGTCTCGAACACTGACGTATCTCATCTTTCCGATCTGTGGGAAGGAGGAGAGTCAGACCAGCTCCAAAACTTTTTCCTTTTCCCGTTTTATGGGATGTCTGGGCAGCTTCTGGGTGGGAATACATTGTCTCCACATGTTCATGCTGCTCTCCTATCGCTTCTGAGGTGTCGGTGTCAGGTGGAGGTCGGATAGGAGGCTGACGGGGCTCCATGGGGTCACCAGAAACAAACTTAGAAGCTTAAACTGTTTCAGCAAATTTAAAACCAGCTCATCTCAGCCCAATCTGATGACCTACTTCCTTTTTTGCCCAACTATACTGCAATACTACTGCTTTTCTTAAAAGAAATGCATTTCACCTTCACTGGAGCAGGAAGGTCAGACAGACTAACAAAGGAGTAAGTTAAGCTATTTTTAAACCTAGAAGAAACAGCTCAGTCTTAATCCAAGTCCATAATATCTAATATCTTATTTAAAGGACAAAAATCCTGGTTCCTTTGGCAGATCATCTTATTTAGCCGCTCGAATTAAGAGCAAAAGCACTGATTTCTCTTCCCTTCAGCTCATCAATTTAAAATGCTGCTGTTATCAGTGGGCTTCTGTTACAGCTGGCTGGGTTTTAATCGACCAGAGCTCTGCAGCCGGTAGCTCCCAACAAGAAAGCAGTGTTTTTAAATATAGATTAACAAATAATGCATTAAGCTAAATGTTTTAATTTCTTTTTTAAATAAATAACCGCTCTGAAAATGTGAAAGAAAAGGACCTTAAAGCAGCAGAAAGCTGCTGTGGGAAATGGGGGACTTAAAAAGTTCTGTGTAATCAGAGAAGCTTAGAGAGAAACCAAAGGTCAGTGATCAGGTAAATCAGCAGAGGATCCATCCATTTGGGATTAAAAGTTCAACCTTAAAGGAGGCCTGCTGATGATGACTGAAACCTTTGGTCCTCTGGTCTGCCCATGTAGGCGAATCTGCTTTTAGTGTCTTCAGCTCACCTGGAACATGTTGTCGTTTCCATTGCCGCTGCCTTTGGAAGAGCCTCCAGGTTTGGAGCTCTCCCCACCTTTTGCTTTCTTAGCTGGTTTTTCTGGAGCGCTTGGCTTCTTTCTTTTGGCCTAGGAACAAAAATGAACCTCCATCATGTTGCAGACAGAAATAAATCAAGGAGTTCCTGAATTGTATGTAAACAAGGTTCAGAAAACAGAAACTACAACAAGAGCACATTTCTGCGTCTCTCTGTCCCAGTTGAATATATTTCATTGCTGGAAGGTTAAGAAATAAGTTTTCATTTAGGATCAAACCTTGGTCTCTACTTCACTGTCAGAGTCGCTTCCAGATGTGGAGGACAGCACTTCCTTTGATTTGGGCATTCTGCTGAAACATGGAGCAGAATAAAACAAACTTCAGATGATCCTATTATAGATCCCTCTCATTGTATGATCACAACATAACATCCAGGAATATATGGAAAGTTAGACAGATTTTAGTGCTGCTGCCATCAACACCTTTGTTTATAGATGTTGGAGATCGGCCTATTTTTAAGTGTAGTCTTGTTTCTCTGACTTTGACTAACTGGGTGTGCTCTCTTCATGGGCGCTGGCTCAGAGCTCGTCTGCCTGGCTGTGTGTCTCCATGGCAGGGCTGCATGTGGAGCTGGTTGACAGTTGCCTTTTGTATCTATGCTTCTTTTTCTATGTCCGCTTCGGTCTCCTTGAACCCCAGTCGGCCTCAGCAGATGACCGCTCACACCGAGCCTGGTTCTGCTGGAGGTTTCTTCCTGTTCAAAGGGAGTTTTTCCTCTCCACTGTCGCTACAAGCATGCTTAGTGTGAGGGATTGCTGAAGAGTCAATGAGTTGATGCAATCAGCTGGTTTTCCTTAGATAGAAAACTTTTAATCAATCCGACTGGATGATCTGGTGAACTGAAAAGTGCCTTGAGATGACGTGTGTTGTGAATTGATGCTATAGAAATAAACTGAATTGAATTTTATTAAATTTTAGCTTGTATATTTATCAAGAGACTTGATTATTGGATCTGAGATTGTAACCGCATTAACGTCCTGTTCTCTGATCAGGATCTGATCTGTACTGGAAATTAAAACGGGGGGAATTACTGTAAAACGTTAATTTTTAATGGCAGTGGTGCAACTTAAGTCAACATATTATTCCTCCCTTTGTATTTTCTCTGAAGGTCCTTCAGCCAGGCTGGATGCTGGGCTGGACTGATCTTAGACTCAAAGCGGGCCTGCTTAGTTCATATCTAGAACTCAGATTCTGAGATGGCGCCTTGTTGTAGTTCAAACTACATCCGGTGGCGGTTAGCCTGTTATGGGTCTAAATCCGTTTCAGCGAGAAAAATCCGCCTCATACAACCCAATTATATTTAAGCGAGATTAGTGGGAGTTTGCAACTGGACAGAAGGCTCACAGCTGCCCCCTAAAAACACAATCAGGGCTAGCATCTTTAGCAGGTTAGCTCTGGGAGCTAACGCAGCGGCTAGCATGGATACATCGCATCAGCTTTCCTTCCCATTAATAAAACCAGGAAGATATTAGTTGCTCTACTAAACCTGGGAGACTGAGCACGACTTTTAAGGAAAATCTTAAATAATTAGGCTTACATGATGGGATGGTGCAGCGCGGATCTTTCAACAGGAAACGGAACCTTTGTGTTGGTTCTTCTTCTTGGTCGGTTCTTCTGGCTTAACGCAGCGATGCTGCCCCCTACAGGCCACACGGTGGCCAGAAATACAAACATGACAGCTCAGGTTTTTTAACCCTTCATAGGTGAAATATCAGTGAAATATTTTGAAAACCAAAATTTCCAGCCACTACTTTTATTGGAATCCCGGACAAGACCTTATTATCTTCGTAAAATAAAAAATAAAAATGTATATTTTGATGGCAAAAATGAATGTCAATGTAATAACAAGAAACACACACTTGCCTGAATATATATATATATAAAAAAGTGCTTCTATAAAAAAAATCATGAAAAACACTCAGGCTGAAAGAAACACTTTTTTATTTATTTATTTTTATTTATTTTTTTGTTACAGCAAAACCTTAGAGGCATTAATGTTGATACTGGCACTTACATTTTAAAGTCTATAAACCTAAATCTAATATTTAACTAGGCTTATTAACTTTTTAAATTTACTTTTAAATTTTCATTTAGCTTTTTACCCTTTTTCTTGAGTTGTTAACTTATTTTTCTAAACTTAACTTACAGTAGGTAATATATCATTCAAGGGCTCATCTAATTGGTGAAAATAAGACGTACAGCCATGTAGCAGCATCTATGCTGAATGGCCTGATATAGATCTTGTGCTATTAGAGCTCAATGAGGGACAGGGGGGGGGGGGACTCCTTTGATGTAAGGGAGCCTTTATAGGGCAATAACTTGCCCTATAAAGGGTTAAGCCCAAATCAAACAGATTAAAAAATTGGATTTATTGCCTCACTTCATTAAAACACCTGAAGCTGTTTAGAAAATTAAAATTAAAAATACTTTTCAAATTAAGTCTTCCTTTTAAACATTCACTGGGATACTAACGATTTCTTGTTTATATGAATAACAGACTTATCCCATCATCCTTCAGTTTTTAGGTTTAAAAGCTTCCATTCTAACACATTTTTATTCCGACATTCAGCTGAACACTCAGCTCTCCTCTAATAACCTGTTCATTTAAATACATCTCTAATCTTGCTGCTTTTTACTAAAGCAAGTTATTTACTTTTTTCTTTCTAACTATTTGCCACAGCTGGAATCAGATACACCTCACTGTGAGGCACAGAGCACATGTCCCTAACTCTCTGATATTTGAATAAGCCTTTCATGATCAGGTCAGGTTACAAAAACTATGACTGATGTCTTTAACCAGTGGAAACGCCCAGATGATAGCGCCATAGCGTTGTAGTTCTCCAGCTGCATAAAGGGTTCCACCATCATCAATTCCAACCATTTCTGGGGTGTAGACAGTGCTCGAGTTGGGGGGGGGGGTGGCATCCCCCTTCTTAAATGACCCCCCCCCCCATATCATCAACTGACATTTTATTACTGAATAGGTTAAATTTCTACTATACTAACAATAATGGCAACATTTGGCGGGCTGTGGGCTTACAAGTAGTCCGAGCAAAATAAATAAAATAACAGGCTTACCATGACTATGACACTGATTCCAGTCGGAAATTAGTACCTAACTCTGTAGGGGCAGTAATAGCCATGCTAACTCTGTAGGGGCAGTGGTAGCCATGCTAACTCTGTAGGGGCAGTGGTAGCCATGCTAACTCTGTAGGGGCAGTGGTAGCCATGCTAACTCTGTAGGGGCAGTGGTAGCCATGCTAACCCTGTAGGGGTAGTGATAGCCATGCTAACTGTGTAGGGGCAGTGATAACCATGCTAACTCTGTAGGGGCAGTGGTAGCCATGCTAACTCTGTAGGGGCAGTAGTAGCCATGCTAACCCTGTAGGGGCAGTGATAGCCATGCTAACTGTGTAGGGGCAGTGATAACCATGCTAACTCTGTAGGGGCAGTGGTAGCTATGCTGTGTAGTGGCAGTGATAACCATGCTAACTCTGTAGGGGCAGTGGTAGCCATGCTAACTCTGTAGGGGCAGTGGTAGCCATGCTAACTCTGTAGGGGCAGTGGTAGCCATGCTAACCCTGTAGGGGCAGTGATAGCCATGCTAACTGTGTAGGGGCAGTGATAACCATGCTAACTCTGTAGGGGCAGTGGTAGCTATGCTAACTGTGTAGTAGCAGTGATAACCATGCTAACTCTGTAGGGGCAGTGATAGCCATGCTAACCCTGTAGGGGCAGTGGTAGCATGCTAAGGGCCAGTGGTAGCCATGCTAACCCTGTAGGGACAGTGGTAGCCATGCTAACTCTGTAGGGGCAGTGATAGCCATGCTAACTCTGTAGGGGCAGTGGTAGCCATGCTAACCCTGTAGGGGCGGGCAGTGGTAGCCATGCTAACCCTGTAGACACAGTGATAGCCATGCTAACCCTGTAGACGCAGTGATAGCCATGCTAACTCTGTAAACGCAGTGATAGCCATGCTAACTCTGTAGGGGCAGTGGTAGCCATGCTAACTCTGTAGGGGCAGTGGTAGCCATGCTAACTCTGTAGGGGCAGTGGTAGCCATGCTTACCCTGTAGGTGCAGTGGTAGCCATGCTAACTCTGTAGGGGCAGTGATAGCCATGCTAACTCTGTAGGGGCAGTGATAGCCATGCTAACTCTGTAGGTGCAGTGGTAGCCATGCTAACCCTGTAGACGCAGTGATAGCCATGCTAACTCTGTAAACGCAGTGATAGCCATGCTAACTCTGTAGGGGCAGTGGTAGCCATGCTAACTCTGTAGGGGCAGTGGTAGCCATGCTAACTCTGTAGGGGCAGTGGTAGCCATGCTTACCCTGTAGGTGCAGTGGTAGCCATGCTAACTCTGTAGGGGCAGTGATAGCCATGCTAACTCTGTAGGGGCAGTGATAGCCATGCTAACTCTGTAGGTGCAGTGGTAGCCATGCTAACTCTGTAGACGCAGTGATAGCCATGCTAACTCTGTAAACGCAGTGATAGCCATGCTAACTCTGTAGGTGCAGTGATAGCCATGCTAACCCTGTAGACGCAGTGATAGCCATGCTAACTCTGTAAACGCAGTGATAGCCATGCTAACTCTGTAGGGGCAGTGGTAGCCATGCTAACTCTGTAGGGGCAGTGGTAGCCATGCTAACTCTGTAGGGGCAGTGGTAGCCATGCTTACCCTGTAGGTGCAGTGGTAGCCATGCTAACTCTGTAGGGGCAGTGATAGCCATGCTAACTCTGTAGGGGCAGTGATAGCCATGCTAACTCTGTAGGTGCAGTGGTAGCCATGCTAACCATGTAGGGGCAGTGATAGCCATACCAGTCCAGGGACTGACTGCAGTTCTACTGTAAGGTGCCTTGGTCAAGGTCAATGACCGGCATACCTGACATGTGACAGTCAGAGAATGCATATTGCTTTAGGTTAATAAAATATGTATGCTTCCAAAAAAAAAAATCCACCATCCCTACTGGCTGTAGACACATTGACATGTTGGTCAATGGGACATTTTTTAAACTGTTATCTATTTTAGTGGGAAATGTATTTAGCTGAGATGAACAAAAGCCGACGTGACAAGTGAATTTCTCAACTCTGAGATCAATAAAGTGTATCTTAAAACTTACTGGTAAATAAACTGCAGATGTTCCACATTAGTTTTACTGAACCATCATACCACATTATGACCCCCAAACGAACTCTGTCTTATTGCAGCTCTTGAATCAGCTGGAGAGAAGCCTGGGTCAATGGTAGAACATGAGGAAACTTCTGGAGAACAGCCGGGGAACCAACATATCAGAGAGAAGCTGTTCTCTTTAAAACGTTTTAATCCAAAGTACAGGACTGCATATCAGACAACAGTTCCCAAGCCCCCCCCCAGTGTCCATGTTTATGTGATCGCCAGACAGAGCGACCCTGGTCTACTTCCCGGGACCCAGCCCTCTTGCTAGGTTCTCGCTGGTTTCTGCGGCGTCCTTCAAAGCTTGCATCACCATGGCGTTCCTCTGCCTCGTCTCTTCCATTCTCACAGGGTTCGATTCGGGGAGGTTCTGGTGAACAAGCGGACAAGAAAGGAACTCTGGTGAGTTTAGGGAGACTGATTTTGTTCATTGCAGAAAATTTAAATCTAAAGAAGTCCTTTTTTTTTTTTTATAAATAAGAGCATTTGAGACACATTGCCAATGGAACAAGTCAATTTGCATTTAAAATAAGAGAAAAAACAATTGCATTGTATAAGATCATATGCGCATATGATCTATCTTATTTTAAGAGTAAAAAAATCTTCATCCCATTGGCAGATCATCTTATCTACCTGCTCAAATTAAGGGGAAATACACTTAATTTAAGATATTTTTACGTATTTCTAGATCATTTTTGCAGTGCTTGGTTCATAAAACAACTAAAACGTACAAGAGGAAGGACAAAAAATATATATATATTAGGAAGTCAGAAGGAAACCAAAGAAAACAAATCTGCTGGTTCAAAAAGCACCTAAAACATGTGAGCAGGTCAAAGTCACTGACTCACTGGGACTCGGTGGGTCTGAGCATAAAGTGACTCTTCTCCTCTTCATCAGGAATGAGCGGCTCTGATGCGGCAAAGCTGGTTCAAACGGATCCACTTTTACAATCACTGAATACCATGAAGGAACTCTGAACTTTTCACGACTGTTGTGAAAATTTAAACAGGATCAAATGCAGCCAACGCATCTGACAATAAATCAGTTACTGCCTGCTCTAAGATATAAACCATTAACCAAGATGGCCCACGAACCCATGACTGAGGAGCTGCAGCTGAGCTTCGGATCAGAACAACCCAACCCCCTGGCAGGCTACGCCTTCCTGCAGAAAAAACGACACTAAAGTCTCCTTTAGTGTCGTTCTGAATATTTTCTCTTTCATAACAAGAAACCGCCCTGATTAGTCAGCATCAGCTATCAGCTCCAGGTCTTCAGTGTTGGAAGGCCTCCCTTCCATCACCCTAATCTGTAGCTCCTTGCTCAGATTCTGAGTTTGGTTCAGGAATCTGAGGCTGCATGAGTAGATCTATTCGGAGAAATGAGTTAGTCGAGTTTAAAGATGAATTTCAAAGTAAAGCTGCCAGAGTTTTCTGATCCCACTGAAGTAGAGGCTCCCATTGAGTCCAAGTAAATGGATCCTTTCAGCAGCTCGATGCAGCTTAGCTGAATAAATAAAATAAAAAACGTTGAATTATCATCACACTGATAACACCAAGCTAACAAGAACTCAACAAAAAAAAAATGTTGTTCTATTGTATTTTTGCACCATATCTATTTGTCTTTGCAAAACTCTGAACTTTCAATATGCACCATGTTTTCCTCCCACGTTGTTTACATTTGATCACTGCTGCACTTTATGGAACGGAAATGTTCATTTCACTGCTAAGCTGCGGCTCATTTACTGTATGAAAGCTGGACTAAACAAAATGTAGTTGTTTAAGAATTCAGAGAATTTCTGATGCTTTGCTTAAAGAAAAAAAAAAAGTTGTTCTGATGTCGCATAAAAGAAAAAAAGAAAAATAAAACAGGTTCTTTTTGAGCTGTCAAACACTCATTAAATGCTTTCACAAGATTAAAAAATGGAAAATTTCAATTAAACTTTTCAAAGTTATCTAAAAGTGACAAATATGGCTTAAAACTTGTTGGCATTAAAAATATATATAGTTTATTCCATTTCTGTTGGAAGAAACAGAGCAGCTTTTATTACCTCATTAATAATCAGCGTCAAATGTTTGACCATATTTTTGCTCCATATAGAATTTTACAGTTAACAGAAACATGATATGAGGTTTGATTTCTAATCTGGACCTGCAGAAGAAAAACAGGAAGGTCTCTGATTTAGCATCACCTTCCTCTCTCTCCAGCTGCTCAGTCAGCTCCGCTAAGTTTCTCTGCAGATGAACAGGAGAGGATCAAAGGTGGGTCAAACTAAACTCCAGCTCGCTGCCGAATGGAAAGGAGAGGAAATGACTCGCTGATCCATCGGCTGACAGGCTGGGAATATCTGACATCGATCACATCAGGAATAATCTGGGTTTCTTGGTCTCTTTTTGCCTCCCAGGTTTTACAGCCATTATAGATTTGATCTACACTGCCACCTGCTGGCCACACAACATCTCCCATGTCACACAATTCTGTTTCTAACAGCAGGACATTAAAAAAATATGGGTACCCTAATCATTTTATTGATTTGAATATCGTTAACTACTTTTCACTGATTTAGCGAAACACAAATTGGTTTGGTAACTTCATTAAGATTTGAACTTTATAGCCAATCATGAGGAAATGTATTTAAGGTGGCCAGTTGCAAATTGTTTATTCTGTTTTAATCTCCTCTGAAGATTCCTCAAAACAACTCTCAAATGATCTGAAAACAAAGATTGTTCAACATAGTCGTTCACGGGAAAGATACAAAACGTTGTTTTAGAGATTTAAACTGTCAGATTCCACTGTGAGGAACATAGTGAGGGAATGGAAGACCACAGGGACGGTTCTTGTTAAGCCCAGAAGAGGCAGGGCAAGAAAAATATCAGAAAGGCAGAGAAGAAGAATGATGAGGATGGTCAATGACAACCCAAAGACCTCCTCCAAAGACCTGCAGCATCATCTGGCTGCAGATGGTGTCACTGTGCATCGTTCAACAATTCAGCGCACTTTGCTCCAGGAGAAGCTGTATGGGAGAGTGATGTGACAGAAGCCTTTTCTGCAAGAACGCCACAAACAGAATCGATTGAGGTTTGCAAAAGCACATTTGGAAAAGTCAGCTTCATTTTGGAATAAGGTCCTGTGGACTGATGAAACAAAGATTGAGTTGTTGGGTTATTAAAAAAGGCGTTATGCATGGCGGCAAAAAAACATTTGCTACCCGCTGTAAAATTAGGTGGAGGTTCCATCATGCTTTGGGGTTGCGCTGCCAATGCTGGCACTAGGAATCCTGTTAAAGTTGAGGGTTGCATGGATTCCCCTCAATATCAGCAGATTCTTGAAAAAAATGTTCAAGAATCAGGAAGTTGAAGTTACGGCAGAGATGGATAATGTTTAAAAAAAACGCTCCAAATCTACTCAGGCATTCATGCAGAGGAACAATTCCAATGTTCTGGAACAGTTCTCCCAATCCCCAGACCTGAATATCATTGAGCATCTGTGGGATGATTTGAAGCAGGCTGTCCATGCTCGGCAAACATCAAACTTAACTGAACTGGAATTGTTTTTCTAAGTAGAATGATCAAAAATCCCTTGATCCAGGATCCAGGAACTCATTCAAAGCTACAGGAAGCGACTAGAGGCTTTTGTTTTTGCAAAAGGAGGATCTACTCAATATTAATGTCTCTTTTTTGCTGTGGTGGCTATATATTTGCACCGGTCAAATTTTGTTTTAATGTGTACTACACATTTTCTGTTGGTCCAATAAACCTCAATTCAATAATGAAATATGTCTGCGTCCATCAGTTATTAGTAGTGATGTAGTGAGATGAGCCGCGGCTTCAAAGCGTGTGTCGTATACTGGAGGGGGCGTTTTGGCGAGGTGCGTATGGAGGCTTGCTTCATTTGGTGGAGGAGCAAAAATAGACGACGTCCAAAGCCTCACCACCCTGCCGTACCACGTGACCGCTTCAGGAAGTGGTTCAGCTCGCCCGGAACTTCTGCAGGGAGAGCTGCTGTCAGTTGGATAGAGTTTGGATAGATTCTAAGAATAGAATAGTTGGTTAAAACTAGTTTGGTTATATCAAACAAAGTAATGATCAAATTCTGAGTGAACCACTGGTCACAGATGTAATGGGTTATAAGTAGTATTGCTTTAACAGCTGTTGTCACCTTGCTAGCGCGTCAGCTATAGGAGATGGACTTCCACTCTTGAGGTGGATTGTTCAAGGCCAACATCAGACTTTTGAAAGTTGTGATAAAACTTTTTTTTTTTTTGGCTAATGTGACTAATTTGTATTGGTTTGCTTTGGTACAAATATAGATAGGGTAAAAAAAGCCTGCTAAAATTAGATTGGTTGGTTTGACCAAAAGGTTGGTCAAACACAAAACTTCCAACCTGATTAAAACAAAAACCTTCTGAAAAAACTATTACGCTTGAATAAAATGACACACCTTTCCTTTTGTTCATCAATGTTTCACTGTCTGCTTGAGATTACTTCACTAAAATAGCAGAAAAACTGTGCTTTTTCTCTTCTGAGACATTTTACACATAAAAAAAAAAAATACAAAAGATTTTATTATACAGACCAATCATGAACAATTTCAAAGGAACTTATATGGGGGGGGACAAGCAAAACAATTGCATCATATATATATTACTAGCTGTAGTTCAGAACTCCACCAGTAGGTGGCGACAGGTTCACATGAGGCTTCATGAACTGTGGGGATCATTGAAGCAGTTTGGCCAAACGGTTCAGAGTCTCCTGAGGCTGCATCTCACCATCACTAGTTATTAGATATATTAAACTGAAAAAAACTGTTACAAACACCAACATATTTAGAAATAAAAATAATTAAGATTAATAGGGGTGCCCAGACTTTTTCATATGACTGTAAGACAGGCCAAGTCTGCACAGGAGCTGAAGGTTCTTCTTCATGAGGAACCTTTAAGTCAGGAAGTCCTCTACATCCTGGGCAGCAGAAGACCTGATCTGTTCCCAGTGAACAGCTGGCTGAAAGACAGATGTTTCTCCATTTGGGGGGTTAATGGTTGACATATCTCTGACTGATCTGACCCTAAGGACCCCTTTCAGCCCACTGATATATCTTTAGACCCGCCCCTGGTTAGAGAGTCGTTCCTGATGGCGTTTCTGTAAAACTCGATTGAGACTCCAGCTCGATAGAAAGCAAAGACACCGGCTGGGAGACGCACAAGGTTGTGTTTACATGGACTCACCTTCAGCATCTCTTTCCTCCTCTCTTCTCCCGGGGAAATGACGGACCACATGCCGTAGCCCAGTCCCATGGCAGCCATGGCCGCTGAGGAGATCAAGATAGTTCGCATGCTCATCCTGGACGGCTTCTGAGGTCTCTGAGCTGCTGTTTGCTCTCAGTCTGATGCTTTCATAATAATGTCTGACAGAAGCAGCAGCGGAAGCCCGGAAATGCTCCTCTATCTCATGCCTTCAGCGGCGGGTGGCAAACAGCCTCTTAGTTCCACACTGCCACCTGTAGGAGCGGAGGGGGATTGCTCTGGTTAAGCCTGTAATCTGTGGAGCTGATTAGTTTGCAATCTGAACGTGAAGGTCATGGTGTGTGTGGCCTCTCTAATATGCAGCGGACATAAATATTTCTCTACTATGAAGACCCAGATATTGCAAGTCGATTTTAAACAGTTGGTTAAGGAGAGACATTTCTTTATTTGGTAGAGTGTTATTGCCCAAAATGGAGGGTCTATCTAGAATAACTTACCCGGCCTCTTCTTTGCCAGTATCAAGGGAGTTAATCAAGAGAACTAATGATATTCTTCTGAAATTTATTTGGAGGAATAGATGCCATTACATTAGAAAAGAGTAGACGATGTTGTTAAATCACTGGTTGAAGGAGGACTAAATGTTATTGATTTTGATGTAATGAACGGGGTCCTTAAATTAAAACGGCTAAAAGGTTTTCTCAAAAATAAAGATTCTTTTTGGTTTACAATCCCCAATTTTATCTTTGGAAAAATGGGAGGAATGATTTCCTTTTTCGGTGTGACTTTAGTTGTAATTAATTGCAAATCAAACTCTCCGCGTTTCATCAGTAAGTACTCTTGTATTGGAAATTGATTTACAAACATAACTTTACTCCACACAACATTCCTATTTGAAACAACAGATATGTATTGGTCAACAGAAAGTCAGTATTCGAAAGGGAGTGGTATGCTAAAGGCATCTGGTCTGTTGGTCACTTAATGGATTCAGAGGGGAACTTTTTGGATTTTGGTTGTTTTTGTGCGCAGTACAACCTAAATTGTTCCTAAAAACTGTATAACAAACTTTTAAAATCTATACCTTGTTCTTTTAGATCTGTAGTTAAAAATATTTTGTTATACTCGGACATTTCCCCTATACTGAGATCACTGCAGATCGAAGGTATTCAGATCCAGGATATTAGATGTAACAATAAGATGTTGAGGAATTTCCTTTTAAAAGAACTTTTCCCAAATCCAATTAGAAGACATTACATTTTAAAGGACTTTACAGCAAATCAGATTATTAAAATAAGAACTAATTACTAATTACTAACTTACCCTCAGCCACCAAAAGCGAAAGAGAGGCAATTCAAAATTATCAATGAAATATATCCAACTAAAGAATTTTTGACTTCTAAGTTTAAGCTTGATATATTGTGTTTTTTGCATGAGAAACGTTGAGAGTTTGAAACATTTTTTTTTGTGAACCAATCTTTAAATTCTGGAAAGATTTCCAAAGTTGGCTAATATGTAAGAACGTTGTTTTGTCACCACTATCTGACACAAGTATTTTATTTGGTTTAGAAAGTGAGAATAAGACTCTTGAATATTTAGGAAATTACCTTATACTGATGGGAACATTTTTAATTCACAGATGTAGGTATTTTAAGACAAAGCCCACTTATTGCCATTGGACTTTGATTTATATTATAAGTCTCTGAGACTAACTAATTCCAAACCCGCTGTCAAAGTATCATCCTTATTGGAAAACTTGAAGTTGATATAAAATTGTCCTTTATTTTTATTTTATTACTTTACTTCTGTACAGTTTTGTTATAATTTCATTTCAGACACAATTCAGGTGTGTAAATGGTGTAATGTTTGTGGTGTCTTGTTTCTGTATTATTTCATGGTATTTATTATTTATATACTTGCGTGATGATGCTCCATTTTACGAACTGACTTGATCTGTTAAGAAGTTGTTTTGAATTGAAATTCATATACATTTCGCCCTGTCATTGTTTTGTACTTTGTAAAATTTGCATTAAAATTTTAAAATAAAAAAATAAAAAAAAGACCCAAATATTCTTCTTCTTCTTGTTTTATGCAACTTTTTGCTGCATTACTGCCACCAACTGAAATGGAGTGGGGATCTGGATTAAACTAATCCAATATCCTATATTACTACAAAAGGAAACTAAATCCTCTTTAACAAATTAGTCTTTTCAGGATACTCAGTTCAATTCAGTTTATTTATATAGCACCAATTCACATTACATGTCATCCGAGGCACTTTACAGTAATTAGATCATCCAGTCAGATTGGTTCAAAGTTTTCTACCTAAGGAAAACCAGCTGATTGCATCGACTCATTGACTCAAAGGCAATCCCTCACACTAAGCATGCTTGTAGCGACAGTGGAGAGGAAATACTCCCTTTGAACAGGAAGAAACCTCCAGCAGAACCAGGCTCAGTGTGAGCGGCCATCTGCTGAGGCCGACTGGGGTTCAAGGAGACAGAAGCAGAGATAGAAAAAGAAGCAGAGATAGAAAAGGCAACTGTCAACCAGCTTCATAGGAGCACATCCAGTTAGTCACAGTCAGAGAAACAGGACTACACTGAAAAACAGGCCAAGCTCCAAAATCTATAAACAAAAGTGTTGATGGCAGCAGCACAGCTGATGTTTCTCTCCAGGATGGAGTCACAGCCAAACAGGAACAGATGAGGCGATATGTCAATATCTCAATAATAAAGAAAAACCCTCTGATTTAGAGTCCAAATCTAAAAGGTGTTTCATGTTTAACGTTAAATTATTGGTTTGTAATCCATTCATCAATTAACTTCTCTCACTTACATATTTCAACTCAGATATTCTCTGCAAGAACAGAAAGATATAGACCAGATCTGCAGGAATAAAACAAATAGCCTTCTGTTGTTACTGATGCATCATCTTGGAAGGTTTAAAATGTAGGGTCAACAAAATTATTAATACTAAAGATAGAGGAGACTTTCAGTTCCAAAAAGCTATTTTCTTCTACCACACCCTAAAAATCATTATAAATTTAGTGATACAATTTTACATTAAACCAGAAATGAAATATGCTGGTGAAGATTCTCAGTCATCTTTTTTTGGAACATAAAGGAAATTGAATTCAAGGTTTTATTCATTTTCATATATACATGTTTTTTCTATAAAAAGTGATTTTTAATAATGCAATAAAGGTCTTTCAGAGATGTAAATGCTCTGACTTTCAGGCTTCCTTATGCTTGAATCAGTGCAACACAACATGGGGATCAACCAGTGACTCTACTGGGGGGGCCAGGGTGCTGTGCTGGTGGCCTTTAGATCAAGGTGGGACCTGGACTCCATCTTCAGTGACTCCATCGTTATCTGTTTTTTTTTTTTAGTTTGTTTTTTAGTTAATAAATATCAAGAAGACATAAAAATAAACAGTATCAACTTAACTTTGCAATATGTAAACACATCATAAGGATGTATTTCTCACCTCATTATAACAGAAAATCCAACCCATTACAGAGCATAATATTGCTTTTAACATTTTAGCAATAACTACTGACAATAAAGAAAAAACAATTTCACAAAACAAAACACTAGCTTCTCTTAAAGCTGTATTCAATAAATAGGACTCAGCAAAGGAAAGATTCATTGCCGGTTCTAGATAGGAGCCAGCGGAGGCCAGTGCCCCCGTAGAGCTGGTTCTGGCCCCTGTACAAAAGACATAATACTAAATACATTTATAATGGATATGCATTGGAACAGAAACCATCATGAAAAGGTTTCATATTTTTACCTTCATACTTTCCTTTTAAGAAATTAAAAATTAAGGTATTTCATTTTCACCCTGCAATGTACTGGCGACCTGTCCAGGGTTTATTCCACATCTCGCCCGTAGAGACAAGCACCAGCTCCCCTTGTGACCCAGTTTAGGATTTAGCATGTAAGAAAATGGATGGATGGTATTTCATTTTCAGCTTCAGTCGTATTGTGACTAAATCACCATTTTTTGTTGTGCATTAACCACAGAGTTCAGCCCAATAACCGATGTTTAGAAAGCATGACATGCTGATTCTTATAATAATATCTTTCTTTTTATAATCATTTTATATTTGTTATGTGATCATGATACACTTTTAAAGTTTTAATCGGTTTCAATTTCAAGTATCCGATAATCAAACTCCCAAAATTAAGGAAATCAGGGCTGATAAATCAGTTATCCCTACTACTTAATCTGTTACTGTATAATAAAAATATATTAAAAAAATACTTTATAATCCCACAGCCTTAGACAACTTTTATTGTGGTTTTGTATGCACTCTGTGACATTTCGTTTTGTACAGCTCTCAGAACATTTTAATTTCTTAAAGTGCAGCAGTGATAGGGGTATAAAATATCCTGAGTCTGCAGAGCCACAATCAGCTCTTATTTCAAACATCAAAGTGAACCAATGTCCTGTTTATCATTATATGCTTCTGCTCTATGCCTCCATGAAAAAACATTGGCCCCATCCTGAGCTTCAGGTGTAACCACTGGAGAGGGGATAACTTTATTACCTTTATTCAAAGGTTGAAATAACATTAAAAGTGATCAATTAACAAATAAATAAATAAAGCACTATAATAGTAATTAAAATGATATGCAGAGATGAAAAAGAAAGGAGGGATTAGTTTATTAAATCATCTGTAATGTTAATCAGTTAAACCCACTGATCCCTTTCTATTCACTGGATTGCTGATTGCCCGTTGGTAGAACGGGGGTGAAGTGAAGCCACCGGCCGCCATATTGGTGCTCCCTAGTTAGACCGGTCGCAATCTAAATCTGAGACAGTGCGCTACAGCATCGAACAACGATGATGTTCTCATTTTCAGGGAGACCTAAGACTTTAAAAATACAGATAAATTCACCACTTTGACACAGACTGGCTGTTTCATAGCATCAATAGATTACTTTAACTTAGAATAAAAAAAATAGGCACATCACATTGCAGAGTCATTATGAAGTCAATTAAGTCTGTTAATCATGTAATATAACATATTATACAAATCCATCATGAGAAAATTAATAAGTTAATGGAGCATAATATTACAGATATGTCAAAAGTGCGAAAAAGATGATGTTCACATGGATTTAATACATTGTTATGGTAATTATTTCTTACATGTCTGGTTATGCATGCAACATATATAAACACTACAAAACGTATATATTTATTTCCTATTTCCTTGGTTCGTTCATCCACTGACTGTGACATAATCTGTAAAGTCTTCCTACATCCAGCAAACTGCTGGTTTTAGCAGCCAAATGCTGCACAGGGAGACATTTTTTACTGCGTGTCTTTGTGGGAGTGGGGAGTACCAACATGGCGGACGGTGGCTTCACTTATTTCGGCCAATCAGGGTTCCAGTGAATAAATAGAGATCAGTGGTTAAACCTGCTTGTTGCTTAAAAACTTGATCAAATTGTGAAGGACGGAGCGCATGAAGTTTGGCCCAAACAGCAGCAGCAGGCTTCCTGCAGTGGTGTGAATAAAAACACGCTGCTGGTTCCGATCCTGGTGAATCAGCGGCCAGATAGAACCAGACCCAGAACACACTGCAGCGCCCCGCACCGCTGCGCACCTATAGTGCGCATGCGCGGGAGGAGGCGGGGGCAGCATTTCCGGATACGACATGTAATATGAAGGCTGTTGTCCTGGTGAGGCATCGGTGAAACACTTCAATAAACCAATGATTCCTATTTGTCCAGTGGTCTCCTTCACCTATGGTGAGTATCTCTAGCAGCTCGGACATGTTTTAGAAGCATTTCTTCTGGCTTGTAGATGTTTGAAAGCTGCCGAGCATCATGAGTAACTATGCTAACGGCTAGTCCTTGAAGCGCTGATCGCCTCCTGCTGTCTGTCCTCTGCAGTGCCCAGCCGGCTTGGTGAAGATGCCAAAATGGCTACCGGCAATTATTTCGGATTTACACATGGCGCCGCAGCTCAGTACAGGTAAGACACCAGTAGGAGGCCGTCTGTTTGGTCCAACCTTCTACCCCATGATGGATGCAGTAATATAGGCAACCAGTGCAGGATCTGTTCTGCTATTGTCCCAGAGGGGGGGAGGGGGCGCTGGTCCTTCTGCGTTTCTGGATGAAAGCCTAATCGGTCACTCTGTGCTCTGCATCTATTCAGTTTATTTCTATAGCGCCAATTCACGTTATCTCAAATCACTTTATAGTTCACCAGATCATCCAATAAATTGATTCAAAGTTTTCTATCTAAGGAAAACCAGTTGATTGCATCGATTCATTGACTCTTCAGCAATCCCTCACACTAAGCATATTTGTAGCGACAGTGGAGAGGAAAAACTCCCTTTTAACAGGAAGAAACCTCCAGCAGAACCAGGCTCAGTGTGAGCGGCCATCTGCTGAGGCTGACTAGGGTTCAACGAGACAGAAGCAGACATAGAAAAAGAAGCATAGATACAAAAGGCAACTGTCAACCAGCTCCACAGGAGCATATGCAGTTAGTCACAGTCAGAGAAACAGGACTACACTGAAAAACAGGCCGATCTCCAGCATCTATAAACAAAGGTGTTAATGGCAGCATCACAGCTGATATTTCTCTCCAGGATGGAGTCACAGCCAAACAGTAAAAGCGAAGCTACTATGATGAGAAAAAGCAGAGAGAGCAGAACGTTAGAGATTGGAATAACAAATTCTAGGTGAATACAGGTGGAATAAAGCAGAATGATGGAAAAAGGGGACCCAATGTCCTCCAGCAGTCTAAGCCTATAGCAGCATACTGAAACAAATAATGCAACTGCTTTTGTAATCATATTTAGTTACTCTAACCCAATTGTTTTATGTATTACCATGCTACTTTCACACAATTGTGTTAAAGTAACTAAATATGATTAAGAAAATGCCAAGTACTGTTGCATTATTTTTTTTCTGTGTATAGAGATAGCTCCTGATAACCTGAGCCACTCTACAATGAGAAAAAGCAGAGAAAGCAGAATGTTAGAGATTGAACTAACAGATTCAGCAGAGTGGGAGAATAGAGATAGAATGAAGCAGAATGATGAAAAAGGGGTCCCTATGTCCTCCAGCAGTCTAAGCCTATAGCAGCATAACTATAGAGATAGCTCAGGATAACCTGAGCCACTCTAAGGCCCCGTCCACACGAAGCCGAACCCTGGCCTAAACGCACAAATTTTTCACGAAGCCGGCGTTTCGGGGGTCTGTAAACAATCTTTTTTTTATTCAGCCTTCAGAGTGGGAAGATTCTGAAACGCCGTTTTCGCATTTCCATCTTTAAGCTCTAACCGCACTTTTTTTTTTTTACACGCATGCGTCATAGCGTCGCCTCTAAACACGCATGCGCGACACAGTATCACAACAACAATGGCGCCGTACTGTGTTGAATGGTTGCTGCTCATGCTACTCACCCTGCTGTCGGGCTTACAACAGAATCTTCTTCTTCTGGAATATCTCCAGGAAGAACAGAGCAATATCGACCACATAGTTCAGCACCTGAATTTGACTGAACCACGAAAATGGACCCGCAGGGCAACCATGTATAAATATTAGTGCGCATGCCCAACATTTCGTCGCCTATTTTTGCTTTGGCACCACAGCGCCACTTACAGGCCTGGCATACATTTTGCAGCGTTTTCATGCATTCGTGTGGACGATCACATTTATTTTACGTCTCCGTCTTTACGACAAATGTTCTGGAAAATATTAGCGTTTCGTGTTCGTTTTGACTTCGTGTGGACGGGGCCTAACTATAAGCTTTATCAAAAAGGAAAGTTTTAAGCCTAGCCTTAAAAGTAGACAGGGTGTCTGCCTCACGGACTAAAACTGGTAGTTGGTTCCACGGGAGAGGAGCCTGATGACTACAAGATCTGCCTCCCATTCTACTTTTAGAAATTCTAGGAACCACTAGTAAACCTGCAGATTGAGAGCGAAGTGCTCTGTTAGGAACATAAGGAACAATCAGATCTCTGATATCAGATGGAGCATGGCCATTTAAGGCTTTATATGTGAGAAGGAGGATTTTAAATTCAGCTTCTATCTTAAAACCTGAGAAGGAGTTAAAATCCGCCCTCAAACCGTGTCGGAGAGCAAATGAACCGGAGACACTGGTCTTGACTAGGGGGATTTTTTTTTTTTTTTAAACCTTTAGTTATCTTTAAAAAATGTGTGAAATGTAAAACTGCGTCAGTGGAGCTGACAGGAACAGAGCTCGGCTTAATAAAAGCACATTTAGTCTCTGAGAGGTTGTTTTGTGCCCAATCTTCACACCAGAGCAAAAATAATTACCAAGTCATCCCACTGCAAAGGACTCTTTTCTGTTCACCCTTTTCTAATTAACCGTGGCAGGCAAACCTGGCCTCTGTGTTTCCCAATTCAGGCCTTGCTTGCATAGTGTAAATATACCTGTCTCTTAAATTAGCTCTTTACTTTGTGTTCCTGGACAAAGCATGATACGTTCAGGTCCCTGCTTCAGTTATAGTAAACCTGAGCTGCAGTGGGCTCCAGCAGAGTCACTAAAGTTGCTCATAAAAACATTTTTCTGTTGTTTTTATTTTTTTCTTGCCACATTCTTTCCAGTTATGCGTTCAGGAAGGCTGCCAGCACTAATCTCTCACAGTTTTAGCACAGAGGCTCATTTAAAATGAGTGTTGAACCTTTTCAAAATAATATTTTTTGCTACTGTAATTGGGGAAAGCATGTAATGAGCTATATAATATAATGAAACAAAACATGCAGAAATAGTAGTCCTAGCCTGTATACGTGAGGTTTTGAGTTAGAATCCGCCCTCAAACAGCGTCAGAGGCTAAATGAACTGGAGACACTGGTGTTTTTCCATAGTAAAACCTTATGTTGTAAAACTGCGTCAATGGCACTGATAGGAGCAGAGCTCAGCTAAACATGATACAGACTCTTCATCAGGATGAAGATGAGCTGCATCAGGTCCTTCCTTCTTCCTGCTGTAACCTGCAGCTGGTCAGAAGTTCAATTCAGTTTATTTCTATAGCTCCAATTCACAACACGTCATCTCAAGGCACTTTCCAGTTCACCAGATCATCCCGTCAGATTGATACAAAGTTTTCTATCTAAGGGAAACCATTAGCCTGGGTGCCATTCCGAACTTAGTCCCGCCCACAAGGTTTGAGTTCGGGGAAGTTCGGTCTGGCTCTGCTCCATAGTAGCGTGAGTATTATCGCCTACTGTCAGGCGATCCAATCAAATTGTCAGGGCGGGCTTTATACGATGATGGACAGATGATCAAGAGTAACGTAATCAACCACGTGACCAAAGCGCGCTTGGGTGACAACAACAATGGCTGCCGCTGGAGAGTTTGGATGAGTAGATTCTGCTATTAGGTCTGTTCTAGAAGATATCGACAGCAAATTAATTTTAAAAGAGGAACAGAGAAACGCGATCAAGTCTCATCTTCTTATTCTAGGCGTGCAACTGCACGCTTTGATTTTTGTGGACAACAACTATGCCTCGCTTAACATACGTCACGCACTCCGTTGCTCTTATTGGTTGTAGGTCTATCCAATTGAGTGCAGAGGCATTTTTTTTCCTGGTTCGTTCGAAACACGCCCCATAATCACAGCTCTATGGAGCAGAATCAGACTCATATTCTGACTAGAATTGAGTCGGACTACGTCAGGCTAGGAAACCATTGACTTATTTTACCTCCAGAGGTTTCGTAAAGGAAGCTCTAAATGGGAAAAAACCTGTTAGTTTAAAGAATGAGAACAGAAGGCCTGGGATAATTTATGCCCTCAAGTTTACAACAAAATTGAGAAAAAATGTATGAAGTGGGGAGTACCAATATGGCGGCCACTCTTTTTGGGATATCGGCAATCCAAAATAACCAGTGAATAAATAGAGATCAGTGGTATCTGAAATAACATTCATACCAGAAAAAATCGTGTCACCTTCTTTTTCTGACATACGAAGTGACATATCTCATCTCTAAAAATAAATATGAATAAAAATGAATTTCAGATCTCCATAATCCAGTCGTCGTAATTGAAATGTGATCCTTTTCTCCTTCTAGCCAGCAGCCAACTGCAGGGGTAGCGTACACTCATCCTACCACTGTGGCCAGTTACACAGTTCATCAGGCTCCTGTCGCTGCCCACACTGTGGCAGCAGCCTATGCTCCGACTGCTGCCGTCGCCGTGGCGAGGCCTGCGCCCGTCGCCGTGGCAGCCGCGACTGCTGCAGCCTATGGGGGATACCAGCCAACCCATGCTACAACTGATTACGGCTACGCGCAGCGCCAGGCGGAGGTCCCTCCACCGCCTCCACCCGTCACCTCTCAGAACTACCAGGTAACCGCCATCTTTTTTGTCCCACGGCTATAAGCTAATGGATACAAGCTGAACACAGTTATTGACCTGCAATCCTGATCATTTGATATAAAAAAATAGGTTTTTATGAATTGGATGCTTTTTGGTTTTTCTTAGAAATTCAGAAAAGTTCCAATCACTCTTTATCTATTAAAAAGGTCAATCAGAAGATATTTGTCCATTTAAAACAACCTCTTTATGTTCAGAGTGAACCCTACATGTTAAACATTGTCTGACAACAAAATATCTGCTGCTTCTCTGCTTTAGAAGATGAGGAAGCAGCCCTAAAGTTCTGCTTTTCTCTGCAGGACTCCTACTCTTATGTTCGCTCCACAGCTCCAGCTGTAGCCTACGACAGTAAGCAGTACTACCCGCAGCCGTCTGTCACCGCGGCCGTCGCTGCTGCACAGCCGCAGCCCAGCGTGGCAGACTCTTACTACCAGACAGGTATGCTCAGAGTTCCTAATCTTTCAGTAGAGTTTATTGGTGCGCCCTCAGCTGTTGCTACATATAAGATACAGACTTAACCGTCAGTCTTTGCTCCTTTAAACTAGGGCTGCAACAACGAATCGATAAAATCGATAAAAATCGACTTTTAAAAGCGTTGACAACGAATTTCATCATCGATTAGTTGTGTTGTGCGATTATTGCGTCATCCGCCGCGCCGTCATCACTGCCTCTTGACTGAAAGAGGAAGAAAAAAAAATATGGCAGAGCGAGTCAGCGCCGCAGGTACAGTGTTGCCAACTCAGCGACTTTTCAGACCCCTCCAGCGACTATTTTTAAAAAAAACGACTAGCGACAAATCTGGCGACCTTTTTCGGTGTCACTGGCGGCTTTTGGAGACTCTTACGTGAAAGCATGTATCGTTCCTACTCTGCCGTGGGGCGCCTCCCCCCCGCTCCCGCAGGAGTCCCTCTCAGCGCTGCAGTCAGAGCCTCAGCGTCCAGACTGCAAATGAAGCGGGCATGCACCGGGATTGACGGCGCAAATTGATCACAATAATTAAAATAGCCTGCGCGTTGTAAAGCGAAAAAAGTGATAACATGCAACTTTTTTCAAAAGAAATTAACATGGCACGGAACCACCATGTTTGTTTGGTTTTAAAGTGGGGAAACGTAACGTTAGTTTCTCAGGTAGCTCATCTGATGCTTTCCTTACCGTGTTAGTAGGTTACAGACAGTGATAAGGTTGGCGACTTATTTTACTTTTAATTTCATTTGAATTAGCTTAAGCAGCGTTTACATTTACTTTATAAATAAATTAACTTGCAAATTATGAGGGCAAGGCTTTTAAAGTTTAAATCTTCTGGCAAAGATAAAGTAAAGAAGATCCTGCAATTTATGGAAGTAAAGCAGAATAAAATCCAGCAAGATCAGTAATATGTCAATTAATTATATGCCACATTCCCATGTAAATTGGAGTCTTTGGAGGATGTGTTTTTTAGCTCCCCTAGTTCTCTCATTTTTATTCCAAATACAATTTATAATTTGAATCACAGGGCTATTTTTATCTCTATGGTTCAGTATTTTCTCAAGCAGCAACTTTAACTGCTATACTTTCCTGTCTTAAAAGGCAGAACTCTTCTAGTCTAAAAAAACTCATTTGTTTAAATGGGGGGCCCTATTGTTTGAACCCCTTAGGGGCTTTTAAAAACAAAAATGTCTTTTTTTGCGCTTTATGAAACAAAGTACCCTATATTTTGTGGATGTACAGCTACATTTCTCATGTAAGTTTGCGTAGTTTTAACACAAACATTTATTTTTTCATATTGCACCAGTACAGTTAATGAGAAACCTGTACTTGTGTGCTTGTTTGTTCTGTCTAAAATGTTCATTTTGGAATAAAGAGGTTAATATAAAAAATATTTTTTGTCCGATTCATCGATTAATCGAAAAAATAATCGGCCGATTTATCGATTTTTTAAATAATCGTTAGTTGCAGCCCTACTTTAAACCTAAATGTACAATCGTGAAACCTTTCCTACTTGAAATGTCTCCAGTCTTTCAAATTAGGGGAGTAAATAAATCAATTCTATGATGGACGAGCTAATCCCTTTGATGAAAAAATAAACCCATTGGTTCCCATCATCATATTTTATAACCCTTTCCCACTGGCTGAAAAACCTTGAACCTGGTAACAATTAGAGGTGAGTATTGGCATTAGGGTTGTCACGATACTAAACTTTTCAACTCGATACCGATGCTAAGTAAAATATTCGATACTCGATACCCTTTTCGATACCAATGGAATAAATACAAAGACTCTAAAATTCAGCAGAAATATTTTCATTACTAAAAAAATACAAGAAATGAATAAAAAAACAATAAGAATAATATTTTGAGGTTGTATGCTGTGCACAATATTAAGCAAGCTTGATAAAAAACTTAAAATTAAAATTAAGTGTTCCTTCCTTGGCTAAAAGTGTTCCTTCCTTGGCCAAACCAGGTAAACAAAAATAACACTCGTCAGCTGCACCTGTTACAAAAAAAGTCTGAAACTGAAAAATGCACAGAATTATTCAATCACACAGTGTTCAGAAAGTGATTTTCCACTATTCTGCACTTTAGATGGCTGTATCGATACTTTTGAAAATGAGTATTGTATCCGGATACAACGTTTCAGTATCGATACTTTTTTGAGTATCGATACTTTTGACAACCCTAATTGGCATGAGTGTTGCGATTCGATACATGTCGCGATACTTGGGTCACGATACGATATTATCACGATATTGCAGTATCACTATATATTGCCATATTTTCCCCAGCTATCAAAATCAAATGATGAGATAAAACAGCAAGTGCTGTATATTTTGATCAGAAAATATTGATTAGGTATTATTTTCCATGTTGTTTGGGGTTTTCTTCCACTGAGACTGCCTCAAATACAGATTTGGTGCTGCACGCACAGTTAAAGGGCTCCACAGCGCTTTCTGCCAGAGTGGTGGTGCAGAGGTAGCCCATTTTCCCATCAATGTTTTATGTAACCATTTTTTTTTTTAAATGGATACTAAGAATTGAAAGATCGATATTATATTGGGCAGCAGAATATCACGATATATCGCCAAAACGATTATTTCTCACACCCCTAGTAACAATGAGCTTTTAGTAGCAGTGGGAACAGCTCACTGACGCGTGTCTACCGGGTCAAATGACTCAAAAAGCGGCTCGCGTTAAAATCACCTCAGCTGTGATCGGCACGCTGTGGTAACCCCAGGCCCACTAAATTACGTGATACCATTGAACGCAACGTATGGATGTTAACACACTGTACCAATCACTTCTGATCTAACAAGAAGAAAGATCTCTGTAAACATTCGATAAACGTGGAGCGGCTCTGGTGAGATAAAAGAACGAAACAATAAAGAACACCAACTACGCCCTGGCGTCCTTACATGCTGCTTTCCATTGTTTACTTTCCTGATTTCTGTCGAACTGGTGACATCATCAACGCTAACCCAGCGTGGTGATGTCATCAGACATGCAGCGTGCACGGGGTCAGAGGCCACACAGCTGCCGGCAAGGGGTTAGACCAGCTTTTTTTTGCCAGTGGGAAGGGAGCCAAATGCTCCAGCTTTTGGGAAGTGGATACGACAAACGATAGTCTGATCAGAAATTACAGACGCAGGAAACGAGATGTTGAGGTTCGTCACACTGCTAACTAGAATCATCAATGAAAATCGTGTGGCACGGTAGGGAAACTGACTGTGGGGAGATGAGGCGGTTTGATCATGTGCTCTTTATGTAAGAACTGAACCACGCTGAGCCCTACTGACGAACTACTACCAGTTTAGCACGGCTCGGTTGTGTCTTGCACAGTCCCGTTCAGTTTTGCGTATCATTTACGCTCAACAGTTATCTTGGTTACCGTGCTCAGACCAATCTAGGCACGGTTTCAAAAGAATGTATAAATAGGGCTTTTATTATTAATATCATTAGAATAATGCTATTTTAGTTTTCACACCTGATGTCTTTTAGAGCTTAGAAATAAAATGAAGAATCATATTTCTGTTTTTCTTTGACTTGATATCGGTTTAAATAATTCTGTGTGTAGATTTTATCGCAGTATATAGACCGTAAGCTTTTAAACGGTATCCTTAGACACTTTTTGATCTTGCGAACATCGCATCGTCATCTACATATCATCATGTCGGGATAGAGCTGCTGATTTATGGTTCCAGTGAAATTCAAACAGTATAAATGGCAGGACCGGGTCCTCCTACTGCTGCCATAAAGAAGGCTCCTTCACAGCCTCCCTCAACCTGACGGGGGTCAGAGCTCAGGGCTGGTAGGAGCGTTTCAAAGGGGAATGGTTGAGGCCCCGTCCACACGAAGTCAAACCCTGGCCTAAACGCATACATTTTTCACCAAACCAGCCTCTCATCCATACGAAGCCGGCGTTTCGGGGGTCTGTAAACGATCTTTTTTTTATTAAGCCTTCAGAGTGGGAAGATTTTGAAACGCCGTTTTCGCGTTTCCATCTTTAAGCATTTTTTTTCTTGCACGCATGCGTCATAGCGTCGCCTCTAAACACGCATGCGCGACACAGTATCGCAACAACAATGGCGCCGTACTGTGTTGAATGGTTGCTGCTCATGCTACTCACCCTGCTGTCGGGCTTACAACAGAATCTTCTTCTTCTGGAATATCTCCAGGAAGAACAGAGCAATATCGACCACATAGTTCAGCACCTGAATTTGACTGAACCACGAAAATGGACCCGCAGGGGGTTTTCCGGTTTGGTTGTTGTATAAATATTAGTGCTCATGCCCAACATTTCGTGGCCTGTTTTCGCCTATTTTTGCTTTGGTATGCCTGGCACAGGCCTGGCATACATTTTGCAGCGTTTTCATGCATTCGTGTGGTCGATCACATTTATTTTACGTCTCCGTCTTTACGACAAACATTCTGGAAAATATTAGCCTTTCGTGTTCGTTTTGACTTCGTGTGGACGGGGCCTGAGACTATGGCAGGTTTGCCAGTGATGGCGTGTCTGATTAGCAGTGGGCCTTTTGGTGCGCTTGTTGTGCATGGCGGGTCGACAGAGGCTGAGCAGATTTTCCATCAGTTCCGTTCTGTTTTAAGTTCGCCATCTTGGCTGCATTAAATCTGTATTTCTGTCTTGTTTTTTGCTTCTAGCTCCCAAACCGGTATACAGCCAAGGTGTGACCTCGTACACCCAGAGCCAGCAAAACCGCCAGGTGACCGTCATAAAGCCCGCCGCTGCCAGTCCAGCTTCATCCACCTTCTCCATCTTCCCTGTGACCTCCACCGTCCAGCCGGTGGCGGCCGCAGCCTCGGTCGTTCCCTCTTACTCCCAGAGCCCAACATACAGCACCAACGCCGTCACATACTCTGGTAACTTTTCCATCATCAGAGCCACCACTGGCCCCATGTTCTCAACCAATAGTCACCCTCATAGTTAAGGCAACACTTAAGGTTTTTGGCCTGATGATAAAGTTGGTGTTTAAAACCGCTGGAATGCTGGTTGCAGCTCGTCATCTCACTCTGCAACTAATTAACCTTTGACATATAAAAAAAGTTGTTGTCTTAAATATTTTAAGATCATTTAAATATTTATTTTGTGTCTAAAGTGAACTGCAGAGCTAACATTCTACCCTGAACACCTTTATGAAGACTCTGATGGTTGGGTGTTATTAAAGCTCTTCTTTCTGCAGCCGTAAAGAAGTAAACACAGTTTATAAATTCAAGCAGGGACCTTCTCTTCACTGGATGTTAGCAGACAGCTGTCAGAACTGATGCCTCTCTCCTCGCTGACACTAGTAGGACTGAGACCCAATATGTCTTCCTTTATAGCTAAGAGAGAATCTTCTAGTGACCTAATGGACGTGTTTCTCTTGTAAAATTATGTTTTACATTTGTAGGTAATCGTTGCTCAAAACGAAAGATGAATCTTGCAAAAAATTGAGGGATTAATGCTACGTTCACACGTAACAGGCTTCAGGCAGCAGAAGCAGCAGGGGAAAACCTCCAAGAGGCGACTGGGCAGCTGCTGCTTGAGGTTCCCAGTTACAGCGCAACGCCGCTATGTGGGGGCCTGAGCGGCTCCAAATAATATTTTAAGGAAGGATGGTAATCTGGTTTTCAGGTGCACTTTCTCACTTAGAGATATATTAAACTAACTTTTTACCCACTGATCACAGCAGATATAGCAAAGCTGCTCTCTGCCATTGAACACAGGAGCAGCAGAACAATCAGGCGTGTCTGGACACAATTTACTGGGCGCTAGGGTTAGTGTTTGATGTGCTTCAGGAGAGTCAAAGCTGCTCTAGAGGCATGGTGTGAGCGTAGCATAAGAAATAATCTGCAGTTAAGCATCAGTTTATTGGTTCAGGTCATGATTTGTTCTTAGAATCAACTTTCCTACCAAACAAGCCCACTCATTAGACTCCATCGAACAGGTTTAAGTTCCCTTTTCTGTTGTTGTTCCTCGATCCAAACTATAATCTGAAACCTGGCGGACGTCTTAAACGAGCCCCGCCCACCAGTAACCACGGGGAGTGATCAGGATTCATGTGATGCTGTGTTTCTGCTCCAGGAACCTCCTACTCGGGCTACGAAGCAGCCGTGTACTCTGCAGCCTCCAGCTACTACCAGCAGCAGCAGCAGCAGAAGCAGGCGGTAGCAGCGGTGGCAGCGACGGCCGCCTGGAGTGGAAACACGTTCAATAAGAAGCCCACCTTCCAGAACAAGCAGCTCAGACCCAAGCAGCCACCTAAACCCACTCAGATACACTACTGTGACGTCTGCAAGATCAGCTGTGCCGGCCCCCAGGTAAGTCTGCACTACTGATGCTGCTAGCGTCATGGCTATCTGAACGCTGCTAAAACTCAGCAGAGAACCACCGTGAGGCGTTCAGAGTCACCAGCAAAGACTCCTTTCTAAACGTGTCTGATATATTTGGCATACATTCCATTATCACCTCCATCCCAACATCAGACCTACAAGGAGCATCTGGAAGGCCAGAAGCACAAGAAGAAGGAAGCCGCGCTGAAGGTGTCTCAGGGCAGCAGCAGCAGCAGCAGTGGAGGAGGAGCGTTGGCCCGAAACGCTCAGAACCAGCTTCGCTGCGAACTCTGCGACGTTTCCTGCACTGGAGCTGATGCGTACGCCGCCCACATCCGAGGAGCCAAGCACCAGAAGGTTCGGTTTATTCCCATCTCTCACACGCCTCGGTTCAACGCCTCACATCTGCTTTCGTTAGAAAGCTGAAATGTTCTGGGTTCTTGTTCCAGGTTGTGAAGCTTCACACCAAACTGGGGAAGCCCATCCCCTCCACAGAGCCCAGTATGGTCGCTCAGACTTCCGCCTCCAGCGCGTCTGCTGCTGGTAAGACCACCCTGAGCAGTTCCAGCGCTGCCAGCACGTGTCTGTCCTCCACCTCCAGCTCTGGCGCCCCCTATCTGAAAGCTGTCGGTACAACCAGCAGCGGTGCGGCTGCTAATAAAAACCCGGCGAGCGGCGGCCTCTCTGCTGCCGGCTCTGCATCTGCTGGGAAGAAAATCGGCGCCCCCAAGATTAATTTTGTCGGTTGGTGATCGTTCTCTGTTCTGATCCTTCCATTTTAGCCTCATTTAGATTTTTAGCTTCTTTTATTTGATGTTTTTCCTTTTTTTTATATAATCCAGCTGGAAGTAAATTACAGACCACGTCAAAGATGGAAGAGACGAGAGAAGAAGGGAAAGGCGATGTCACTAAGCCCGCCACGCCCTCCTCTGGCTCCCCAGACGCTAAATCTGATGCCTGTGACTCTCTGTCGGCCTCGGCGCTCATCGCCCTGCAGAGTGACGTCCAGCCTGTGGGCCACGACTACGTCGAGGAGGTAAGTCTTTATCAGAGGTGTCAGAAGTATTAATGTTTATTACTCCAGTAGAAGCATAAATCCCACTGTTTAAAAAACACTATTGTAGAGGTTAAGAGGATCAACTTTATCGTTTTACTCAACTAAAAGTGTAAAAGTAGCATTTTTTAAAACTACTAGAAGTAAAATTAATGCAGGAAGAAATGTTGAGGACACAAGCTTTATTGCACTACCCTCCTATCATTCTGGATGATAACTTCCTTATACTTAAGTTTTTTAACTAAACTGCAAAAAAATTTTATCTACATATTTGTTCTTTAAATACTTTTTTTCTGGAAATGAGCAGGTAAGTGAAACACTGCTAACAGAATAAGACGATTTACATTTAAAAATAGAAAAACCAGCTGCAGTCTCTTATTTCAAGTCCATAATAATTAATTATCTTTAAGGGTAAAAATGCTCATTCCATTGGGAGATCATCTTACTTTCCTACTCAAATTAAGGGAATAAAAATTTTATTTCCAGAATGATTTTGCAGTTTAATGCTAACAGTATCAAATTTAATTTGACATTATCTTGAAGAACTATTTATTTTGGTGCAGCACCGTTTACAACCAAAAAACAAATTTTCTGGATGAAATAACTTATTTTAATGGTTTTTGTTTTATACCAACAGGCCATAACAACATTATCTTATATGAAACAAAACAAAAATAACAACTCTATTGTTAGAATGTAAGCAGTAGAAAGTAGAAATATACAAAAATGTAAGGAGTAGATTTAAAATGTTGTCTAAAAAATAATTACTGCAGTAAAGTATTTGTACTTTGTTACTTGACACCTCTGGTCTTTATGAACTTAATCCTGCAGACGCTCAGCTGCTCCTCTGGATTCGAGTTGTTTTCTCAGTGTTACTTGAATGTTTTCCTGTAGGTGAGGAACGATGAAGGGAAGGTGATTCGCTTCCACTGCAAGCTGTGTGAATGTAGCTTCAATGATCCCAACGCCAAGGAGATGCATCTGAAGGGACGGAGGCACCGCCTGCAGTACAAGGTAAGACACTGACCCTTGGAGACACACATGGAGGCTGGTTTCTCCTCTGATGCTCAGTATTCAAGCTCCTTACAGGAGCCCTAAAGTGTAAGTAGATAAAAAAATATGTATATATGTATATGTTTTTTGAAAGCCTTATTTTGGAAGTGGTCGTTATTGGACAAGACATCCCATTGGGGATGTAACTAACGATTATTTTGCAAATCAATGAATCTGTTCGGATTAATAATCAGATAGCAAAAAGTTCCTTAAAGAGGATCTTTACAAAATTAAACCGGGTGAAACTGAAAATGTTCGTATTTCTTTACAATCTTGATATAATAACCGCTCTGTCAGCTAAAAGCGAGTTTTACAGTCTGCATACTCCAGTTAACAATTACTAAATTAGTTGATGGTTATTTTAATAATCGATTAATAATGAATAATCCGGTTATTTCAGCTCTACATCCTATTAAATATCTACAAATAATGCAATAAGACTGAAGTTTCTGCAAGATCTAAAATGCAGAAAAACAAATAAAATGATTAAAAAAACAAGAAATTCTTGTTAAAGAAAAACTTTTCTGAAGCCATTTTATTTTCCAACACAAAACCTGTGGTTGTAATCTTCATGGTGAAAACCTTATACACGTTAGAAGGTAAAGCCAGTAAGAGGAGCGATACATCACGAGAATAGAACTTAAATAATAGTGAGAAGTACATTAGAGGAAAATGACTCCTATTACAATAACAGCCACTTTTCAGGGCTGAACAGAAACAAACTAAATAAATATTTTCTTTCCCCGCTTTCCTATCAGGGATGAAAGATGAAATATTTCCAAATATTTTAGTCTGTATTGAAAAATATTTCCCTACATGTTTCCAGGGTTTTCATAAGCTTGTTGTCTTTCTATCTCTGATCCTGTTTTTGATCATCCTAACAGAGATGAGGTGAGATGAGACTGGCTGGTTTTTAGAAACTCTTGATGATGATTAAAGGAAAAGTCCAGTCAGCACGGAATAATCAATGGATCATTATTTATATCTAAAACTAATACATTCGCTGTGATTTAATTAATTTAGCGATAATCAGTAAAAAAAATATATATATTTTTGTCTGGGAGTGGCCATTTTTGCCCATACATAGCAACACCTCATGCCTGCCATCTTCCAGCAGTGACGTCACGGTGCGGTAAGCCTAGCGCCATTCTCCCCGCTTTACAAGCAAAATCAATGGGAAATACTAGACACATCTGCAATCAACAACAATTATTGAAGATTTCCAGAGGACTTCTTCCAGAGGACTGGATGTTGGAATACATCGGGTAAAAGGGGAAAAAACTTTAGTTATTTGACCTTCATGATTCATGATGCCATCGAACTTCTGGCCAGAGAAAAAACCTGTAATATGTAGCCAACATTTGGAAGAAGAATGTTTTAAGATGACTTGGATAATAGCGCGTTGTGACAAACACCAGATACAGCACTGGGACTTGCTCAACAGCCGATACCGCACCGTGACGTCACAAACCAGTAGGTGGCAGTAGTGTTCTTTGACAAACATGGATGCCTCCAGTAAAGCACATTCAAATGAAATGAAAACACTCATCATTTATTGAACAGTTGGTAATAATTTCATATTTAAAGTACTTTTAAAGTTTGAATTCTAAATGTGACCCGACTTCTCCTTTAAGTTGGATGATTGAATCTCCAGGTTTGAATTGTGGTCCAGTAAGGCGGTTCTGTAGAACAATGCTGGTTCTGTTAAAATTCATATCATGACTCTGAAGACTGATCAACGTCTGCAGGTTTACGGAAACTAAAATAAACATTGATCTATCCAGTGTGATACGCTTTCTAAGCTGTTTAACACCTTAAATATTACTACATATTCCTATGTTAAAACTGGTACGTTTAGTTCAAAGTGAAACAGAAGACGGCCTTCTGTGAATTACAGGGTTAAAATTCAGCTCTTCGATTGAGTGATGAGGATGAATCTGAGTCTAAAAGTGCCGATTGATGACAGATGTACAGTTTAACCTGCGGAAAGTAACTCAGTCTGCTGTTACAACAAACCTGCTTCTATTTAGCACAAAGTATCCTGAGATCACAGCAGTAAGCCTCGTTCTCTGATTTCTTTTGTAGAAGAAGGTCAACCCTGATCTGCAGGTCGAGGTCAAGCCCAGCATCCGGGCCAGAAAGATCCAGGAGGAGAAGATGAGGAAGCAGATGCAGAAAGAGGAGTACTGGAGAAGAAGGGAGGAGGAGGAGCGCTGGAGGATGGAGATGAGGTCTGGCTTTCTTCTGCACTCCATGCAAACCTGAACACATGCTTTACTGATCACCACTGCAGGTTGATTTGGTTTAGGCCTCATTGAGGGGAAATGTCTCGCTCAGTCTCCCATCCACATTTTTACATGTTCAATCCAATTCTGTGAATTTTAGATTTTCTGCAGAAATTTCTCTTTGTGTTAAATTTCTCATCATTACCTTTGATTTATTTATTTATTTTTTCTAAGATTCTTTCATAAACTCTTTGCAAGCAGGTATAAGTATCACATTTAAATCCCAAAAGGAAGCTTGAGACTAAAGAAACATCAGGAAAGCAGTAAATGATGTCAAAGGGCAGAATTCATACTGAAAACAAACACGTGACGGAAAATGTTTACACTGCCTATAGCCCCTTTTACAGTAGCCATTTGAAACCGTGCCGTGATTGGTCTGGGTACGGTAACCAAGGTAACTGTTGCGTGTAAACGCCACTGAACCGTGCCAGACACAAGCAAACCTTGCTAAACTGGTACTAGCTCAACAGTAGGGCTCTTTGTGGTTCAGTTGAGTCTCTGTTTTCAGTTAAGAACGAGCGCATAAGCAGAACGCATCATCTCCTATTTACAGTCAGCTGACCCATTTCGCAGGTTCTCCTGATTGTCCGGTGCAGGGACCAGATCTGCTTCGGTCAGATAAACTGTATTGCACCGGTTTCTTAAGGATCCGATCTCTTTTGGAGTTTTGACATATTATTACCTATATTTGCTATTATTTTACATTTCATTGGCGATCTAAAGTAGCAGAATGCAGAAAACAATCATTGTCAGTCTTGAAGGAAAGTACTGCGTTCTAGGACAGACTGAGCAAAAAGTCTCCGCGTATTTTTATTCTTTTTATTAAGATCTGAGGGCAGAGGAGGACAAATGGAACATCTTAAAAATGACTTTCAAAGTGATTTTAGACAAAGAAAGCAGTTATTCTACTTGTAGAAAATGAACGGTTGTTCTCGACATGAATTTATAAGTAGTGTAGCTTAATATGGCTAACTGAGCGAGCTAAAAGAGGCTAACCTGTTAGCTACTGATCACAGCTAGCCACAGCGCTACACGAGCTCTCCCCCTTTATATCACAGTCTAGTAGTTTGTTTACATAATCAGATCTTTTTCAGTTTTGTTATCACTCAGGTAAAACTTAATCGGTCATTAGATACGCTAAGGCTGCAGATGCTCCCGACCGTAAAACCGTAATGTTTTACATCAGGTGGCGACGTTCAGCCAATCATGTAGCGTAACGTCACTGGCATGAAGCAGGACCCGAGCAGATCTGGTACCTACAGCGGCTTTGCAATTCACCAGTTCACAACACGAACTTCTTCTCAGCCTGCGTACAATAAATGGCATCAAAAAAGCATGTTGAGACCTGGGATGATGCAGAGACTGAGGCTTTCATTGAAATTTGGGAGGAGGACGCTATCCAGACACAGAAGTTCCTGAATATTATGGGTGCCGCCATTTTTGTTTGCATAATTCCCACCTTGAGAGCTGCAGTATCGTAGAAACCCGATAGGAGGCGAGGAACCGTGCAAATTTCAGAAGGATAGCATAATTATTAGTTTAAAGACTTCAGATTGTGTGTTTCTTTTACTTTTTTTTTACTCTTAGTTTAAATATTCTATTTGCTATAATTAAGTTTATGATGAATTTGAAATGAAATGTATTATTATTATTATTATTATGTTTCCATCAGCGTTGGTTTGTCTCTTTTCAAAATGACTAAAAAGCTGATGGGCAGATTTTGCTGAGATTTTCAGAGAAGTTTGTGTAATCTGACCTGAAACAAAAGATTTAACCGTGGTGGTAGTAATGGATCATATCATAGAGAACTGTGATGGTTCCATTGAAAGGTCAACTCTATATCCACCAGGCTGCATAAAGAGAAATCTTTATGTAAATACACACAGTGAAACAGATCAAGAATTTATATATTTTATTAAGCGTGATACAAATCCAGATAAATGAATAACTATTTGTCACACAACTTGCAAAGTACCAGCTGTGTTGAAACACTGCATTTAAGGATGCAGAACAGCAGCAAAATATAGCAGAAAAATACAGTTATGTAGTTCAGCTCATTGATTATTTACTAACCGACTTTAAATGGTAAGAAAAAATGTTCTTGTATCCTCAGATTCCACCAGCTGTCTTTCTTTTTCTTTCAATTCTTCTGCTCTTTCTGCCCCCAACCCCCCCTGCTTTATAGATAATAAACCCCACCCTCAAGGTTAGTGCTGAATCTGGCCCTGCTTAAGGCAAAATATTAATAAAAAAAAAACTTCCAAGTTTCTTCTGGAAGAAACTGGAAGAACAAACCAAGATTTGAAAGAAACTTCTAACCATGAACTGTGGTGACGATCCGGATCAACTTCTGGATTCTGTTAATACAGGTTTTTAACTTAAGGTGGAAGTCCTAACATGTCGGGGGAGGGAAATTAGCTCAATGCTCTTTGGGTGCTTTTCTACCGTATTTTCACGACCATAAGGCGCACCGTACTAAAAGGCGCAGTCTCAGTTATGTGTCCCATTTCTGTATTTAACACACACATAAGGCGCACCGGACTATAGGGCGCGTTTTTTATATACAGGTACACGTCCTCTACTACCTTTAAATACCTCTACTGCGTATTTAAAAATACAGCCGGGGAAAAACTGAGTATGACTGTGCTTTATTCATGTATTTATTAAAAAGTATTAATCAAACCTGGCAGCTGGCCAGATGACACAGCGCTGTGATCACTCCTAAATTAACTTAAAATCCTGAAACCTGCCGACGGGTTTCCTACTTTTATGGGTGCCTGCAGTTTAAATTATTTAGATGAAAAACACCTGCCATCCACCGCGTGAACCCGGAGGCTTCCCAGCCTAGAGGCTGCTGATGAAAGGATTTCTCCTGTCGGCGCACCGCTGGTATGTGGGGGTCTGAGCGCCTCCGACAGAAATAGATAATCTGGATGAACTGACTGCAATTATTAAGTTTTCAGGTGGACTTTCTCACTTAAAAACATATTAAAACTACTTTATTCCCACTGATCACAGCAAATATAGCTGCAAGATTTAGATTATTTAGATGAAAAAACACCTGCCAGCCGCCGCGGTGAAGAGGAGGAGACCCGCCCAGAGGCTGCTGTTGAATTAAGTTTTCAGGTAGAAAAATACAGCGGGAGCAAAACTGAGTATGATTGTGCTTTATTCATGTATTTATTACAAAGTATTAATCGAACCCATCAAAGTCATCATCCTCTGTTTCTGAATTAAACAGCTGCGCTAAATCAGACATGCCAATTTCCCCTTCTTCGCTGTCAGTCACTTTCCGTGCAGCGCAGCTCCTCAGAAATAATGCCGGCTTTTGCGAAAGCTTGAACAACAGAGCCAGCAGACACGTTAGTCCATCTACAATCCATCCGCTAACTGTGGCGTAACTTGCCCGGCGCTGCCTTCCACTTATCCTGAAACTGTGGTCTCTGTCGGCCATCCATCGCTCCCATGCCGCTCGCAGCCTTACTTTGAACGGCCGCTTCACACTGATGTCGAGCGGTTGAAGCTCCTTTGTCAGACCCCCCGGGATAACGGCGAGCACAGTATCCATTTGATTCACTTTTTTTTCACATCGGCTGTGAGATGGGCACGCAGCGATGGTGATGCGTGGAAAAAACCACCTGGTCTCCTCACATAGGCTACACCTCCCTCAGCTACGCTTTCATCATCTCCTCATCCATCCAGCCTTTTCCATTTGCGTTAATATAATATGTCATCAGAGCGCTGTGTCTGTCTCGCTGTCAGCTCCCAGATCAGCTTCTCTGATTGGTTGATGCGGCGCGTCCAGCAGCAAAACTTCAATTTTTCCATCTCGAGCAGCAGCAGCGCGTTGGCAGATGCTTAAACGCTCCTGCTGCTCCAAACGCGCTGCAGGACCTTTTGCTGCGCCTATACGCGCGTCAACCATTTACTTTGCATGTAAACTCGCTGCTTCTGCTGCACCTGCTGGGTCCGGTTCACACCGATGTCGAGCGGTTGAACAGCGAGCACAGGGTTAATTTGTTTCCCCATGTTTTTCACATCAGCTGTGAGATGGGCACGCATGGAGTTACATATTAACAGTGATGGTGATGAGTGGAAAAAAAAAAACACCTGGTCTCCTTACAGGTGCTGGTCATAAAATTAGAATATCATGAAAAAGTAGATTGATTTCAGTAATTCCATTTAAAAAGTGAAACTTGTATATTATATTCATACATTACATACAAACTCATATATTTCAGATGTTTATTTTGTTTAATTTTGATGATTACAAATGACAACAAATGAAAATCTCAAATTCATCATATCAGAAAATTAGAATATGACTGAAGACCAATAAAAACAAAGGATTTATAGAAATGTTGGCCAACTGAAAAGTATGAACATGAAAAGTATGAGCATGTACAGCACTCAGTATTTAGTTGGGCCTCCTTTGGCCTGTATTACTGCAGCAATGCGGCGTGGCATGGAGTCGATCAGTCTGTGGCACTGCTCAGGTGTTATGATAGCCCAGGTTGCTCTAATAGTGGCTTTTAGCTCTTCTGAATTGTTGGGTCTGGTGTATTGCATCTTCTTCTTCACAATACCCCATAGATTTTCTATGGGGTTAAGGTCAGGAGAGTTTGCTGGCCAATTAAGAACAGGGATACCATGGTCCTTCAACCAGGTACTGGTAGCTTTGGCACTGTGTGCAGGTGCCAAGTCCTGTTGGAAAATGAAATCTGCATCTCCAAAAAGTTGGTCAGCTGCAGGAAGCATGAAGTGCTCTAAAACTTCCTGGTATGTGGCTCCGTTGACCCTGGACCTCAGAAAACACAATGGACCAACACCAGCAGATGACATGGCACCCCAAACCATCACTGACTGTGGAAACTTTACACTGGACTTCAAGCAACATGGATGAAGTGCCTCTCTTCTTTTCCTCCAGACTCTGGGACCTTGATTTCCAAAGGAAATGCAAAATTTACTTTCATCAGAGAACATGACTTTGGACCACTCACCAGCAGTCCAGTCCTGTTTCTCTTTAGCCCAGGCAAGACGCTTCTGACGCTGTCTGTGGTTCAAGAGTGGCTTGACACAAGGAATGCGACAGCAGAAACCCATGTCTTTCATACGTCTGTGTGTGGTGGTTCTTGAAGCACTCACTCCAGCTGCAGTCCACTCTTTGTGAATCTCCCCCACATTTTTGAATGGGTTTTGTTTCACAATCCTCTCCAGGGTGCGGTTATCTCTCTTGCTTGTACACTTTTTCGACCACATCTTTTCCTTCCCTTCGCCTCTCTATTAATGTGCTTGGACACTGAGCTCTGTGAACAGCCAGCCTCTTTAGCGATGACCTTTTGTGTCTTGCCCTCCTTGTGCAAGGTGTCGATGGTCGTCTTTTGGACAACTGTCAAGTCAGCAGTCTTCCCCATGATTGTGTAGCCTATAGAACTAGACTGAAAGACCATTTAAAGGCTTTTGCAGGTGGTTTGAGTTAATTAGCTGATTAGAGTGTGGCACCAGGGGCCATCAATTTTGAACCTTTTCACAATATTCTAATTTTCTGATATGATGAATTTGAGATTTTCATTTGTTGTCATTTGTAATCATCAAAATTAAACAAAATAAACATCTGAAATATATGAGTTTGTATGTAATGTATGAATATAATATACAAGTTTCACTTTTTAAATGGAATTACTGAAATCAATCTACTTTTTCATGATATTCTAATTTTATGACCAGCACCTGTACATTCAGCCACTCTTTCATCATCTCCTCAATGAGGTGGTCTCAAAAGTCGCAGTTACAACACACATAGGGCGCACCGCACCATAGGGCGCACTGCACATTTTGAGGGGAAAAAAAGACGTTTAAGTGCGCCTTATAGTTGTGAAAATACGGTAGTTTTCTCTGTTATTCTCCAACACGATGCCCCTCAAAGTGGCCCCAAAGGACTGCTCTGCTATCTGCATAAAATGAACTTACTGGGCTGACATGAAAAAACTCCAGGAGTGACTCCTGCGTCTTTTCTCTCTGAGCCCTGGATAAAAACCTTTTGATTTTAGTTTAAAATTAAGCTTTCTGCTCTAAAAATAGCAGCTTTGTGGGCGTTGCAGTTTGCAGTCTGGCTTTGCAATGCTTTTTAGCTTTATAACTAAAGGAAAAGCAGAAAAGGTCCAGATCACTGATCCTTTTTATTCTGCTCCATTTTTAAAACACTGACGCCGCCTGATGCCTCGTTAGAGCATAACATCTCTGTCAGAGCACAGCATAGAAGTAGACTGAGTAGATCTGCAGCTATGGAGAATTTTCTGCTGGACAGGGATGGATATTAATACCAGATCGGTCAATCTATAATATTTGGATCTAAATGATCCCATGGATCCTTGAATGTTGGTGAATTTGAAAAACTTATTACAAGGCCCTGGAAATTTTTGAAAAAGTACTATAAAGCTATATCAACCTGGAAAATCCTTGAAATGTTTCTTCATGTGTTTAACAGTGGTTGCAGAATTTGGGGGGTTTTTTTTGAGTCACCTTTTTAAACATTAGAGATGCCAAGAAGTGGACATTTTCACCTCTTGGATCAGATTTCAGCCAAAAAGGTTTTTTAAAGGTTGCTATTAAAAGTGCGGCTTTATATCATTCTTTACCAAATCCATTGTTTTGTTTCCATTGACATCAAATATTCATTTACCACATGATTGCCCCAGTTTGCATTTGAAGCTTCATTTAAACCTAATTTCTCCATCCATAGAGATTAGGGGTGTAAATCACATCCATCATGGCGATTCGATTCAGTATCGATTTCCTGACCCAACGATTCGATTATTTTCGATACTCAAGAATACACCACGATACGATTCCATTCGGTTAATTGTTTTTTTTTTTTTTTTTTTTTTTTTTTTTTTTTTTTTTTTTTTTTTTTTTTTTTACACCTTACAGGCTAGACAATGTTTCAAATTTGAAATAAATCAGTGAAAGCTTTAATATCGTTATGCATTTTTTTTGAGAAACAACAGCAAATAACAGAAGTAGAAAAGTTGCACTCCACCTATTCCTGTAATTCCTTTTTTGCATAAAAAAATACTGCACAAAATCAGTGCAATGAGTGCAATGCAATACCTCGGCTCCAGGCGTCCCGCCCCCTCCACAGACCGCTCCGCTGCTCCTCTCCCAAATTGTAACTGACCGCAGACAGGAGGGCGGCTTGGTTTGTTTTTATGACCGAATTTGCGGAAAACAACTTGTGAAGTTTGACCCGCTAGAAGAGCGAGGTGCGCGAGAACGCTGGGACCCTTTTTCCCCCTGGATCTCCGCTCTTTTTGGCCCTCATGTCCCTCCGTCGTCGGACTAAACTCGCCCCCACTTCCTCGCCGCCTCGGCCGTATCTAGACCCACAGCGTATAGCACAGACCACGCTTCAATATTGAGCATAAATCAAAAATGTCTGCGTCAAGCTCACTGCAACACACTGCTGTAAGAGGATAACCAGGAAGCGAGGTAGGAGGGCAAAATAGGTTTAGCGCCACCGCAGCACGAGAGGGGGAATTACGCCCAGGAGCAAATGGATAAAAATAGAGCGGAGGAAAAAAAAAACATGAATCAATTCTCTTGCGGACGTATCGATGCATCGGATCATTGTTGGATCGATGCATCGATACAAAACGATTATTATTTACACCCCTAATAGAGATGTCCATGTTTTGTAGATGTGAATGGTCTGAATGGCGCCTTTGTCTTCAGTCCACTTTTTTATTGAATCTGATTCAGCAGCTTCTAGTTTTATAGGTAATCTTCTGTCACTACAAACAGACATGCAGCTCCGTTTGCTCCTTGAGTTTGAGAGAATTGGTCTTAAAAAGTCCTTCAGTTTGATGTTAGTAGACGTGTGGGAACCTTGAAAGATGTTTAACTCCCAGCAGAGATATAAACCCTCCATTCTACGGAGGTTTATCCAGATTTTATCTCACCACTGTCCACAGATTTCTATTAAAACTGATTAAGTTTCAGATCCAGTGAAGGAAAAAAAGTTGATCTATAATCAATAATGAAAACATGTTGCAAACCTCCAGCCTGTACTGTAGTTCCTGCTGACGGAGGCGTACCAAGGCGCTCGCTTTAGCCTTAACTGTGTGACATCATCACCTAAGGTAGACTGTCTGCTCTGGATCTCAGGCGCTATGAAGAGGACATGTACTGGAGGCGCATGGAGGAGGAGCAGCTGCACTGGGATGGCCGCCGTTTGCCAGATGGCGGGTATCCACAGGGGCCGCCGGGCCCTCCCGGTCTACTGGGAGTCCGACCCGGTATGCCAGGTCTACAACCGCAGGGTCCAATGGTAAGTTTCCAGGACTTTTTACGCTTCTAGCTAACCTTCCAGGAAGCATCTCGCCGCTGCTCCTCTTCCTCGGCCGTTACTGGAGCCGCCGAGCTTTTTAAGGAGGCGAAGGGCAAAACGGAGGCTTTTTTATTATCGACAGGAACAATGAAAATGTTCAGTTATACCTGATATCTGTAAACTAATGATTTATGATCTCCTGTAGCAGATCTAAGATGCTTTCCTTCATCAAAACTCTTTTATATCTGATGCATTTAAACTAAGTAAATAAAAAATTAAAAAATGATTTAAATCATTGAGATAAAAAAAAATGGACGCCTCAGCAGATGGCCGCTCACACTGAGCCTGATTCTGCTGGAGGTTTTATTCCTGTTCAAAGGGAGTTTTTCCTCTCCACTGTCGCTACAAGCATGTTTGGTGTGAACGAATTGAATTGAATTGATTTAATCAAGATCATCTGAATTAAACCTTCAAACCAATCAAGCCCAAATGGAGAAATATTTTACATTATAATAAATCTGATGTTTCTAATAAGAAAATATTTAAATCTTCTCAGGAATTGTTTGTTGAATTTTAATTTCTCTGTCGGACAAGCATCAAAATTGGAAAACATATTTCACTGGGTGTAATATCTGAGTTTCACTTTGTAAATTAAGTGACAATAAAATATCCAAATTCTGATTGTTGAAATGTACATTTCTTAAACTTTCTAAGGTGATCTTTTTAACTGTTCTATTGGGAAACAAAATTAAAAATCCAATTTGGCTCTAGATTTATGAACCTCCATGTTTGAAGGAATAAAGGACCGATAGTTTTATCTGTTTACTGTTGGCAGCATAAGTCCAGCATCTCTAAATCCGTGTCCTTTTCCAGCCGCCACGTCGTCCGGACTCCTCTGATGACCGTTATGTCATGTCCAAGCACGCCGCCATCTACCCCTCTGAGGACGAGCTCCAGTCTATCCAGAAAATAGTTTCCATCACGGAGCGGGCCCTCAAGCTGGTCTCTGACATCATCACAGATCAGGAGAACGAAAAGGAAGAGGATAAAGAGAAGAAGGAAGCGGTGAAAGACAGGTGGGGGTTCTGGTTCTACTGGGTCAAAAATCCTGCTCTTTGAATGAGCGACGGACCTCAGACCCCTTGGACCTGAGCTTTTATTGGATAATAAATGTTTCCTGGTTTTTGTGCGGCTAAACCATCTTTAATACACATGAAATAGAGATGTGAAACTTTCTCCCCGCTTTGGTTCCCATCTTTCCTTCCTAACCCCAGAGTCCTGAAGGGTGTGATGAGGGTCGGGGTTCTGGCTAAAGGCCTGCTGCTGCGCGGCGACAAGAACGTCAACCTGGTCCTGCTGTGCTCAGAGAAGCCGACAGAGAGCCTCCTGGCTCGCATCGTGGAGCTCCTCCCCAAACAGCTAACGGTACTGACCTCATACTTTCTGATTTTAAGTCCGGTCATTGGCTGGCTTATAGGAAACGTTTGAGGATTCTTAGCCAATCAGATCCTAGAAATAAAATGACTGATAGATCAGCGTAAAGTAGACCTCATCACCTCTTCCTTCTATCTGGAACTAGAAGGTCAAATAGATGCTGATGAAGCCCAAAGTAGCTGCATAGCTGTGGTGCGTTCACTGACCCAAAGTAAGAGAAGACCTTTGAGAAACTCTCCAGTTAGCCGGACCCCATTAGTTATAGTACCACTAAATTATGCTAGGCTTTAAGAGGACAACTCAACTCAACTCAAATCAAACTTTATTTATAAAGCACATTTAAAACAACCGGGGTTGACCAAAGTGCTGTAAGGGAATCACAGTTAAGGAACATAAGATAAAAGCTAAGGCTAAAATACATAAACACATAAAAATAGATTAAGATAAATGTTTCAATTAAAATACATTTTAGAATAAAATAAAATTTTGCCAAATGTCCTCTTAGACATGATTAAAAGCCAGGGAGAAGAAATGTGATTTTAAAGAGGATTTAAAAACCTCAAAGGAGCCTGCTGATCTAACATGCCAAGGCAAGTTATTCCAGAGCCTCGGTGCCATGAAGGCACGATCACCTTTAGTTTTAAGTCTGGTTTTAGGCATCGCCAGTAGCAGCTGATTAGAGGATCTCAGTGTTCTGGCCGGGGCATGAATTTGGAGAATCTCAGTCAAATACTGGGGGGCTAGACCATTAAGAGCTTTAAAAATAAACAATAAAAATTTAAAATCTATCCTAAAAACAACCAGGAGCCAGTGCAGTGAGGCTCGAACAGGGGACATATGGTCATGTTTATGTGTGCCAGTAAGGAGACGGGCAGCTGCATTTTGTACCAACTGCAGATGGTGTAAAAGTGAGCGGTCCAAGCCAGCATATAAAGAGTTGCAGTAATTAACGTAACGGCGGGGCTGTTGGTGTGCACTGTCACTACCCGATCCGTTCCAGAAGCACGATCCGTCATGAGCTTGCGCGACATCCAGGTGTCCATAAATAATATAATTATGGTACTAAAATTACTTTACTTACTAAAGAATGCTTATTCACATCTTTAAAAAAAAACTTTTATGACCTTTCTTTACATTTCTTCCTTTAAACTGCTTCTCTGACGTCATCATGGGACCTGCTCAGAGCAGTCCGGCAAAATCTGATTACACTATGTTTATATGCATTTTAGTTGTTTCTTTCTTTAGATTACGCACTATATACCATTATGTTAACACGAACGTAAAAGTTAAAAAGATTTAAAGGATTTATGTTTAAATCCAAAACTAAAAAAGTTAGCTCCAGGAAGTAGCGTAAAACAAAAAGGATTTTAAGGCTTTATTTTCTCAGGAATACATTATTAACCTTTAACACATTATATTTGAGTACAGTAAGTATTTTTGGTCAGCAAAAAATGTAATTCAGGTCTTTTTTTACTAAATAAAATCGAGGGCGACACAGATGTATATCTGGATGGGCGATTGAGCTGAGTACGGGTGGGGTGGTGACATGTGCCTCTCTCTCCCTGCAGCTGGTGACTCCAGACAAGTACGAGGTCAAAGGGTCGGTGGAGGAGGCGGCCATCATTCTGACATCCTGCACCGAGCCGAAGATGCAAGTGACCATCACTCTGACCTCGCCTGTCATCCGAGAGGAAACGGGCCGGGATGGAGGTCGGAAATCCCCCCCTCCCCCACAGCCTTCCTTCTTGCACTCATCTCTCTGCTCTCTCTATGCAATCGGTTTCAGTATGTTGGTTGATATTCCCAAAGAGCATAGATCTGCTGGCACACCGTTTCTGGCTTGCTGAGAGCCTCTCCTCTCGCGCCCCCCCTTCCTTTGGGGGTTTTCAGGGAAGCTTAGCTTTTTATTTGTCTTTGAACAGTTTGATAGGCCAGCCTGGATCCTTAGTGTGAGGGTGGGCTCAGTGCCGGGCGAGGGTCTCTGGGTGAATGAAAGGAACGTGCCAGCAGTGTTGCTCTTCCACCTTCTGCTCTGTGACTCCTTCCTCTCGAAAGCTTTCTTTATCCTTGGAACAAAGCATGATCCGTGTTTGCCTTGTGTTCGGTCTAGTTATTCCAAGGTGAGGCTCTGTTTTGTTTCCTGTGTTCCCGGGGATGGTTTCCATTCGTATTGTTGGCTATACTCAATGGAAGGCACCATTACATCTTTTCCCCCACATTTAGTCCTGAGATCAGTTTAACGAACAGCCACCGGGAGGCGCCATTTACACCTCAAGCTGAATTAGTTTGAACGCGTCTTTGGGTCGAGGAAATGGATGTAATTTTCCCACAGGAAACAAATCTGTTTGTGTGCTGGTGAACGGTTCACCACGCTTACGCCCCCCCACCCCACCCTGTTCTCAAGTGCTCCCCTGAGTTGACCTCAAAAAATTGACCCAAGGGTCACATTGAGATTGATCGCTTTTTCTTTTCTTTTCTTTGTTGCAAATTTTTAATTTTCACTGATAATAAAAAAAAACAGAGGATAAAGGATTTGAACCGATGATTAAATTGATCGTTGTTCTTAGGGGAGTATGGTTTCAAGTTCAGGAGAGACGGTCGGAGCCGAGGAATCTCTGGTTGCATCGGAGCACAGCCTCTGTAGTCCTGATTGCTGATGTTAGCTCTGCATGCAGTGATCTCTAACCCCTCTGGTTCTACGTTCGGGTAGTTGGTCTTTTTGTTTTCCTCTTTGGCAACCATTGCTTCCTCTTTTTTTTTTTTCTTCCCCAATTTCCAATATTTGGTAGTAATGCACACACTGGTCCTGAGAGGATACAGCCCCGCCCTGCGGCAGCCATTCGGTTGGGCCCCACAGACTCGGAAGGATTTTTGACCAAGGTTTTCTCACATCCCAAAAACTTTGCCACACCTACTACTGACCATGCCACCTCTTATATCAGCGCACTTCCTCCTAGCAGTTTGCTCGCCGCTCTATTTCAATCCTTAGCTGATGTTGATCCATCTGTTGCCATGGAAACCCTTACAGCATGCCATCCACAGAACAAATCTGTTTTATTCAAGTTTAGGGTTAAGAGGATATTGGCTGTAAATAAAAAAAAAAAAATGAAAAATGACTTAGCAAATTGTCAGCCAGCTCTCATGGGGGTCCTTCACAGCGGGGGTCATGTTGGTCAGGCTGTATGGTTTTCTTTGTAATGACTAAACATAGATAATGTTGGTATGTGTGGCAATGTGTTAGTTCTCTGCCAGCCTCTCTGACCTGGTCAAACACCCATTCCTCCTCCTCCTCCTCCTCCTCAGCGTTTTGACCCTTCAAATCCATTTTTAGATGTAACCTCGGGTATGGTGAAAGACCCAGCGGACGTCTTGGACAGGCAAAAATGCCTTGACGCTCTGGCTGCTCTGCGCCACGCTAAGTGGTTCCAGGTTCGGAACATCATTTTACTTTCTCCTTGTAGCCTTATGAGATGCTTTATTTATTATTTTTTCTTTTTCTCATAAATTTGAAGCTATTTTTGATGTAATGGAAAGTACAGTTTTTCATATTTGAACCAAGAGAATCTAAATATTCAAGGATGCCGCTCTGTTAACGACCTGATTTGGTTTCCATTACGGTGAAGCTCCGCCCATCTGGATCCTTCATTCCAGCCTTTTATTGCTCCAACCAATTGGCATCCTTGTATTTTCCTCTGCATTTTTCAGCTACTCCATAAGGCTGCAAAATAACTTGCACAAAAATGCTTTTAAGACCAACGTTTGTATTGTCTTCACTCTTAACTTTGATAGATCAGGGGTTGAGAGAAGAGGGAACATCTGAGTAGTTTCCTGTCATTTTTGCTCTCTGAGCTAAAATGTGGGCAAAGTAAATCGGATTTCCCGCCTCTTTCGGTCCCTGCGCTCTTCTCTCAGTTGGACTGCTGTACTTCTCAGTCCCTGTTTGTGAGGAACTGGAATAAATCCGGGGTCAGGGGTTTAGAAGATGCAAAGAAACGTCCCGATTTCTCGTGCATCTTGTAAACTCACAGCTCCTTTACTAACTGTGAGGTACAAGACTACTGGGAATGGCAGCTGAATGCAGATCTTTGGCCTAAACACATGAAAGTGTATTAAAGCTTCCATTATGCACAGTAGTGATTGGACCTCTGTAATGTCTTTGATTCACCTGTTTGGTCCATTCATCGCCTGTTAATCTGGTTCACTGCATAAACCTAACTGTATTGCATCAAAAGGCTAGAGCCAATGGTCTCCAGTCCTGCGTGATCATCATCCGGATCCTGAGAGACCTCTGTCAGCGGGTTCCCACCTGGTCGCCGTTCCCTGGATGGGTGAGCAACAACCGTTCAGCCTCTAAACTCTGAAAAAACGAATAAAAAAAACATCTAAAAATGTCTGATAATAATAAATGAGGTCTGGTTGAGTCAGTAATTAAATGCTCTGCCAGTGGATCGCCTCTTTAGGCCTCCAGTATATATGAAGGTTTTCTTCCTATTTGAAAAGCAAACATCTGATTCCATAAGCAAATCTTTTTATTTAACTACTCAAATCAAAAGCAAATCTGCTCATTTCTTGCAGATTTTTGTTACTTTTTGCAGTAAAGTTTTTTGGACAAATAAAACACATTTTATTTCCCTTTTTGTCTCTATCATTTAGCTAGAAGCTCTTTTCTGCAGCTTCTAGTTCAAATACCGTATTTTCACGACCATAAGGCGCACCATACTACAAGGCGCAGTCTCAGCTATGTGTGCCATTTCTGTATTTAATATAAGGCACACCGGACTATAGGGCGCAGGTTTTATATACCGTTACATGTCCTCTACTACGTTTAAATACCTCTACTGCGTATTTAGAAATAGAGCGGGAGCAAAACTGAGTATGATTGTGCTTTATTCATGTATTTATTACAAAGTATTAATCAAACCTGAGAGACACATCTCTGATGAGTGCTGTGATCACTCCTCTGAAACAGTTTGATGCATAAATTAACTTAAAATGCAGAAATCTGCCAGCAGAATATGTTCGCTTTTATTATCCTGGTGCCTGCAGTTTAGATTTTAGATGAAAAACACCTACCAGCCGCCGCGGTGAACCGCGAGGAGGCGACTCGGCCAGAGGCTGCTGTTGAAGGGATTCCTACTGACAGCGCACCGCTGGTATGTGGGGGTCTGAGCGGCTCCGACAGAAATAATATTGGAAGGCAGGATGGTAATCTGGATGAACTGACTGCAATGATTAAGTTTTCAGGTGGATTCTCCCACTTAAAAACATAATAAAACTACTTTATTCCCACTGATGACAGCAAATATAGCTGCAAGGCAAAGAAAGGATAGAGAAGCTCCAACCAACGCGCGTCAGACACACTTTTGCACTGCGCAGCCAGAGCAGCAAAGCTGCTTCAGCCACGCGTCAGAACTAACTGGTACAAGCAGCAAAAATGAAGCAGCAGACGCGGAGGTCTCCTTACATTCACCTCCCTCAGCCACTCTTTCATCATCTCCTCAATGAGGAGATGAGGAGTTCTGCATAAAGCACATACCTGTTCTTTTATACACAATCCACGCCCACACTTCCCCCTTTAACGTTCTCATGGTCATGGTGGTCTCAACAACGTCCGCAGTAACAGCACACATAGGGCGCACCGCACATTTTGAGGGACAAAAAAAGATGTTTAAATGCGCCCTATAGTCGTGAAAATACGCTAAGTGCAGATGATAAAGCAGCTGTTTGGACCACAGCCTCATTCTTTACCTCTTTTACAGGGTTTCCACAGGTCATTAAAAGTCATTAAATAATTATTTTTTAAATTAAGGCCTGAATTGGCATTAAAATTCATAAAATACAATTATTTTGGCATTTAAAATGCTTTATTTAGGAAAAAAGTTTATAAAAACAATTTATTAAACAATATATCGCGATATATTCCGGTTCCGGTTGATCGTAAAGCTGGAAATTGAGGAATTGAGGCCTGCCGGCAGAAAAGGAATTTTCCGTGTATATATGAGAGTCATGGGTATTTGTTGATGGCATTAAAATTATTTCTAAGAGCATTAATAGAGCACTAAAAAATTAGTTATGAGTTAATCATTCCTGTATAAACCCTGTTTTAGCATCTAATGGTTCATTTTCTGATTTAGCTTTAATCTGATATGAATCCACTTAAACAGTAACTGGAGCTCCCTCAGATTACAGGAATAATTGTCTTTGAATTCATTCAATTTATCTATATAGCGCCAATTCACACCACAGACAGTTAAACCAGATCATACAGTCAGATTGATTCAACATTTTCTAAGGAAAACCAGTTGATTGCATCGACTCAAAAACACTGCTGCCTTAGGTCCTCCCATTGCAGAGAATTGATCCTGAAAAGGCCTGAAAATTATGCTAATCAAACTTCTGAATCAGTTGGGTTCATTTTTCAGCCATAATCTTCACCTTTTTTTGTCAGTGATTAATAATTTTCCACAGAAATGGTTTGATTAGACAGATCAGAGAGGGAAAGGAACGTAGAAGTACCGATCTATTGGTACTTTCTATGGGAATGAAACTCATCTTTGCGTTCTTCATGCAGGCGATGGAGCTGCTGGTTGAGAAGGCCATAAACAGCGCCGCCGCTCCTCTCAGCCCTGGTGACGCTCTGAGACGCGTCTTTGAATGCATTTCTTCTGGGATTTTACTTCCTGGTGAGCTGGTTTTATCTGCATCCTGCAGTCTTTTTCAGAATAAAGCTCATGGTTCTGCGACGGCCTGGGTGATCTGAGCGGTACTTGACACGATACGTAGGATTGTGAAAATTGTTTGTTGAAAAATGCCCCAAAAAACAAAACGGAGCTTACAGCCATAAACAGGACCTCAGCAGTAGAAGTAAACAGTAGGAAGAGTGACTTTTAGGCTTCTTTTAAAATCAGCGATAAACTAACTGAAAGTTTTCATCAGTTTAACATAAAAATCAACATATTTTAATGGTTATTAAAGGAAAAGTCCGGTCAGCAAGGAATAATCAGTGGATCATTATTTATACCTAAAACTAATAAGTTTGCAGTGATTTAATGATTTAAGCGTTTTCATCGCGATCTCTGAGTCTGGGAGCGGCCATTTTTGCCCAAATATAGTAACCCCTCCCTCCTGCCATCTTCCAGCAGTGATGTCACGCTGCGGTAAGCCTAGCGCCATTCTCCCCGCTTTACAAGCTAAATCAATGGGAACTACTAGACACATCTGCAATCAACAACAATTATTGAAGATTTCCAGAGGACTTCACCATTGAAATTCACCAGAGCTATAGTGAAACTGACAATGCCCACGTGCATGGCAGCTGGATGCTGGAATACATCGGGTAAAAGTGAAAAAAAGAGTTATTCCACCTTTCTGATTCCTGATCCTCCACGGACGGGTTGGTCGTTGGATCGCCAACTTGAAGAGGGAGGATTTGCCATCGAACTTCTGGCCAGAGAAAAAACCCGTAATATGTAGCCAACATTTGGAAGAAGAATGTTTTCAAGATGACTTGGATAATAGCGCGTTGTGACAAACACCAGATACAGCACTGGGACTTGATCAACAGCCGATACCGCACCGTGACGTCACTAACCAGTAGGTGGCAGTAGTGTTCTTTGACAAACATGGATGCCTCCAGTAAAGCACATTCACATGAAAATTACTCTGAATTAAAAACACTGATCATTTATTGAACAGGATGGAATAATTTCAGATTTAAATTTCTTTCAGAAGTTTGAATTCTAAATATGAGCGGACTTTTCCTTTAAAGAAACAGTTTCTACAACGTTCTTCTTTGTGCGATAAGGAGAAAACGCCGCTGCCCAGCAGAATTAGTTACCAATAATGGCTGCACAGCTGTAGAGGAAACATTTCTCCTTTAAGCTTTTTATTTATAGAGCATTTAAGTATAAAAAAAATGTTCCAGTTTAATCCAACTATTAGTAGAATCCCTACATGGACAGAAAGTCCTGAAGAACCTAGTCTGGATAGGGTTACAGTAAAGGAGCACAAAAAGGTCAAAGGTCAAGATTTAGTGGTTAAATCATTCTTTAATTTTAATTCCACTTAGTTCTTTAAAATACAAAATTCAGATAAAAACATCAAATCTGATTTTAAAGATTTTGTTTTTTTTTGGATAAAGAATTTTCCCCAAAATAATCATTGTATTCAAGAAGAAGTGGCCTTTCCAGTAGAACATGGTGACCTCCAGCAGCAGGTTCTGGTCCGTTTGGACTGGACTCTGTGATCTTCAGCTCTTGGGGTTTGGTTCCACGCAGCAACATTGTTTGTTTTGTTCCTCTGAGCAGGCGGACCGGGCTTGTTGGATCCGTGTGAGAAGAGGCCTGTGGACACTCTGGCTGCCATGGAGGAGCAGCAGAGGGAGGACATCACTTCAAGTGCTCAGGTAAAAAGAAAACTCCTTTCCTTTGCAGAATTAAAAGCATTTCTTCTAGAGAACGACACAGAGTTGAGGTTTGGCCACGATGCGCTGCCACAGCTCATCTGAAGGAGTCTTTTTTTACCTCCTGCTCTGAGATCGACGTATTAAACACGTTTCTGCTCTTTGAAAGCAAATATTAACTTTGAGGATTCAGTTCTGGTTTAGAAACTGTTCATAGTGGATTAAAATAAAGCAAAAGCTGCTGTAGAGGTTCAGAACCAGAACTTCTGGTGTCAGACTTCCAAAACATGACCCGTTAAACGCAGGTTGGGTTTTTGGGTCTGGCTTCTGATCAGAACTGCTGAGGTGAGCCCAGCAGCAGCATGCGGAGCCTGTAAAACCCCTGATCAGAGCCGCTGACCTCTATTCACTGGATTGCTGATTGCCCGCTGGGATTACGGGATTGAAGTGAATCCACTTGCCGCCATATTGGTACTCCCTAGTTAGACCAGTCGACAACTACGATGATTGTCTCATTTTCATGGGGACTTCAGACTTTTAAAATAAAGAGAAACTCTTCACTTGGACAAACACTGGCTGTTTCATGACATCAGTAGATTATTTTAACTTATAATAAAAAGAAATAGGCAAGCAGTCATTATGAAGTCAATAGTCTCTCAATCATGTAATATAACATATTATTCAAATCCATCACAACAGAATCAATGTGTCGATAGAGAATAATAACACAGATGTGCCAAAAGTGCTAAATTGATGATGTACATGTAATATAAAAGTATATATTGTATGTATAGTTGTTTCCAATTTAGTAAATATTGTAAATATAGTTGTTTCCAAGAGAGAGAGAGAGAGAGAGAGAGCGAGCTGTCCGAACCGTTCGGTTCGACTGTCTCGGTTCGGTTCCCGTGTGTTGCGTTCGGTTCATGCGCTGCTCCTTTTTCTCATAGGCGAAGCGTTTACACTCCAGAGCAGAAGGTGGCGGTACTGCGACCAAAGCCAACCACCAGTAGTAAACAAGAAGAAGAAGAAGCGAAGCAGCGTAGCCGGGTGTAGCAGAAAAAAATCAGTTGTTGTGTAGAATTGTGTGGGTATGGCGAGTGGGAAAGAACAGGAGTTGGAAGACGCGCCAGCAGCACTTTATAGGTCTGCTGTATGGGACCACTTTGCATTTAGAGTGACCTACGATGACGGCGGAAAGAAAGTTGTGGATAAAAGTGCAACAGTGTGCAAGCATTGTGCCGAAATCCCTCATACTCCGTCAGCGCTCCGCCCCGCTGCGCTCCAGACCGCCTGCTCAAAGCAAAGCCTGCAGCCTCCACTGTGGCTCCCGTCCGCTCCACTCTGAGTTCCTTGTAGATCATAGAGAGCATGCGCCAGATGATTAAACTCAAAGCAGCAAAACATGCGGAAATGATCTATGGTTTCCGCGAATCATTAAAAATAATATATACATTTTTTTGGATTTTTTTATTCATTTCATAAATTTTTATGGGATTTCGGTTTAACAATCAACATATACTGAACCAAAAACCGTGACCACGAAACCGTGAACCGAACAGTGGATTTTGTGAACTGTTCCATCCCTAATATCTATAGATATATAGATAGATATTTATAGATATAGATAGATAGGTGTTTTAGTTGGGTTTTCTTGGTTTTTTTTTCTCTCAAAATAACATGCAATATATTTCAGCAAATGAAATAAAGACTACACTGACATTTCACAGTGAGTTACTTTCTATTTTCTAACGTTAAACCCAATTTCAATGGCTAACTCTGTCAATATCATTGAGTCAGTCTGAGATGGCCAGAATAATTTTACGCTACAGACTATACTATAGGATCCGTCGGCTATTGATTGATTTATTGGTTAGTTCATCCACTGACTGTGAAATTATCAGTGAAACGTCTTCCTACAGCCGCAGGCAAACTGCTTGATTTTGCTGCCAAAGGCAACACAGGGAGGCATTTTTACCGAGCGTCTCAGTGGGAGCGGGGAGTACCAACATTTTTTCAGGCAAAGCAGCAATCCAGAGGATAAATAGAGATCAGTGATCAGAGCTGCTGAGCTCTCGACCATCCAGCTCCCCTCTGACGGTCTGTTTCTCAGCACCACCAGCAGGGGGCGCCACGCTTAAAACCCTCTTTGTTTTGCAGTTCGCTCTGCGGCTCCTGGCCTTCCGTCAGGTCCACAAGGTTTTGGGTATGGACCCCCTGCCCCAGATGAACCCTCGCTTCAACATTCGCAACAGCCGGAAGCGTCGCCACGACAACAGCGATGGGACAGACAGCTTCGAGGGGGAGGGCAAAAAAGACAAGAAGGATTTTGATAATTAAAGGAAAAACCTGCATAGAAAAAACCAGCTCCTGAATGTTGTCGGTCCGTCTCGTGTTTGCTGGTTCCTTTTCCCTCCAAAGCCGCATATTTGGGGCCCGACTCTATCCCAACACAACTGTACATTTAGCTGTAGATGATCCGAACCTCCTGACCCCAAGGAGCCGAGCTGCCCAAGCTTTGAGGACCGCAGCAGTTCTGCTGCTGTTCTGATCCGAATGCATGACCTGAACCGGGTGGCTGGGTGGTGGGGGGGATCCATGCTTTCATTCATCTGTATTCTAATACCCAGAGCTTTGTGTCGTGGCTGTTGTGAAGCAGGAAAGCCGTCCTGACCTTTCTTTGTAAATGATAACTGGGCTAAATGCAGGTGTGGTTCTAATGCTGCCGTCATTGTTTCCGAGTTGGACGTCTCTGAAAAGAACCGACCCTGCAGCTCACAGAAGAACCTTTATTTATCTCTTTAGCTAGAGGGATCATCTACACTTAAATATGGATCGTTCTCTTTTTTGTTTTTCTTTCTTTTTTGGATATGTACCTGCGAGTATTTCAGACCTATTAATAGAAAATAGCTTTAATTCAGTTTCACTTCTTTCAAAAAGAAAGAAATAACATTTCTCATTGTTATACTGTTTCAGTTTTTAACGGGGTATTTGAGTTCGGAGCAGCGCTATTGGCTTACTGTTGATTGTGTTAGAAGCTAAATAATTTCCAGGCTGCGGAGCATGAACGGCCATGGAGGCGCAGATGATGTAAATGCCCTCGTTCATGGCTTCTTTTGTGAATGTTTGATGTACTTTGTTCCTGCAGTAGAATAAACCCGTTTTAGATGGCTGAACATCGGCATCGGCTTTTTTGTTTGAACCACCATATTCTGTCTCATCGGGGGTGGTTTTCTGCATTGGGAAGACAACACATAAAACAGACCCGTTATACAGATAGAGAAATTTTTATAGAATAAACATACATTATTTGTTCTGTTTTATCCTTCTCTTCTGTCCCCTTTTCTTGTTCTCCTGTTTTCTTTTGTCCTCGGCTGACTTTTCATGCCGTCTCACAAGGAATTAAAGTTTTTATCCAATCACTAAACCCATTCTAACTTAGCTGATTGCTCCTTCCTGTGTTTCCAAAAAGGCCAAAGTAAATAACCCAGTCCTTCTTTTCACTGTAGACAAGCCATGATCTGCTTATCTGTTCCCTATTTTCTTTTTCATTGTTTTTATTGGAGCTAAAAGAGGAAATGACAAAACAAAAATGTATATAATGTGCACAAATAAGGAATAGTTGTATTAACCCATTTATGGGGCCCCCAGGAACTTGGGCCCCTAGGCAACTACATAGTTTTGCCCCTGGCCTCACTGAAGGGCCGTGTGGGGATTACAGATTTATCAGAAGAGAACATTACATTTTACTACACATTTTTACTAAAAACACTCCTACAATGAGGAAATATAGGCAAATGAAAAACATGCAGGTAGATAAGATATTTCAGTAAGTTAATCTGCACAGCAAGAGAGATAAAAGTAACAAAATTAGGTTAATTGAGAAATATTTGAGTGGGGGAAAAAAAAGAGTAGTTTTTTTTTTTTTAGAGTAGTAAGAACTGATGGAGCAGATCGGAAGCTGTGCAAATTACATCATGATCGCCGTGAACATTAACTGCTTCTGCTGGAAGGAAGGATCTGCAGTAGCCCTGCTTTGTACCGTTAAGGTGCAAATCAAGCAAATAATTGGGGACCCCAGGCTGCTTCAGTTCCTCCGTGTTCTGATTAGAAATGCTCAGAATAGAATGTCAGAATAATCCAATTAAAACCTTTGGGTCACATTTTGTCATCAACTAATTCCAAAGACGAACTGAAACCATCAGGAGTGACTAAGAAAAGTTTCCAAAAAGCAGCAAAACCTCCTGATTAGTGTCTCCCGTGGCAACGCATCAACACCCTGGATTATCTACACCGTATTTGGAAGCATTCAGATACACGTGAGCCGTCATGTGTGGGGTTCCCACGCTCACCGTGTGTCACCGGTCCCACAGCAGAACGGCGAGGTGCCATTGGCTGGACCGTGTTTGCTTCACACGCCTCCATAACCCTGCCAAAGGTCGGCATGTCTCACAGTAACAGACCTGCTGCTGAGCAGCCATCGTGTTTGCAGCGCTGAATAGAAACCATCCAGGTCCTCCTGTTCCACCCCGAACCACCTGATTATTTATGCAGTTAGCTTTAAGATTAAAGGTCCTAGCTTCAACCTTTTCATCGAATGATTTCTTTCATGAAACTGTTCATAAACAGAACATCTGTTTTATAAATTTAGACAGGTTCAAAGTATTTGTATTCTGTTTACTTGGTGGAAACATGATTTTTTTAATGCAAAGCTCTGTGTTTATATCTTTAAGCTTTCTCTACCCAATGCTTTCCTGAGAATAGTTCACTCTGAACAAACATTTTATGAAGTTTTTATATTAAAAGCTTGAGTTATTGTCATGTGTTATTCAGGTTGCATGACATGTCAAGTGGTGCGTTTCGCAGTCTGGAAAGTGGTGGCCCGCATTATGCTCAATGTGCTTGTCTTGCCCCGGCCACCAGAATGGGCTGCAAGCCAGTGCCCTCATGCTCACTATGCCACAGTGCCCGACGTGGAGTTGTTTCAGCATGAAGCTCCGCAGAGAAGGGGGTATGATGACCCTTCTGCCCCACAGCAGACGGGCCGACTGTGCAGAAAGTCCTTGTTGCCTGACCAAGTATGATTTGTAGTCAGGTGTGTTTGAGATTCTCCGGCCTTTTATGATTGCATCCATTACTGCCGTTAACACCGGATCATTCCGTTTGGCATGTCTCACTTGTTTTATGGTGACCAGGGTGTCGCCCACCTGCTGGAAGTAGAACATGTCATTTTGTAGGGACATTAGCCTCCCCATGTGGAGCGGTAGGTGGGAGAGGCCATCCACATTACCATGTATTTCAGATCGGCGGTATTTATTGTCGTAGTCATGGTCTGAGAGCAACAGGGCATCTCTGCATTCTGCTTACAGCCAATGGTGGAACGCCTGAATGGGGTCCTAGCGAGGCTGTTAGCGGTTTGTGGTCAGTCAGAAGCCTAAATCTTCCAAAAAATTACTGATGGAATTTTCTAACTCCGAACACGATGCCCAGAGCCTCCCGCTTGATCTGCACATAGTTACATTCAGCCTTGTTGAGAAAGCGAAAGTGATTGGTTTGTCTGTGACAACCGGCATGATGTGTGAGACAACCGCGCCCACCCCATGGGGGATGCGTCGCAGGCTAACTGAAGAGGCAGTGCTGGATCAAAGTTGGTCAGCACCTCAGAGTACAGCAGGGCTTTCTTTGAGCTTGCAAAAGCAATTTGGCAGGTCTATAACCACTCCCATTTCTTTCCTTGCCTCAGCAGCTCGTGGAGGGGCTTCAATAAGGTGGAGAGACTTGGAATGAATCAGCCATAGTAGTTCAGGAGCCCCAGGTATGAGCGTAACTGCTTGACATTTTGTGGTGCAGGAGCTTCCAGAATGGCTTTGGTCTTGGAGGGGGTCTTATGTAGACCCTTGCCATCAATCACATGGCCTAAGTATTCAATGGAGGACTGGAAAAACACATCTTTCCTTGCAAACTTTCAGTCCATATTTCCTCAGCCTCTGCAGTGTCGTGTCCAGGTTTTTGAGGTGGTCGGCATTGTCCTTCCCGTTATGAGGATATCGTCCAAGTAGCACTGCACCCCCGGAAACCCCGCCAGAATCTGATCCATGGCATTTTGGAAGAATGCAGGGTGTATGGGACCAGCCTTTCTTTAATGAATCAGGAATGTTGCCAGGTTTTAGGATCACCTTTGCAGTGATACTTTTCATGTGCCCCAATCCATCAGTGAAGAATTCACCATGTTTCTTAAAGACAGCTTCTAGAGCCGTCTCTCCTTGACTGAGCATGCAGACTGTAGGCCAGTCAATCCCCACTTCATCCGTCCATGCACAGCCTAGCAGGGACGGGTAGTTGCCTCGAACAACGTATAAGGGCAGCTTTACACATTGTCCATTTAGCTCCACCATGACCCTTTGTAGGTCTTGAGCACCACTCATGCTCGTTGAATAGGTAAGTGGTATAAAATGATCTTTATACACTGTCTCTGAAACCAGTGACACTGCTGCCCCAGTGTCACTTTCCATCCACACTGGTTTACCCGCCAGTAAGGAGCTGTCAGACCCTACAGCCAGTGAAAGAATGTGGAGCGGTAAATCCTCATCTGTTGATTCACTGGCACTGTTTTCCTTTTCCGTCACATGCACCGTTTTCTTATGTGCAGCAGCTCTCTTGTGTTTGAGTTTCTCAATGTTGACTGAGTCCCTTTTTTTTTTTCCACAACAGGCCTTTTCAATGTGACCTTTTTTCCACAGGCATGGCAGTCCAGTTCTTTACACTAGCACTCTGCTGCCGGATGTCCGGATTTGCCGAAGCAATAACATAGCCTCGCTGTCGAGCTGTCCTCTACACCGGCAATCTTCAGCACATTAGCTGTAGATGCACTCAGTTGCTGTGCCTTTTTGCAGCCAATTCCATTGACACTGATTTCAGTTACTCTGGCCAGGGTTCATTTGTCCTCAGTCAGCGACTTCCTCTGAGCGGCCTCGCTGCGCAGTCCACTAACAAGCCAGTCACAAATTACATTCTTAAGCGTGCCCTCTTTAAATTTACAGTGCTCCGCTAATTTCCTGAGCACAGTCATGAACATAGTCACTGTCTCACCCTCGTCATGATTACGTTTATAAAATCTGACACGTTCAGCAATCATCAGCGGATTGGGTGAAAAATGTTCACTTAAGAGTTTTAACAATATTGTCATATGTGAATTCTCCAGGCTACTTGGGCTGTGTTAGTGCACAGAAAATATTAAAAGTCTTTGCGCCCATTACTGTAAGGAAGGTAGCTATCTTTTTCTCTGCGCTAATTCCATTGGCCAAAACGAAGAATTCAAAACGCTCTGTTTAGGCGCTCCATTTCTCCACCGTGTCATCAAATGGCCCTATGTTGCCCACAACCCCAGCCATTGTTGATAGAGTTGCCTCACTTTGTCCTTCGTCCATTTGTCTGTTGACTGTCTGTTCGGATGAACTTACCTGTCAAGTGTTGTTTCCTGGTGGCACTCGTGTTATGCTTTGGTGCTTCCATCCGCGCTTCCGTCGGATGAAATAGACAACTACGCGAATACTTTAGAAACAAAACGGCTATTTACAAGAACGAACACTATACGTGAGTTCAGACGCATCCTCGTCACCAGTTGTCGTGTTATTCAAGTTGCATGAATAACAAGGCGACAGGCGAGAATGTGGTTGCGGTTAGCTGTACTGGAAATGCTGAACTGAACAGTAAACAGGAAATCAGCCCCCAGGGCCTCATAGGGCCACGGTGGCCTCATAGGCTCAACATGATAACAGGAGAACCCTGCAGAACAGATATGACAACAGATTTTTGATAGAAGTCTTAATCAAACTCAGACCAGAGAAATGGCTTCGGTTAACAGACGGTTTATACACACAGCTTATCTTAGATCAAAGACAATCTGAATGATGGAGCAATCACTTAAGAATGAACCACCCTGTCCTCTCATTTCATTATGTACATAATGAGGATGATTACTTTCTATCCTGACAGTACTGTCCTAATTAGATAAAATGCCTGGAAAAACAGCCTTGACATGTAACAGTATGTATGATTAGGTTAAAACAAAAGAAAATAATTCTAACGATGCTAACATCAACATAAAGGAATCTGCAGCGACAGGAATAGCAGGAGTCATATGAGAGAAAAACCAACTTCATTAATTCAGACAGAAATGCTGGCGATTATTTCAGCTATTTTCATGCTGCTTTTGTTTTAAAATTGCCGCCAAACCTTTAAACTTTAAAGAAAAAGTGCCACAAATTACAAACTTTGCAGCACAAATATTTGACACCGTTTTTGTTTGGGAAGCAAATTTATGTTTCCTAAAACAGAATGAGAATAAAGTTGAAAATCAATCATTAGACCTTTGGAGCTGACTTAGTTTAGTTAGCATTAGCTTATTTTAATCTTTTTTTATTTATTTTATTCAATAACAAACGAACAAGTATGTAAATGAACACCTGTTCAAATCCACCATAGGCATAACAAAGAAATAAGGAGATACTTAAACACCACACTTAAACACAATTAGATTATAATAAAGTAAAAAAAATAAATAAATAAATAAAATGATGGTAAAGTAAGCTGATGAAGATTCGCCGTCATCCAGGTCATACCCATTCCAAAAAGGTTAAAAAAAAAAAACAACCCACTGGACTTAGTTTCCAAGTTTGAAGACGTTTTGCTTCCCATCCAGGAAGATTTTTCAATTTCTTTTTCAATCACATTTTGAATTTAAAAAGCTTCCTGGATGAAAAGCGAAACGTCTTTAAACTTGGAAACAAAGTCCAGTGGATCATGGAGTTTATTTAGGAAAATTGCATTGTGGGTAAATCCATTAGAATGACACTCGAGTCCTAAACCTGGTGGTTCCAGCAGGCCTGTTTTCCAGTGTAGTCCTGTTTCTCTAACTGTGACTAACTGGATGTGCTCTCTTCATCCTCTGACATGGGAGCTGGCTCGGAGCTCGTCTGCCTGGCTGTGTGTTTCCTGGATGGGGCCGCCTTCTACAGCTGCATTTTGTATCTCTGCTTAAAATGCACAATTTGAAATGTCCCATTTAACAATAAAAATGTAAAATGATAAATTAAATAACTAAATGTGAAAAATAAATGTATTCATTTATATTATCATATACACGAGCTATACAAGGAGTTTTGGCCTAGTGGGTTAGAGCAGTACGCTTGTGCTCTGAGTAGTTTGCAAGAACCCGGTTCGATGCCTCCACCTTAACCCCACACTGCTCCCCGGGCGCTGCACAATGGCAGCCCACTGCTCCCCAAGGGGACGGGTCAAATGCAGAGGTAAATTTCTCCAATGTGAGATCAATAAAGTTGAATTATTATATGTATTCTCTTATATTTTTGGGGTCACAGGCTGAAATGTTTTCATACAGCTTTACTCGGTACCAGTTTGAATAACCAGACAGAGTTTAGTTGCATTAATGGTTTTATTATTTACTGGTATTAATGATGTGGAAAAACAAGAATCAATAAACGGGGACAACAGGATAGATTTTCTTGTTAGGGAGTTTATTTCTTTTTAATATCTATGAACCTAAAACCACATCATTGATGAATGTAAAGAGTGGGAGTAATGGATGTTGACCATGTTATATCGTGATGTCGGCCTACTGGTCGAGGGTGTAGGAGTAGTGAAGGGTGCCTCCTTCTTCTAGAAAGCAGTCATAATGATAGGTCCCAGGTTTGAGCTGACGCTCGCAGCTCCCCACCACATCATGAAAGAGTAAGTCGGCGTCGTGGACGTCAAGCCTCAGGATGTCGTTCTCCTGAGCATGGAAGTAGGTAAACTCCTCATCCCACCAGGGGTGGATGGTGTTTGCACGAGTAGCGGTCTTCCCCAGGCTGGCCGTGCCAACGTACACCTTGACATAAGCGTCTGTGATTCCAAAAATGTCGTAAGGAAGGTCGCTGGCCCGAAGATCGAAGACCCTGAGCTGGGCCTGAGCCAAGTTGAGGGCACACAAGACCAGGAACGAGACACTGAGGCTGGAGGCCATGACTGAAAGGAGGCTGAGGAGGAGAAAATCATCACAATTCATCAGGTTAATTCAAGAAACATGCTGGAGATTAATGCATCCGGACCAAAGCTATGCCATCATCGTAATGTCTTCACTATTTTATTTCTACACAAATAAAACAAAAAACAGAAGAAGAAGCTTAGAAGCTTCTTTTATCATTTTTTATAGAAACTGTCATGGTGAGACAGATGTACTCTTTGTTCTAATCCAAAATCAGTTTGATAGTTTACAAAAAGCACAACTATAATTAGTGTTGATGTGTTAATGTCTTACCTTCAGGTGGGAAATCCTCTTTCTCATGTCTTCATAAGCAGCAGATATTTAAAGCTCAGAGCCACACCCCCCCACAATAACACAGGCTGCTGTTTTCCCAGGATTATGCAACATGGCTGAGATAACAGCCTGGTGTGATTCTAGAGCTGTTTAGCAGATGGACTGGCTTCATTTCTCTGAGGGAAACAGAAAATCATAACATTATCGCAACAATTAAAAGAGAAAAACATCTGGAGATCACATCTTGTCGAAACTAACAAGCATTAGTTAACCTTTATTACTGCTCTCAAAGCAGAAGATCTCATAAAGAAACACATCAGAGTCCCGTCTTTGGAATAGATACCTGATTGGGGCAGCAGCTAGCTGGTTCTGCTGAGAGAAAACAAACCAACCTCCTCTCAAAGCAGGTGCTGATAGGAACCAGATCTTTAGGAGAGACAGGGTGTACTTCATGATGGACAGTAACATCATTTAGCTCACACTAAACAAAACATGATAGCCAGAGGTCTGAGTTTCTTCTAAGATGCTGACCTGAATGTCAGAGAAATTAAAACAGATCAGTCAATCTGAACATTGACTAAACAACAGGATAGAAAATCTAAGACTTTATCAAAAAGGAACATTTTCAGACTGGCCTTAAAGTAGACAGCCAAACAGGAACAGACCAGATGAAGCTACGATAATGAGTAAAAGCAGAGAGAGCAGAACGTTAGAGATTGAAATAATAGATTCTACAGAGTGGGAGAATAGAGATAGAATGAAGCACAATGATGACAAAGGGTCCCTATGTCCTCCAGCAGTCTAAGCCTATAGCAGCAGAACTATAGAGATAGATCAGGATAACCTGAGCAACCCTAACTATAAGCTTTATCAAAAAGGAAAGTTTTAAGCCTAGCCTTAAAAGTAGACAGGGTGTCTGCCTCACGGACTAAAACTGGTAGTTGGTTCCACAGGAGAGGAGCCTGATAACTAAAAGATCTGCCTCCCATTCTACTTTTAGAAATTCTAGGAACCACTAGTAAACCTGCAGATTGAGAGCGAAGTGCTCTGTTAGGAACACAAGGAACAATCAGATCTCTGATATCAGATGGAGCTTGGCCATTTAAGGCTTTATATGTGAGAAGGAGGATTTTAAATTCTATTCTGGATTTAACAGGAAGCCAATGAAGAGAAGCCAGGATAGGCGAGATATGATCTCTCTTTTTAATTTTCATCAGAACTCTGGCTGCAGCATTTTGGATCAGCTGGAGGCTTTTGACTACAGCTTGTGGACTTCCTGATAGTAAAGAATTACAACTTCCAGCCTTGAAGTAACAAATGCATGGACTAGTTTCTCAGCATCACCCCTGGACAGGAGATTTCTATTTTTTTGCAATATTCCACAGATGAAAGAAGGAAATTCTAGAAACCTCTTTGATATGGAATTTAAATGACAGGTTTTGATCAAAAATAACTTTATTATCTGAGATCAATTTAATCCTATCCAGATGAGGTTACTGACTTATCAGCTTCTTTTTCAAAGACTCCGGTCCAAAGACTATAACTTCTGTTTTGGCTGCATTCAGGGGCAGATAGTTTGAAGTCATTCAGGTTTTTATTTTATTTTATCAGGATTTATAGGCAGATATAGCTGAGTATCATCAGCATAACAGTGGAAATTAATCCCATGCTGTCTAATAATTCTAGAGATTGGGAGCATAGATATTGTAAAGAGAATTGGTCCCAGCACTGATCCCTGTGGTATTCCACAGGTAACCCTTGAGCATGAGGAAGACTGAAATCTATCAGATAAAAAAAGATTTAAACCATGGATATGTGATTTCTTGCTGGGAAATAAATTTTAGATGTTTGGACTTTCACTCTCTGGAAATTGTGGCCCACTGCACAGTTTCATATACCATCAATAAGACCAAACTACCAAGAAAAAGGGTAGAGGGAGGGGCTGCAGTAAGCTAAAGGGAGCAATCAAAAGATCATCACCTGGGAGTTTTTCCGTTTTCCAACATTTTGCACACGTGTGAGTTTGAACAATATGTTAAGTAACTGTTCATTCTGTAACTTTACATAAATAGAAAATATAAGACCTGCTGTGAAATTAAATCAGTTTCTCCCTGAAGATCATCAGCGGAAGGAAGCATGAAGAGCTCAGAAATGTCCTGACTGTGGGCTTTAGAAAACCCAGTGGACCAGACGGTCGCTGACTGTGGAAACTTTGCTCTGAAAGTGTAGGGAGATTCTGGTTTTTTTAATGCTCCTTCCAAGGATACTGTATAAAGCCTCAAACTCAACACTATTTCTGACATTTTGAAATAAAAAAACTTCCTGGATGGAAAGCAAAATATCTTCCAACTTGGAAACTAAGTCCAGTGGATCGTTGTTTAACGTTTTTGGAATGACTGATCTGGATGACTGAGAATCTTCACCAGCATTTTATTAAAACAGCTTTGAAATATTTCACCCATCATGAATTTAGATCAGTTTTACTTTCTGAAATGAGGGGAAAAACCTAGTTAACTTTTTCATAATATTCTGTCTTTTGTTTTTGTAAGAAGAAAACATAAACCAGGAACAAAGACAGATGAGGGAGAACAGTTTGTCAACTTGTCCTCAAAGCCTAACTGAGAATAAATAGGAATAAATTAAAATAACCAAGCTCCTAGAGCTTTCTGTGTGCAAAAGAAAGATGTACTCATTTTAAATGGCAAACATGAAAAGAGAAACAGTTTTTACTGTTTTTGGCTGCAGCTCTGAGGCAGACTGGTGGAACGTAAAGACAACAGCAGGGGGCGCTGATACACCCAGCGGAGCGCATTTAGCCGCAAAGAAGAAAGCAGTTTTTTTTTTGTTTTTTTTTGTAATTGTTCTTCCGCGTTTTTAAATGTTTTCTTACTGGAAGCCTTGGAGGAGGAGATTTATTTCAGTTTTCTACTATCTTCTAGGAATTGCTTTGGTTTTAATAGTCGGTGTAGTGCTTTCTGCGTTGCAGAAGTTAGACGGTGACAGAGCCGAGGACATGCCAGGTATTAATCGGTCTCCAGGGAGCAAAGTGACGGATTATTGAGTTAATCTGACAGGGATTCTCTCCGCAGGGACCGACGGGACGCTGCAGTACTTTAGGGAACTGGGGCTGCTGACAGGAAGTGACGCGGCACAGCTCCAGTGGTCGCACGGGGTCAACAGCCGGAAGGCGCTCGCGCAGGCTCTAAGCGGTAGCTACGTCACTAAGTAACAAGTATAAATACTAGCGAATATTCCATACCATGACTGAATGAGCATTTATTGTTACATTTTACGGGTTAGCTTGATTTGGTGAGTAGCATCAGTACCGCTGATGGTTTAACAGGATTTATACATATATATAAAAATAAAATAAACAGTTAAATTATGTTAAATTTCTTTGCTTCTCGGATTTTGTCTAATTCCTTCCACTTCCTGCAAGTAACAGAAATCTTTTTAAGTATATCAACAAAGACTGATACTTTGTAAAGATCTGTAACTACCATGTTAAAAAGAAAAGTGCATTTATTCTCACTGAATACTGACACCTGCTGGACATTTAAAGACACTACAGGCAGCTTATTGGACAGACTAAACTGAATTCATTTGATGACCTAGAACAATGATATCATTTAAGTTATTGTAGTTTATATTGTATTATTTCATAGCTATGTTTAAATTGAAAATATCTTTGATATTTTTAGATGCAGCCAATAAATAATTTAAAAATATATCATAAGAGGAACATTTTGAGGAAAATGTGAATGAGGATGCTGGGGTACTAGGATTTTAAATCACATTTTTAAAACGATAAGTACAGTAAAAGGATTAAATAAACTTAGAGTCAATTTAATAATAAGTAATAATAAGTAAAATAAAAATATTTAAAAATACAACTTATAGATTAAAACCGGAAAATCCTCTATTATCCTGTCATTTTTAATTTTTTTATTATTTTGCTTTGTTACTTTGCACATTTTTCAATACATCTTCTCAACAAATGAACTAGGTTCCTTTCTCCAGACTAACTGGGGAAATATAGACCCTGACTGGTCTGTTTAGCATAACAAAAGACATTTGTTGCATAGTTAAAACAATAAACATCACCAGTCTCTCTAATAAACTAAACCAGGTGGCATTTTTAAATAATTAGAATTAAATTGAAATAAATTAAACTGGAAATCTGTCTGCATGTATAGACTGAATAACGTTTTCTGTGATATTTGCTGTTAAACAGAGCTGGATAAATAAATAATCTGAATTAAATGTGTTCCCTATTTACTAGTCTAGGGACATTCTTTAGATGCCTCTATCCTGTCTCTAACAGCTGAAAGTTGAAGTCATCCGGGTTCTTAAGCCTTTAAAGGAGAAGTCCGGTCATATTCAGTATTCAAACTTTTTTTTTTTTGTAGTTTTTATGGCACTAGTGGATCATTTTTTCCGACAGTAGACTGACAAGAAAGGGGGTATGAGAGAGAGAGGGAGAGACATGCGGCAAAGGACCAAAGATTGGATTAGAATTTTTTCACTTTTACCCGATGTATTCCAGCATCCAGCTGCCATGCACGTGGGCATTGTCAGTTTCACTATAGCTCTGGTGAATTTCAATGGTGAAGTCCTCTGGAAATCTTCAATAATTGTTGTTGATTGCAGATGTGTCTAGTAGTTCCCATTGATTTTGCTTGTAAAGCGGGGAGAATGGCGCTAGGCTTACCGCACCGTGACGTCACTGCTGGAAGATGGCAGGAGGGAGGGGCTACTATATTTGGGCAAAAATGGCCGCTCCCAGACTCAGTGATCGTGACGAAAATCATTATTTTTATTTTTTTACTCATAAAAACTAGATTAAATCATTGCGAACGTATTAGTTTTAGGTATAAATAATGATCCATTGATCATTCTTTGCGGACCAGACTTCTCCTTTAATGTTTTTCTATAGTCTGTTAATTGAAGTTCTGTCAGGGATCACATCCTTTGGTTGCAAAGACAAACTTAACCTCTGGTGAAAGTCCAAACAGGTCTGGGTTGTGTCTGCACCCTCAGGTCCCTGTCACATGATTGAGGCTGATGTTAACCTTAGAGGTCATGGACTGGAAGAGCCGATCATGGCACATCCCCCTGAGACAGACAGCGACATCACACTGAAAGATTGGCTGGACGAGGTGAAGACCAGCAACAAGGGAATAAAGCTGGACTTTAAGAGGTGAGAGCTCTGCTCCTGTGAGCGAGCGAGAGGCCGGATCTGATCCTGTGGCCTGTCTCCTTCCAGCCTGGAGGCCGTGTCTCCGTCCCTGGTCCTGCTGGAGGACATGCTGGCTGAGCCTCGCCGGCCGGTGTGGATCAACGCAGACATCCTCAGTGGACCGGGTGGGACAGCCCGACCCGTGGACTCCCAGGCTTTCCTCTCTATCGTCACAGCGCTTCCCGTCCAGACGGTGCTGTCTCTTGGTTGGACGACAGGATGGACAGCTGGAGGACAGAACCCAGGTGAATTCAGGAACTCCCGCACACTGCAAAAGATTTTATCTTATTTATTTCTTAAAATAAGTGTATTTGTTCTTGAATTGAGGACGTAAGTGAGAAACTTAAAAAAAGAAAGAACAATTGCATTGTCTTATTTCAAGTGCATATTATCTAATTATCTTACTTTAAGAATAAAAAACTAATTCTATTGGCAAATGATCTTATTAACCTACTAAAATGAAGGGTAAAGACTAGTGATGCGTCAGTGAGGCATCTTGAAGCCTTTCAACACTCAACTATTGATACTGTCTTACTGAATACTGACACCTGCTGGACATTTAAAGACACTGCAGGCCGCTTATTTAACAGACTAAACTGAATTGATTTGATGACCTAGCACAGAGGACTTCAACCCAAACTGCTCAAAGAGCCATATTGGACCAAAAAAAACAATAAATAAATCTGTCTGGAGCCAAAAAAATGTAACAGTCTTAAATATGCCTCATATGGCAACACGGACTCTAAGTGTATTATCCTTCTATAGAAAAGGACTATGTGGGCTTAAATATATAATAAGCATTCACGATTAAATGTTTATCAGGGAGCAAATGTCACATAGCAGCGTGAGGTGATGGAGGAGCAGTGGACACTCTCACCAAGCGCTGCTTCACCGCACGGTTTAGGTTTTGTTGCATTGATGAAATGATAGAAACAGGATAAAGGAATCTTTCTATGCTGGACATGTTTCTGTTGGGAGGAGTTGATTGAGTCACGAGGAACCAAGCAGGAACTGATCCATCAGAGCAGAGCTCTCTGACCCTAAAATCCCACATCCTCCGTCTCCTGCATTCCTTGGTTTGATTTATATTTTTAGGATTTGGGGAAAAAATGGAAAAGAATTCACATCCCTAAATCAGAGAACTACCTGTTGGATCTATGAACAGTTTTCTATCCTTGCAACCAAACTAGCAGCAGTAGTGGAGTTTGGAGATGCAATCCACTTCTTAAATCTATCTTTGCTCTCCCCTAATTTATCCAGAACTTGGTGGTCGGCTGCATATTTAACTTGCCTTCCCTGGAAATACCTTTCCAAATTGTTCTTTTTATTTTTTGACAACATCTCATTACAAAGCAAAAATGCAGGCAATCCTTCCGCATTGATAATGAAAGCAAATGATTCGCTCCATTCTTTGAATCTTTTTTTCTTTTCAGCTATCTTTCTTTTTTCCCCTTTGGGTCCGAGACGCACCCACCGCTTGGTTTGCCTGGCATTGCGCAGCGCTGGTTGCAAGTTATGATCACTCTCTATGACAATGACGCAAATTATTACAAATGTTTACAGTACTGGAAAACATAATTCATTTTTGTTTGACCTCCTGCACTCTATATTAACACAAAAAATTGATTTTCAAAATTTTTTGAAAAAGCTCCAGGGAGCCTCGGGTTGCCGACCCCTGACCTAATACAATGATATCATTTAACTTATTTTAGGTTAAATTATATTATTCCTTTTTAGATGCATCCAATAAATAATGTAAACGTATATCATAACGTGATAATTTAGGTGAAAATGTGAATAAGGATGCTCCATGTCTAGGTTTTTAAATCATAATTTTTAAACAATAAGTAGAGTTAGAACTAGGGATGCACGATATAATCGGCCCCCTATCGGTATCGGCCTTAAAACTGAATATCGGACATCGGCCACCCCACCGATATTTAACCCGATATTTGATCAGCTTCTGAGTTCCTAAAGTCTAAAAAAAAAAAAAAAAAAAATACTACTTCTTCTTCTTCCTGAAAAACTTCTTTTTTACAGACTTAAAAACTTCTAAAGACGAGGGAAAAAATATTGATATTTTAAAATATCACAATATCTTCATATGCTGATATATTGCCATTTAAAAACACCATATCAATCTCTTTTACTAATGAAATATTGCTATGTGTCATCGTTATGCTACGTAATCCCCCGAAAATTCACGAAATGTTGCCATATTTTTATATGTTGATATATTGACGCGGTATCGATCTATTTTACTAACAAAATCTCACAAGAATTTGCAAAATATCACGAGAGTTTGTAACAGAACGATGAAATTTCACGAGATTTTGTAACAGAACGATGAAATTTCACGAGATTTTGAAAGTAAAATAAATCGATACCGCGTTTTTAAAAATCAATTTGATATCAGCATATGAAAATATATTTGAGTATATTATTTTTCAAAGTGTCAGAAATGGATAACAAAACTGCTATTTTCAATGACTACTTATTTTTGTCCAGCTTTAACATCGGTATCGATATCGGTTATCGGCTACATGAGTTATAAAATATCGGCATATCCGATATCGGCCAAAATCCCAATATCGTGCATCCCTAGTTAGAACAGTGAATGAAATAAGTCAATTTGAAATTAACTTCAATTCAGATACGTTGAGTGATAACTGAGAGGAACAGGATGACACAATGATAAAATTAAAATAAAAATGCAACGGCTGAAACGTTCCTTTTAGGCTGCTCCAAAATTCTTGATCATTATCAAATATGTCCGTCGGTCAGAGTACAGCAGCTTATAGCAGGATAGAAATCCCTTTACTTCCACAGAGACGGCAATTTACCCTTTAGATACGTTTCAGTTTTGTGTTGTTGGCTCTGCAGCAATCCCTGGTTCTGAGCCCCCCATGTAGAGACTAACAGACAGGAGCAGGTGCTCTGAGATTGATGGGATGTTAGTCTGTTGTTGATAGCCGGTGTTGCAGGTTACAGCTGGGACATGGTGCGTCTGATGGAGGAGAAATGTCGGCGCCTGGATCATCCGGTCACCTTCCCGGTTCGTGCCGCCCTGCTGCCACATTCCTTCACCCAGCTGTCATGGCTGCTGCAGCAGTCGGACAGGTGACGGCCGGCGCCGCGAGGCACACGTCCAAACACACACAGGTGGTGAGGAGCGAACCAGGACAGACATGACCTGTCTCTGCTTCACAGGTACAGCCTGACCGTGTGGACGGGCCGACAGGACGAGGTGCCTCTGCAGGACCTGAAGCTCTACAGGAAGCAGCTGGATGGGAGCAGGATGTACTTGGACCTGCCGGACTCTCTGAAAGCAGAACTCTCTGTGGTTTCACTGGAGGCTGAGTGAAGACTTTGTTTTTACCACTAGAGGACAATCAGCGTCGACTGAGGAGTTTAACAGTTAAAACCATCACATATTGTCTTTTTTTATATGGTAGCTGAAGCTGAATGACGATAAATGTCCTGATGCTGCCTGTTCAAACCAGACCGACTGCAGCCCTTAGAACCTGATATAAAGATGTTATTGTTTAATCCTCATGTTTTTATGCTTTGGCTTTATAAACAGGATAAAACCCAGACACCAAAGTGTTGGTCCTAAACCTTTCTGCTTTCTCAAAGAAACAGGTTTTGACTGGTGTCAGTGTTCCAGCATGAAGCTGGGAGGAGGAGATTCAGAGGTCAGGTTGCAGTGTTTCCCGCAAAATCTACTGAAGTTGGATAAATAAAATAAACGTGAAAATAAACTTCCCCTTTTATCATTGCAAACTGATTAGTACATCATAGCGACGCTGTCGGGAAAAAACCTTGTAACTCCCATTTTGGCCTTTTTTTTTTTTTTTTTCATAAATTGATACGATTGGTCAGTCCCCACGTGTGAACGTATGTTTTGGAAAATATTAAAATTAAAAGTGTTTAAATACCAATTAAAAGTGTTGAAAAAAGGTTGGGACTTAATCTCGTTACTCCATTGGACTCTTCCGCTGTCGCTGTTTTTACAATTTCCTGTAAACTTTATGGTTTTGGACCTACGAGGTTTCCGTCCTACAGCGACGATAGGCTAGTTTTCTGTGGAACGGTTTACTGTTTAGTGAACAGCATTGGACGGTTTATGTTTCCTTTTGAAAACATCTAACCAGACATGGGAAGTAACGAAGTACAAATACTTCGTTACTGTACTCAAGTAGATTTTTCTGATATTTTTACTTTACTACTTATTTTTATGGCGACTTTTTACTTCTAGTCCTTACATTTTTACACAAATATCTGTACTTTCTACTCCTTACATTTTAAAAAATTGGCTCGTTACTTTAGTTTTGAATCATTTCAATGGAGTTACCGTTATTATTTTTCACGTCATCAATACCAAATTCAATCTAATTGGATGGGAATCTACGTTGCATTTGACGCACCACTACAAGATGAATCGACAGATTCGGCGGTATTCATTGGCGGCAAATCATTGCAGCTTGGTGGCGGTGGCGTTAGCATAGTAGCATGGACGACGAGATGATTGAAAATGAACACAACGGAGATCTAGTCCTATTGGCAGACATCCATTTAAAATGTAGGCAACGGCATGAAAAAAGTGGTTTCTACTTTTACTTTTATAGTTTAAGGAAATTTACAAGCCTGTACTTTGTTACTTTTACTTGAGTAAAGAAGTTTAATCAGTACTTCCACTTTTACCAGAGTATTTTTTAACACAAGTATCTGTACTTTTACTCAAGTACGGAAAGTGAGTACTTTTGCCATCCCTGCATCTTTTTATTCTTTATTTTGAACATGCAAAAGAGAAAAACAAAAAAACAATAAAGTAATGTTTAAAAACATTGGAGAGAAAAACAACAAACAAGGTACCCTTCTTTCCTGATTTAATTTACCTCTATTACATGCGCGAAAAGGAGTAGGAAGAAGTAAAACTGATGTACTCCTTCCCCTTTAATTCTTGTATTTCTTCAATTTACAATATTTATAATTATGTTGCTATATATATCCATATAAATACATACCTACCTACACATATACAGACATAAATATGTATACACATATACCGTCATACATATATACAAATAAACAAAACAAAAACACAAACAAAACTTTCTACAATGCTTCTCTTTACCTTTTGAAAATAATTTCTTTGTACATTTTTTTGAAAAGGAATATGTTTGGGCATTGCTTTAGGTTCTCATTTAGTTTGTTCCACAATTTAACTCCGCTAATTAATAAACATAATCTTTCGTTGTTGTTCTACATCTATTAGTCTTAAAATTTACCCTCCCTCCCTTTCAGAGAACATTTTTCGGATATTCCCAGGCTATGTCTTACTTTGAACATGAATACTGCAATTTGGTATTCTATTAAATCCTGGTATTTTAGCAATTTAGATTTTAGAAATAATGCGTTTGTATGATCCCGAAGTCCAGAAGTGTAAGATCCCGAACTTTGGAAAGTTCTGGCTGCTTTTAACAACATCTGGTTTGTTTTGATTCCAACCTTCATCTGAAATCTCTTCCAGAAAGGTTTTCTGTGTCAGAAAAGCTCAAACATTTTCCTTACAGTAAAGAAATGTTTTCTCACACTGATCGGAGTTCATTTAAAAGTTGGAAGAATTTGATGAATTTAACATGAATCTGTGATGATCGTCGGCTAACCTGTTAGCCTGAATTTCCAGCCTCATATCCGCCAGATGGATTTGCTGGATTTGCTCAACATATCCATCTGGAAACCTTCCGTTGAAGTAATTTTGGGAAGGGGCCAAAATACTGGTTAGCTGATTGGCCTATGTTGGTGATAGACGGGCCAAATAAACCAATCAGATCAACGAAGCATATGACGTACTAACAGAGCGACGACGAAAACACAACCACAAGCTAGGCTACACTTGCCGAAACCAGTCGGGAGAAGAGCAAAAACATCTTTTCCTCTGAGAAAAGCCTCCAGAGCAGTGTTTTGCTCTTCTTTCAGTGAAGAAATACTCTGTAATTCCGATAAACTTGCTCGATAGCCACGCTAACGCTAGTTTCATCGGCTGAAGCCGCCATGTTCTTAGACTGAATTGTCGCGCTTCTGGTTGCGTCACACCTCAACCCGCCTCAAAGCCAGCGCTGATTGGACGTTCGTTTGGTGAACTGCTCCAAAGTTTCTTCAACGGAGAGTCTTCAGACTGATTAGCGAGGGAAATCTTGAAAGCTCGCGAGATCAGGATGGTCTCACAAGGCTAGTGACAATAAGGCTGCACTCCGCCATTACAGCAGTCTTCTTTGGCCGGTGTTCTGTCAGACCAGCATACCCCGTTAACACTGGGACGGAACTCAATGGGAAAGGAAAGGACTCTTATTGCTATGCTATGACCGAAAAAATTGATTGACAGATGACCGTTGATATATGATTGGCCGAATTTAGGTGTTCAGGCTGACGTAGAACTAACTGGCCTGCAGAAGATAACAGGGAAAAAAAACCCACAGACATTTATAAGACAGGAGAACATTTATATGCATGTTTGAGCCAGAATGATTTGAAATTTAAATATGATTTCTTTAAGGTGCAGGTGGACAGCTGAGTCTTGCCTCGAGGAGCTGTGTTGGGCCATGCGTCTGTGGAGAGGTTGTTTGGTTTCTCCAATAAAAAGATCAGAGCTTTCCTCACTGCATTGAACTGCAGACACCACTCTGATCATATTTGGTCAACTGGGTTGTTTTTTTTGTACTTTTTTTGGAATGACTATGACCTGGATGACAGAATCTTCACCAGCATAAAAATAAAAGGAAGAACAGACTCAATATCTTTGCTTATGTAACAGAAATATCCCAACAGGGATCAATATTCTTATTCTGTCAGAGCTATACTGTATGAAAGTGTAAGAAACATTTAGATTTTTGCTTAATGTGAAACAAAATTCATAATTACTTTTACAAAATGAACTTCCCAGCAAAGATCCATCATCTCCATCTCTGGTTATCAGGCTTCAGAACAGCTTTATTCGCCTGTTGTTATGCTTTTTGGCCACAAATCTACAGTCATCAGGGTTTATGGCTCTTGGCAGCACTTCTGAAGACTCTTATTATTGCATTAAAAAAATTTTGTTGAATAGTAATAATTGGACTTTATTGATCTCACATTGGAGAAATTTACCTCTGCAATTGACCCCTTTGGGAGCAGTGGGCTGCCATCGTGCGGCGCCCGGGGAGCAATCGAGGGTTAAGGGTCTTGCTCAGAGTAGCAGTCTATGGGAGGGGGTTTCAAACTCACAACTTCATGATTCCAAGCTCTATGCCCTAACCAGTAGGCTGCCACTCCACCATAAAATAAATATTGGGGTCTTTCTCTAGTTTTTAAAGTCTGATATATTTTCATGTGTAATTTTCTGTAGGATGTTTCCGTTTTTTCCATCCCAGCTTAATGCTTCCTTTCTGTACCTTTAGGTCAAAGCAGCTTTGTTTAACTCCCACCTCTATTTGTCAGATTTACAATCAAAAACCACCAAAGTATTTTTCCTGTGACGTGTTGTTCTGTCAGATGAGCATACCCATGGTCAATATACATGCGCAAGACGTCAAATTTGCATTCATCCCTTTAGTTTTGTAAGAAAAATACAACTACCTCAAAGGGGCGTGTATATATATATATGTTGGTGATAGACGGGCCAAATAAACCAATCAGATCAACGAAGCATATGACGTACTAACAGAGCGACGACGAAAACACAACCACAAGCTAGGCTACTCTTGCCGAAACCAGTCGGGAGAAGAGCAAAAACATCTTTTCCTCTGAGAAAAGCCTCCAGAGCAGTGTTTTGCTCTTCTTTCAGTGGAGAAATACTCTGTAATTCCGATAAACTTGCTCGATAGCCACGCTAACGCTAGTTTCATCGGCTGAAGCCACCATGTTCTTTAGACTGAACTGTCGCTCTTCTCGTTGCGTCACACCTCAACCCGCCTCAAAGCCAGCGCTGATTGGACGTTCGTTTGGTGAACTGCTCCAAATTTTCTTCAACGGAGAGTTTCCAGACTGATCTGCGAGTGAAATCTTGAAAGCTCGCGAGATCAGGATGGTCTCACGAGGCTAATGACAATAAGGCTGTTCTCCGCCATTACAGCAGTCTTCTTTGGCCGGTGTTCTGTCAGATGAGCATACCCAAAGTCAATACCCGTTTATCCCTTTAGTCATGTACAAAAAACTATTTAATTACCTACTTTTTGTTGTTTTTTATAGCGTATGGCGATCTGATCTTAAATCATTTTATTTTTTATGTACATGACTAAAGGGATACACGCCCCTTTAAGGTAGTTTAAAGTGTATTTTTCTTACAAAACTAAAGGGATGAATGCAAATCTGACGTCTTGCGCATGTATATTGACCATGGGTATGCTCATCTGGTTGAACAACACGTCACAGGAAAAATACTTTGTTGGTTTTTGATTGTAAATCTCACAAATGGAGGTGGGAGTTAAACAAAGCTGCTTTGACCTAAAGGTACAGAAAAGGTAGCATTAAGCTGGGATGGAAAAAACGGAAACATCCAACAGAAAATTACACATGAAAATATATCAGACTTTAAAAACTAGAGTGGCAGCCTACTGGTTAGGGCATAGAGCTTGGAATCATGAGGTTGTGAGTTTGAAACCCCCTCCCATAGACTGCTACTCTGAGTCCCTGAGCAAGACCCTTAACCCTCGATTGCTCCCCGGGCGCCACATGATGGCAGCCCACTGCTCCCCAAGAGGTCAATTGCAGAGGTAAATTTCTCCAATGTGAGATCAATAAAGTTAAATTATTATTATTTAACAAGATTTTTTTAATGCAATAATAAGAGTCTTCAGAAGTGCTGCCAAGAGCCATAAACCCTGATGACTTTGTAGATTTGTGGCCAAAGAGCATAACAACAGGCGAATAAAGCTGTTGTGAAGCCTGATAACCAGAGATGGAGACGATGGATCTTTGCTGGGAAGTTCATTTTGTAAAAGTGATTATGAATTTTGTTTCACATTAAGCAAAAATCTAAATGTTTCTTACACTTTCATACTGTATAGCTCTGACAGAATAAGAATATTGATCCCTGTTGGGATATTTCTGTTACATAAGCAAAGATATTGTGTCTGTTCTTCCATTTATTTTTATGCTGGTGAAGATTCTGTCATCCAGGTCATAGTCATTCCAAAAAAAGTACAAAAAAAACAACCCAGTTGACTTATTGTATCCTAAAGAAAAAAAATCCCAAACCAACACAGGAGAGTGACCTCCTGGAGGCAAGACTCAGCTGTCCACCTGCACCTTAAAGAAATCATATTTAAATGTCAAATCATTCTGGCTTAAACATGTATATAAATGTTTTATATCAGACATATTGTCCCGAAATTTAGAAAATTTCTTTTAAAAAATCCTGTCTTAAAATCTGTGGGGTTTTTTCCCTGTTATCTTCTGCAGGCCAGTTAGTTCTACGTCAGCCTGAACACCTAAATTCGGCCAATCATATATCAACGGTCATCTGTCAATCAATTTTTTCGGTCATAGCAATCAGAATCCTTTCCCATTGAGTTGCGTCCCAGTGTTCACGGGATGGACGGCTGTGTCTTCGGCAGGCGTAGAGCTAACAGAACTGCCGGCGTTGCGAGGCAAGGGCTCAAACCTGTAAGGCTGGAAGCCTTCTACACCAAACCAAGCTTCTGCCGCCCTGGCGTCCTCTTCCACAACATCTTCGTCCCCGCTTTCCTCCTCTAAACAAAAAATGGATGACCGAGGAGACTCATCCACGACCTCCGACACTAAACTGTCCTCCTCTTGCATGTTTCCACTGTCCATAGTGTTCCTTGACAGCGTCGTTTCTAAGCCACCAATTTGAGGTACTTGCTCTCAATGGAATTTCCCATTGGTTACCTACTAGCACTAAGATGCTAACTGGTTAGCAAGATGCTTCCAACAAACCGGCCACAACCAAAATTCTTGCGAACCTTCCGCTACAACAATCCCGCCCCCTTGATAAACGACCAATCAGATTCCCTTTATTAACTCGTGTGAAGTCGGGAATTGCCTTCTGTAACTCAGTTATGTCAAAAGTACACACATTTGTTACTTAATTAGAAGTATAATACTATTCATGTTATACATTGAATTTGTTTTTTGAAGTAGGAAACAACAATAGTTTGGTATACAGACAATTTCCTGATTCAATCTCTGCTGATCCCAATAAACAACAGGAACATCAATTCAAACATCTATATTTCCCAAATGAATCACTGAAACAGATCAGATTCTCATAAGGCCCTTACAAATGAAGCTCCACACATAATTATACATCGGTGCAGATTAAATAAACGTGTTTTCGACATAATATATTCTACATAATTGAGCAGTGATTATCTCTAATAACATAGAGGACCCCCTAGATGACAACAGAGACAAACTCTCCCTATTAATCCTAAAAATTAAATTGTAAAAGAGCCTGCATTTTGTCTTCCTATTCTGTATATCCTATTATATTGCCATAGATAACTTTTAGCTGTATTTTTGTTGTCAGGTTTTGGTTAATATGCCTCTCATGCATGAGTTTTAATAAACTCAGTCAGGTCCTTTTTTACCAAGTGTTTTTATACACAAGGTTTATTTAAACAAGGTTTGAAAGAAAAAAAAGTTTCTATCTTTATTTTATAAAGAACTATTTATCAGTCTCTCCAAAATTTAAAAAAGTGCCCATATATACTAAGAAAAAACAATTTCAAACAACTGTACATTGTAGTGAAAGGGATATAATAACTTTGAAATGTAAAAGTAGAACATTTCTCATGATGGGATCACTGCTGCCACCTCCTGGTTTAGAGGAGAACTGCAGGTCCCAGAGGAGGTGAATTGGATAAACATGGCAAAAAAATAAAAATAAAATAAAAAACACCTGGTAGGGGTATGAAGTGCCAAAGCATCACCTGTGCAATATGGAGGTGGACCGAACCTGTCACTGTGTAACTGCGAATTGTCCGATCTACCTGCAGCAGACTCACTTATATCTCTCACTACACTTCGTTTCAATTTCCCAAAGTCATAAACACTCCATCTGTAGTTTTCAAGCTTTTTTTTTAACTCATAAACATACTCTCTTTTTTTAAATCATAAAATGCTTTCTTTACATATCTTTTCTAGATATTGTTCTAGTTTTTTTCCCCCTCTTTCTTAAATCTGAAATGACTCTTGGAGCTTCCCTCTGGAAACCCTAAATCATTCATCCATTTGTTAACAATTTGAACCAAATTTCTTCAACATGCAGCTGCATATTGGGCCGACAGGAGGAGGAAAGCGAGCACTTACTGGATCCTCCATTATCACAGCTAGGACGTCTCCTAGTCTAGCCTCCTTTTCCTTCAGGAATGTGTAGAAGCGCAAGAAAACCATCAGGAATCTATAAATAAATTCCCTATACCAAAATTGAATAACAATTCCACATTCAGTTTAACCTTAAGTGGACTGTGCCACTTTATTTTACCAAGGTCAGCATCCTCCTTGTAACAGCCACCATGCACTGCACTGCCAAGTCACTTCTTCCCCAATCTTTAACATTCTCCGTTTCATGTTTTTTTCCCCATTTTTATTCAACAACAGTAATATAAATGAAATAGCATCTCACCCAATCCTAGGCAGCTAGGTTCTTGTAGATCCAGGCGGCTGGCAGATGCAGGAGGCAAGGGCGTAGGTTTGATTTCAACTTTGGTAAGGACACTATGGGTTTTCAGTTTCATTGGTCTGATGTCATAGGTCCTATGAAAATATGCATTCTCTGTTTTTTATGCTTAATGTGAGCATCAGGGCACATTTTGTTTAAAGAGAACAGCAGCATTTCTTGCTAAATTAATACAAATCTTATCAGCACTGCACACACTAGATGCAGTTTATCAATGTTTAAGCATCACTAGCTCTGATGAATCTGGAATTAGGACTTTTTTCCACTTTGAAAAGGTTTGCATTTAAACTTACCAGCAACTAAGACAGTGCCTATTTATCCAAATATAGTCTAAAAATGTCTGTTATATGTGGATTTATCCTGGATTTTCTTTTGAAGATATAGAATCATGCAGAGGTAAACCCCACTCTTATTTTTTTTATCTATATGCTCTCTCTGTATCATGCAAAATAATTTTAATTCAAGGGACTGCAAATAAATGTATTGTTATCTACATGTGCACTGGAACTATAAGAGGAACTGACACTGACACTGTACATAAGGGCTGTAGTTAATCTGTGTGGCCCATTTCATGTATTTTATCTATGGCTGAAACAATCATATTAATCGATTATTTAAATAATCGTCAACTAATTTAGTAATTGATTAATCGTTAACCGGAGTATAGGGCCACTAAAATGTGCCTTTAGCTGACAGAGCGACCCACTTAGAGCAGGAATTATACCAAGATTGTACAAAAAATATGTAAACATTTTGCATTTAAGATTAAAATAAAGTTTTTGTCTGTCAATATTCTCCATCCAGAACTCCTCAAGACGAAAAGTTTCTGTTTCACCTGGTTTCATTTAGTAAAAAAATCTTCTTTAAGGAACCTTTGGCTAACTGAATATTAATCGATTCATCGAAAAAATACTCGACAGCTTAATAAATTTGCAAAATAATCAACAGTTGCTGCCCTAATTTCATGGTAACATTCCAAACATAATGCAGCACTGAAGGGCAGCTGCTTCACCCTGAGGCTGCCCTGCAGCATTATATCTGTTTCCTACAATCATATAATGTTTCTATTATACAAGTGCGTTTTTAATAGTAAAGGATTAAATATAACACAACCTTTTATCGTCATCCTATATTGCTTACTGTCTGACTCTTTAAATAGCCCATTATGCCCCAACGCTGTATTGTAAATTATAAACATGTTGTTCACATTGAATTATTGGTAGGGACAAGTAGGTCGATCAAACATTTTGGTAGGGACATGTCCCTATGGTCCCTATGCAAACCTACGCCTATGGCAGGAAGAGAGAGACAGGTCCCCCTTAGCTTAAAAACCTAAGTCCGTCTTCAGGCTGCCCAGGCACCCGTCTCCCCTGCAGGTCAGCTCGCTGGATCCCATTTCTGACTCCAAATTATAAGGGATTTTTTTTTTTTTTTTATCAAGGAGTGAGACATTGGTTCAACAAATGAGAAAAAGATTGATCCTGTCTTTATAAGTTTATAAAGAGTGTTTAGGTGTGTTAAAGAGGCAGCTTCTATTCTGACCTCAGCCATGGAGCAAGTAAATGACTGGCTTTTTAAATCTTTAAATTCTGTTTGCTCAATCTCAAAAAAATGGTCTGTTTGATGTTCTCAAAGCAATCAAACGAAAAAGCTCCAGAGTTTTCTTTTATTTTTTTTATTATTATATATTTTTTTAAAGCTTTTTCATGTTCACAGCACCCTTTTTTATTTGGACTGTTTTGCTCATAGGCTTCCATGGTTTCATTGTCTATCGGAGATGATTGGTGGGAGAAGGTGAAGATGATGATTTGACACCAAATCTGTTGAAAGATTTAGTTCACCTTCAACTTTTGGACCCTCTGCAGAAACAATATATATATATTTTTACTCCTAAATGTATTTTTGTTGCTTAGGTTAACAGTGGACCTGGCTGCCTTAATAAATAATAATAAATGGAAATCAGAATAACAGAATTTTTTTTTCCTCCTCTCAAGCGTATTCTTGAATTACAACTTTTGCCTGCCTAGGGACTACGGATGAAAACTAGCTTTGTAGCTATAATCCGGCATATTTACATTTGTTTTTATACTGATGTTCATTAATGTGCTTTGTCCCTATTCAAATAAATAAATGAATAATTTGAACAGGGTTCGAAGGCATATATGTTCATTGACTCTCAGAACACGTGTCTTTGAACCATGTTCGAGTTGTTTTCCTGTCATTCAGACGCCTGCGTCTCCAAAGAGCCTGAGCCTCCTCTACGCTCTGGTGCAGAGGGTGGGGGGGTATTGTCCATGATGGGCCATCATCACGCCCATCTCCTGGTCCGGTTTGTCCATCTTCTGATGCAGACTAGAAATGGACCTGAAACATTTCCAGACGCCTTCTTCAACGTTTCACTTTAAGAAAAAAATCACAGCAGAAACTAAACAGTATTTTTGTTGTTTGCATCAACAGCTGAAGATGAAACAAGAAACATTTCCTTAGAGCTAAACAGAAATCTTAGACGACTTTCTCTTGTTTTAAGTCATATTTTATTAGCTAAAGTTGTAACACATACTCTGATAGGTTATAAGGACAAAGGCAGCTTTGATGTAGTAAACATTATACAACCATTCAACACAACTTTATTTAAATACAATGCTGTTGACCAAAACAAATGAGCAGATTTAGCATCAATACAATATTTCTAGAACCAACAAGTGTTTCTGTGCTCCTCATGGCTGAACTGATGTTCATGTGAGTGCGAATCAGGTCACATTCTTTATTCTTTATATCCAATTAAAGGCAGATTGATGTAAGATAAAACAAGAAATGATGTTTCCTCTTTGTGAGGCAGTTCTTCATCTATCTCTGGTTTATTATTAATCAGAATGAAAATGTTGGTAAATGACTGTTGGAGTTTGTTTTCTCGGTGAAGGCAGCTTTTTTTTTTTACCACATTTCTCTTAACCTGAGTCTTTAATGGCCGGGTAAAATCAACACAAATCTCTCAAACTCTTGGTTTTTCTCTCGTTTCTACTCTCCAGTCTGCTTTAAATGATTAAGATGAGAAGAGTTAAACCCTGTTTTTCATTATGAATAAACACGGTAGGAGAGTTTAACACTTCCAGTGTTGCTCCACCTCCTGCCTCCCTTTGTTTATTTTGCTGTATTTGACTGCTTTGATTTCATGACTGCACTGTTTGCTTCAGTTTATTTAAGTTTTCTTTATAAGTTTTCAGTTATACTTTGATCCGTTTCTCTCTGTGTTTTCTAGTTTATTGGTTTTATTTCTATTTTGTTATTGTTGTGTTTGGTTTTATTTTTTTATTTTGGATGTATTTCTTGTTTACCCTTTTCTTGCCCCCTTGTGTTAGTCCCTTTTCCCCTAGCTCCCTTCTGGACTCCTCTGTCCACACCTGCTCCCAATCTGCTGATTAGCCTGGTCTTTGTTCAGGCCTCGTCCACACGAAGTCAAACCCTGGCCTAAATTCACTAATTTTTCACCAAACCAGCCTCTCATCCATACGAAGCCGGCGTTTCGGGGGTCTGTAAACGATCTTTTTTTTATTAAGCCTTCAGAGTGGGAAGATTTTGAAACACCGTTTTCGCGTTTCCATCTTTAAGGTCTGACCGCATTTTTTTTCTTACACGCATGCGTCATAGCGTCGCCTCTAAACACGCATAAGCGACACAGTATCACAACAACAATGGCGCCGTACTGTGTTGAATGGCTGCTGCTCATGCTGTCGGGCTTACAACAGCATCTTCTTCTTCTGGAATATCTCCAGGAAGAACAGAGCAATATCGACGACATAGTTCAGCACCTGAATTTGACTGAACCACAAAAATGGACCCGCAGGGGGTTTTCCGGTTTGGTTGTTGTATAAATATTACTGCACATGCCCAACATTTTGTTGCCTGTTTTCGCCTAGTTTTGCTTTGGCACCACAGCGCCACTTACAGGCCTGGCATACATTTTGCAGCGTTTTAATGCATTCGTGTGGACGATCACATTTATTTTACGTCTCCGTCTTTAAGACAAACGTTCTGGAAAATATTAGCGTTTCGTGTTTGTTTTGACTTCGTGTGGACGGGGCCTCAGTCTCCCATTTATACACCTCATGTTCAGCCACTGTTTGCTGGTTCCTCGTCTTTTCCTGGCTTCTCATGTGTGTTATTTCACTGATGTCTCCTAGATTTTGGTTTTCTGTATTTCCGTTTTTGGATTTTTGCTTCAGATGCTGCTTAAACCTGCAAGAATTCCTCTCTGCAAAAAACCTCTGTCAAACTATGACATTTGAAATGAGTAGAGGAAATATGCACAAATATTTGCTTGACAAACCATGTTTTTCAAGTGACTTTCATGGGTGGAAGTTGGAGGGGATTTTGCTGGGAGTTGCAGGGATGTGAGCTGCCATTCGGCTGGCGTTTGACTGGGAAGGATCATGAATGGCTGCTAAGGTATGTGGAATAGAGTGAAGAAGGGGGAGAGATGAAGAGGACAATGAAAGGAGCAATGCTGAAGATGTTCTGTGGTCATGGTTCACTTTAATCCTGTTAGATCTGCTTTCTTTGCCTTTTTCAGACTTGACATATAAAATAACAATCCTTCAACCACATATTGGTTGGATAAATACCTCTTCTTAAAAGAGGTGGCTTCAGCCACAGCGTGGCATGCAACGTTTGTAAAAAAGTTTTAATACTTGAGGAGGGAAGAGTAATTTGTTTTATGCCCCCCCATTCTCCCTGCTGCCCTCTGGAAAGAGGCTTCACATTATCCGATGCAGCTCCAGCAGATTCTGCAGCAGCTTCTTCCCCGCTGCTATCAGACTGCTGAAAAAACTTTAATCATGTCACAGACTCTGCATCAAACTGACAACACCAAACAACAAATACTGCATATTTGCACCGTATATATTAACACTCTGAACTTCCATATCAACGCGTTTCTTACACCGTGTTTTTTTTCTCCTACACTGTTTACATTTGATCACTGCTGCACTTTAAGGAATGGAAATGTCTTGAAAGCTGTACAAAACAAAATTAGTCTAAAAGCTTTCTAGGTCTAAGTCTAAAGTAAATGAATTAACATTAACACATCTCTTATATTACCGGTAAGTGATTATTTTATTCATGCATTCCCTTTGGTTCCTTACAGCTATTGTTTCTGTGAACCTATTTTGGTGTTGCACCAGTGGCAGAGTTGTAGTTATGCAGCTGAATAAAGCCGAGTTAAAACCGTCTTGCATTTACATTGACTAAGAAAACTACCAAAAACCTCTACAACTCTACTGTAACCTGGCCAAACCCAGAGACTCCTTGAATTACACAAGACCAATATACAGGTGCTGGTCATAAAATTAGAATATCATGAAAAAGTAGATTGATATCAGTAATTCCATTTAAAAAGTGAAACTTGTATATTATATTCATACATTACATACAAACTCATATATTTCAGATGTTTATTTTGTTTAATTTTGATGATTACAAATGACAACAAATGAAAATCTCAAATTCATCATATCAGAAAATTAGAATATTGTGAAAAGGTTCAAAATTGATGGCCCCTGGTGCCACACTCTAATCAGCTAATTAACTCAAACCACCTGCAAAAGCCTTTAAATGGTCTTTCAGTCTAGTTCTATAGGCTACACAATCATGGGGAAGACTGCTGACTTGACAGTTGTCCAAAAGACGACCATCGACACCTTGCACAAGGAGGGCAAGACACAAAAGGTCATCGATAAAGAGGCTGGCTGTTCACAGAGCTCAGTGTCCAAGCACATTAATAGAGAGGCGAAGGGAAGGAAAAGATGTGGTCGAAAAAAGTGTACAAGCAAGAGAGATAACCGCACCCTGGAGAGGATTGTGAAACAAAACCCATTCAAAAATGTGGGGGAGATTCACAAAGAGTGGACTGCAGCTGGAGTGAGTGCTTCAAGAACCACCACACACAGACGTATGAAAGACATGGGTTTCTGCTGTCGCATTCCTTGTGTCAAGCCACTCTTGAACCACAGACAGCGTCAGAAGCGTCTTGCCTGGGCTAAAGAGAAACAGGACTGGACTGCTGGTGAGTGGTCCAAAGTCATGTTCTCTGATGAAAGTAAATTTTGCATTTCCTTTGGAAATCAAGGTCCCAGAGTCTGGAGGAAAAGAAGAGAGGCACTTCATCCACGTTGCTTGAAGTCCAGTGTAAAGTTTCCACAGTCAGTGATGGTTTGGGGTGCCATGTCATCTGCTGGTGTTGGTCCATTGTGTTTTCTGAGGTCCAGGGTCAACGCAGCCACATACCAGGAAGTTTTAGAGCACTTCATGCTTCCTGCAGCTGACCAACTTTTTGGAGATGCAGATTTCATTTTCCAACAGGACTTGGCACCTGCACACAGTGCCAAAGCTACCAGTACCTGGTTGAAGGACCATGGTATCCCTGTTCTTAATTGGCCAGCAAACTCTCCTGACCTTAACCCCATAGAAAATCTATGGGGTATTGTGAAGAAGAAGATGCAATACACCAGACCCAACAATTCAGAAGAGCTAAAAGCCACTATTAGAGCAACCTGGGCTATCATAACACCTGAGCAGTGCCACAGACTGATCGACTCCATGCCACGCCGCATTGCTGCAGTAATACAGGCCAAAGGAGGCCCAACTAAATACTGAGTGCTGTACATGCTCATACTTTTCATGTTCATACTTTTCAGTTGGCCAACATTTCTATAAATCCTTTGTTTTTATTGGTCTTCAGTAATATTCAAATTTTCTGATATGATAAATTTGAGATTTTCATTTGTTGTCATTTGTAATCATCAAAATTAAACAAAATAAACATCTGAAATATATGAGTTTGTATGTAATGTATGAATATAATATACAAGTTTCACTTTTTAAATGGAATTACTGAAATCAATCTACTTTTTCATGATATTCTAATTTTATGACCAGCACCTGTAAGGGTTACACAACGGCAGGAAAGAAGCAGTTTGGCAGATGATCTGGTGTCACAGTCGACCATAAACAGCAAGAAAGCAGAGAGAACATGAAGTTAGAAATTGAATTAAGAATAAATGCAGAATTGGGGAATAGAATATAGAAAGAAGCTGAATAAGGAAAAATGTTCGTTATGTCCTCCAGCAGCCTAAACGTACAGCAGCAAGACAAAAAGCAGAGGAATAACATGAGAGACAAATAGTTTTAAACATATAACAGAAATTCTTGTATAGCCATGTCACACACTATTCATATACAATAACTTTTTATTCTTTATTTAACTAAGTTCATCATCATTTTTAAAACAAACAGGGGCAAACAGGGACAGGTACGAAATAGACGCCACTGGTGGTTAAAATGCATGACCATTTTGTGTTATGGTATCATGATCTAATAGCGGTCACTAATATCTGGCCATATCATGGAGTGCTGAGAACCTCGCTGCGGTGCCCCGTTTTAGTCACTAGGAACTACTGATCAAACACCAATTTATGAAAAACACAACTGGAATAGAGTAGTAATATCTTTATCATACAACAATAGGAGCATTCATGACAGAAGCAAAACCACACGGATAGGAGAAACCAGATTTAACACACTAGATTAAATAATATTAATTTAAAGGTATAGGTCGAAAAGCAGAAGAAAAAGAAAGATAGAGAAAATATCTGTGCAAGGATTAATAGATAAGGCATATTCGGGTAAAGATGCAAAGTTAAATATTAATGATTAAAGACAGCAGTCTTTTCACATATTAATGTTGAAACAATAAAAAAATGAAAAAAGCTGCAATACATAATTGACTGTACAAACAAATGCTCCCAGAGAATCTGAAAAAATGTGCTGATGGACATTAGCAGCTTAGAGGCAGTGCAGATGGTCCTGGATCAGATGAAGAACCAGAGGACCCAGCAGCATGTTTGGTAAAACTTACTGAGTTTGTTTGGAGATGATTACCAGCAGCTGGGAGGAAGTATCTATGGAAGCGCTCACTGGAGCATTTAGGGATCCAGCAGTCTGTCATTGAAGTTCTCCTCCAGCTCAGCAGCAGCTTCATGCAGAGGATGTGAGACACCCTCCCACAGTGATGGGCTTTTTTCTTACTCAGTCTGTCTCCCACCACCTGCTCTGTGTCTAGGGGTCATCTAGGGGTCAGCTGCAGCTGCTCGTAATTAGAAGATGGACACAAAGTCATAGGTTTGACCCTTTAGTCCAGAGGGTCTGTTTCCTTGCAGCTGGAGCCTGCACTGAGTCTTCTTCTAAAGACCACTGGTGTTCAGGTGAACACCCTCTATCCCAACATCAGTCCCCTGGATGTTCACCCGAGCCGATGAGATGCTTCTACGCCTGCAGAAGGCCATCACCAGTTCCTTTGTACCTCCTGCATCTAATGTTAGAATGTTCTGCTGGTACCAGTCTACCAAGTTCTGTGTCCACTGTCTGTATTGCAGTATGGGAACATCTGAAGGTGGCTGTGGAGCTGATGGAGAAGTCGTGGTGTGGAGGATGGACAGAATGTCTTAACAAGTGAATCCAACCCCTGAAGGTGCTGTTCTAAACAACCTTGGTCCGGTCAGTCTATTAGAATCAGACGTAGGCAAATAGGAAATGTGAAATTACATGTTAACATAAAGAAGCTCTAGGAAAGCTCAATGCTACTTTCAGACAGCATGCAGCAGAAGCAGCAAAAACGTGCGTGCTACTTCATTTTTTAAGCTTGTACAAGTTTAGTTCTGACGCGCGGCTGAAGCATCTTTGCTGCACGGTCGAAAAATGGGCGGAGCTACCCCATCCTTTCTTTGCCTGTAACAATGGCAGATGAAATAGAGAGAGTCGCTTGGCTTATTTTAATGAATAATACTACGTTCACACTGCAAGCCCTTGAAGCAGCAAAAAGGCTTCTGCTGCTTCATTTCTGATGCCGGCCCACATTAAGGTCAGACGTTCAGTAAAATGTGTCCAGAAGTGTCTGATGCTTCTGTGTTCAATGGCAGAGAGCGGCTTTGCTATATTTGCTGGGATCAGTGGGTACACTGGAAAAACGATCTAGAAATAAGAACACATTTCTTAAATAAAGTGTATTTACCCTTAATTTGAGTAGGTAAATGAGATGGTTTACTATTAAAATAAGATAATTAGATAATATGCATTTGAAATAAGACAATGCAATTGTGTTTTATTTTAAGTGTAAATTGTGACAAAATGGCTCTTTTACCTCCTCAATTCAAGAAAAAATTATTTTGATTTTTTTCGAGTGTAGAAAGTAGTCTTAATATGTTCTTAAGTGACAAAGTTCACCTGAAAACTTCATCTGTGCAGTCAGTTTATTACCATCCTGCCTTCAAATATTATATCTCTGTTCGAGCTGCTCAGTCTTCCACATACCGGCGGTGCGCTGTCACTGGGAATCCCATTCAATGGCGGCCTCAGACCCGGTCGCCTCTTTGCGATTTTCCGCTACTAGTCGCGGCGGCTGGAAGGCATTTTTCATGAACGTAATCCAAACTGGAGGCACCAGAATAATAAAATCAAACATATTTTGCAGGTTTTGACATGTAAGTTAATTTAGTTGTTCATAATCAGTTTCAGAGGAGTGATCATTGCGCTCTGCATCAGCAGCGCTGTGTCTGTCACCCTGCCAGCTCCCAGGTCAGCTTCTCTGATTGGTTGATGTGACACGTCATGCAGGAAAAATTACATTTTTCCAACTCCAGCAGCTGCATCTTCTGAAGATCGTCCCGTGCGTTAGATGCTCAGAAGCTGGTGAGACGCTGCTCCAGCTGCTCAAAACGCGCTGCAGGACCTATTGCTGCACCATGATGCGCGTCAACCATTGATTTTGCATGTAAACTAGCTGCTTCTGCTGCTTCTGCAGCGTGCGGTCTGAACGTAGCATAAATCTTCTTTGGGATATAGTAATCAGACACACTCATCACATTGTATTTTTTAAGACATTCCATAAATATTCATATGTTTCTATATGTTATATTATTTCTTCTGGATCAAAACTCTGGTCTTTAGTTCAAGGTGGTATCTCTACCAGTAGAGCAGGGTTCAGTCAGTTAAAAATATAACATCTGTTTGCTTTCTGTAGTTTGCCCATGTAATGTTCACAACTGGTAAAATCTCAAACATGACTCTGCTTTTATATTTCTATGTAACCACACAATGCTTAGACCAGCAGGGCAGAAAACATCAAGGTCAAAAATATGATCAAAAGAAAAGCCAGGAAGGAGGTCCACAATGATCTCTCCTTGTATTTTTTTCCCAGTTTACAGAACTGATAGGATAAATGTTTAGCTATACACAAAGTAAAACAGAACTTCAGGATTCAAACATCAACGGACAGTCTTCTTGAAGCACTTTCTCAATATGTGTACTTGTGTGTTCTCATGTACACGTGTGCTCAAAAAAAGGCATCATCCTCAGCCCTAGTATTGTTTCAATTCACTCGCCCCTCCGTCTTTACCCAGCATGCATCAGAGCAGACTTGTCCATTCTTGGGATTGACAGCTGTCCCAGCATGCACTGCGGCAGCAGCAGCTTCCAAGTTAGCGCTCACAGAGCTCAGAGTATTAAGTTAAAAGTTCCCTTTTCTGTTGGCGTTGTTCTATAAAAGTAAATTTTTAGATCATTTGAGGCGATACCATTATACTTTTAAGCCTCACTGTATGGCCCATTTACTGATGTAGTGCGTAATTAAAAAAAGAATTCAGATGTTGAGGGGACTGCAGCACCTAGCTGCAGTCCTCAGCAAGGGCTAACGTTAGCCCGTATGCAGCAGCCCTCTCTCTGCATGGCCGTGTTTTATTTGGCAAAACGTTAATTTGATTTGTGTTTATCTGACTTTATTAATTATTATTTCCCCACTAAATGAAAAAAGTAAGAATTTATTATTATCTAGAGACTATTAATAACAGGAGGTGAAATGCAGCTCCAGACGAGCTGAGCCTGCGGTGACCTCACCAGTACGATTCTGTTCCAATTGACCCAAATTTATGCTCCCGTTCTCCCCCGACTTTCCTGTGTCCTTCTCAAGAACACATTTAGCAAGGACAAAAGTCCGTACTTGCCTTCTTGTGGATTGCGAAACGTACTTTCTTTTACCTAGCATAGTAGCATACAGAGTGCTGATAATATATGCATTTGGCCATGACAGATAGTAATGTTTGCTAATGACCAAAAGCTTCCCGAAAGCCTACAAGCTGTTTTATTTGTTCACTTTGCATAGAGTGGCGTCTCCACAGAGGTTTTTTACCTTTTAGATCCTGCGAGAAAACAGGTACACTGGGTAGAACAGACTTGGTCCCTGTTAAAACGGGACTCTTTCCACTGGAAGTGCAGAAGCTAGGGCTAACCCCGATATCTGGAATAGGAACATGAAGATTCAAAGGAGGAAGGTAACCAGGGCGAGTGTGGGCAATATGATCAAGAAGAAGGGCTCCGGAACCTCTTCGCTCAAGGCCAGAAACACCTCGTCTGGGGCCTGAACTCTTCAGAGACTCCTTGGATCCAGACAAAGTGGGGGGTCTACAGCTCATCTGTTTATGCTTTTCAGGACCTGATCCGGGTGCTCCGCCACTTTTTAGCATTCTTTCTCGACTGCCCACTTGCAGGAGCTGTGAGTCAGAACTATAGTGGTCCATCCCGGTGTTCCTGCGGTTTACCACATTTTGTAGACTGGAAATATTGAGCTGTCTAAGAGTATCAGAGCAATCTTCATCCCCTGGACTGGACGCATCGGAGAAAGGGAGGCTATCCTGATGCAAGTTTGGGTGAGACGTGGCATGCAAAGAACTCGCAGCACTATCATATGACATCTTTCTGCCAAGACATTTCCTTCTTCCCTCAGCATTCTCATTTAGTGACAAGTGCTCTAGAGACTTTAGGAGACCTGTTGCATCTTTGACATCAATGCTCTGGTGCTTTGAAACAACTGAAGGTCTTCTTTGTTTGGCAAGGACCTTGAATCTGATTGGTTGCTCCTCTTCTGCAGTGGCATTTTCCACTTGCTCCTCTATTAAAGAGGAAGCTTGATTTTGTTGGAGCAGCAGGCTGGAGATCTTGGTTCTCTTTTCAGGGTCTACCTTTTCGAAGGAAAGTCGTCTATCCAAATCAGAAATAAGTGGTTGGTTTGGACAACTTGTTTGGGATATAACCTTACAGGAGCTTACATCCACACAGTGCGAATCACTAAGACTAAGAAGAGAGCTGCAAGTCTGGGTAGCAGAATAAGGTAAGGGAGCCTGTGTAGGAGTTTCCATCTTGGCCTCATTTGAAAACCTACAACTAGACACTGAAGGATAAGATAGACGTTCCTCAAGATGAGGGGTTGGTGGAACGTTGAGGTACTGTTTCATCCTCTGAGGGGCAGAGGGAATTTTATTGGTAGGGATAATGATAACCTCCTTCCCCTTCGCTTTACAGGCACCCAAGAGCAGCCGGAGGATTTTCCTGTTCCCTGAGCTGACTGCGTAGACTAAAGCTGATGATCCTGTATGATCCTCCAGGGTTGGATCAGCTCCACTGTTCAGCAGAAGGGACAGAATTTCAGGGTCGGTTTGTTCAAGACATGCATGCATCAAAGCTGTTTTTCCCGTCTTGTCTTGGATGTTTGGATCAGCGCCGTTTTCAAGTAGATATCTGTTGGGGGGTGAGGAAACATTCATTAAACATTCAGACTTTTATAGTAATGTAAAATGTTAATGAATTGCCAGACAACTTACCGAACCATCTTGGGTTTAGGAACACTCTGTGCATCAGTGTGCTGTGTCTTGCAGGCTACCATAAGGGGGGTCTCCCCCAGTTCATTGCTCTCATTTATATAAGCCCCTCCCTCTAAAAGCAGCCGAGTCAGACGGAGTCGGCTTTGGAAGACTGCCTTCAGCAGAGAAATGCCATCTGTTCCCAGTTCTGTTGATTCAGTCATTGTAATAACCTTTTATTGTTTCTTCATTAGTGAACAGCATTAACCATCCAGCACCTGTAAAAAGACAAAACAAGAAACAGTCTATTTATCTCTTTTAGTGGACGTCTGTTTGACATCTAAAGCCGTGCATGCACTCTACGATTTTTGCCCTTTTCAGGCCGATTCTCCAGTCATGGGAGAATTCTTCGATCAGGCCGACTTTCAGCCTGATGGTGCGTCGTGCAGTGTACAGGGGGTAACGAGGGGCGATCAGACTCTCATGATCACCTCCCGATCAGGAATCGTAAGGTCAGGAGAAAATCAAACTTGTTTGCAATTCAGTCGGCCGTCGTAAGGTAGTAGTGGGCAAATCACTCAGTGCGCAAACAAGGTTTCTTCTTCTTCTTCCTTTCAGATGAAAACAAAGAAGCATGGTGGGGGTGCAAGTGAAATTCTTTCTGTAAAATTGACAGACTGTAGTAGCCACTGAGCCTGAACTAACCGCTGTGTCTTCCCCTCACTTTACAGTTCGGTTGAGCAGTGTTCAGAGCCACATGTCTCCCTCTATTTAACCTCTTCAATAAAGCCTGTTAAACCTTTTCCCTGGTCTCTCTGTTCGGTTTTCTGCTTTTGGGTCTGAACTTTGTAAAATCATGACAATAATTACTTCAAAGACTGAAAAAGTGAGTTTGGGTTTGTAGTGATGGTGCAGCTTCTGCATCACAGCATCATCAGGCAGATACTTAATAGGCACCAGAAGCCAAGTGGCCCCACTGTTTTCTCCACAGTAAACAGACTTGCAGCCAAAAAGTTACCAGTGCCAGAGCTCCAACAGGTGATGGATGTTGATCTACAAAAGTGCTCAGAGAGCGCAGACCTCCGCTAAGCAGCTAATTTTGCCACATAGTGTGACTTACACCTAGAGATAAAAGTCTCACATTATCTGCATTATTAACAAATTTTAAATGGATTGTTTTGTTGGCATGAGATTCACTTTGTCGCCACGGGGCGACAGTGGCGTTGGATGTAGGAGTTTGCCCTGAAATCGAAGGATTGACGGTTCAAGCCCCAGCTCCGACTTTCAGTGTCGTTGTGTCCTTGGGCAGGACACTTCACCTGCATTGTCTACTGATGGTGGTCAGAGGGCCTGGTGGTGCCAGTGTACGGCAGCCCCGCTTCTGTCAGTGAGCCCCAGGGCAGCTGTGGCTACAATGTAGCTTGCCACCATCAGTGTGTGTGAATGGGTGAATGAATGTAGTGTAAAGTGCTTTGGTCAAGTCTCCTAACTTGAATAAAGGCGCTATATAAGTACATGCCATTTACCATTTGGGTAACAATTTACTTAAAAATCCTTTCCTAAGTTTATAAATAAGCCACAGCATGTATCTGCAGCCTCTGGTGTTTGTTCTGCTCTCACTATTGAAGAGGAAACTTGCTTTGTGGACAAAGAGAGCCCTGGAAAACAGGATTGACATGTTTCCACTTTTGTCTCACATTGTCTCACTCAGTCCCTCAGCACCTCTCAAAGCTTACTGAGAAATTTGATGAGTATTTCCCAGAAGATCCCAGGAAAAGACACATGGATTTTAGACCCACAGAAAATGATGTTGCCTTGCCCTCACATCTGGAATCCCATCTTTTGGTGGTTTCTACTAACAGTTTTTTAAAGTTGCAGTGGGGCAAACTGGACCTTGGCTCCTTTTGGATTGCCTGCCCATGTCTGGCACAGAGAGCTGTAAAACACCTTCTATTCTATTCATTAGAATCAGAATCAGAATTCTTTATTGTCATTGCTCCACAGGGGTGCAATGAAATTACTAAATAATTACTAAAGTTCATTTATATAGTGCCAATTCACAACACATGTCATCTCAAGGCACTTTACAGAGACGTTACTGCCTGATTCTTCCAATCCTAACTACATTTGTGTCCATTGTGGCCAAAACCAAATCCCCAGAAAGACACACAGGAAGCAACTCTGATGGTGAATCTCTCTCCCGTTTCACTCAAACTAGATGTGACCGTATCTCAGAGTCCACTGTCTCATTAGATGAACATGCAACGGGAGTAGCAGCTTGTTGGATTAAAAAAAGGAAATGTTGACTGTTCATCATTCCTCTGTTTTAAAAATAAAGGATCACTTCTTGGGTTTTGCCTTAAATAAAAAGTTTACTGCTGAAACAACTTCCGAGCTTTTTCACAGATTATAAGGCTATAATTTTATTTGCACTTTATTTAAATTCTGTTAACAGTTTATGTATTTATTCCTTTCATTAGAAAATGAATTTGAATGTATTCACTCTAATCAGGTACTTAAATTTTATCTTATTTCCTTGTCTTTTTTCTTCTGTAGGGAAATTTAATTATTATTTTATCTTCTATTAGTAAGGCTGACTGGTGGTTTTAAATTTTTTTATGCACTGTTTATAGTTTTTCCATGAATCGTTAACCTGTTTAGCTTTTACTTTTATGTGTATTTTTGCATACACATTATAAATCAATAACCTTGTGATTCTTACCTTGCATCACCTTTTTATTATCTGACAAGGTTTAACTTTAAAAATTAAGTGGATTTGAATTAATTATTAGATATAAACTACACAAAAAACAACAATAATTAATTCATTAATTCAGTTTTATTAACTGAAAGGAAAATTTGGGCCCTGATGTAAAAAAGGTTCAGAACTGGTTTAGTTAAAGATGAACTGGTCCATTTAAACAGTGTGGATAAAATCCAGACCTTACTCACTCTTAATCTATGGAAATCTTGTATTTTTATTTATGCTTTCTATCCAGTCACACTGAGCTATTTTACACAGAATATTGACCAACAACTGTTTCTGCTAAATGGCAACCCGTTCTGCAAACGGGTAAAAAAAAAAAAAGGCCCTAAAGACTCACAGGAACAAATATGGGAGGGGCTGAAGGCAAATGTAAGTCAAACTTAATTTATTTCCTTTATCTTAAGTTTTCTTTATATCCACTACTTTGTGACGGTCTGTAACATTAAATCCAGGTAAAATCCTCCTTCAGCGGATAGGTATTTGCAAGGCCGTGTGTCGGTGTGTTGGTAACTTCCTCTTAACAGCAGCGGATGCTGGGAAAGGCTCCAGCCCACTCTTGGCCCTGAACAGGGTACATCATCAGATGTTGTATCCATAGCGACAACATTTGATTACCAAAGCGGGCGACTGTCGCATCCTCACAGCTCTGCAAATGCGTGACGAAGTTTGCAACAAAGACATGAGGACCGACTGAAGGAAATGTTAATACAACAAGAAAACCTCTGACATGTTTCTAGACGTGGCCTGAAGGCTTTTTAAAACATACTTAAAACTACAGCTGGAAAATCACAGATACTTCAATGTTTGCAGAGCAACTGATGTCCCTATCTGTTGCTGTTAAAAAGTCACAGTGATTTTCTGACATGTATGAATGTGAGTTTCACAGATTTCTGCTTTTGTAGCAGGCTCCAACGACAGCTGTTTCAAAAATATTTAAGGTCAGGGGAAAAACACAGCAGCAACGACGGCAAACATCATATCAGTTTCTTTCTGTTCTAAGGAAGTGAGATGCAAGAATGCAGACGGATATAATTAACTAGCTTCCTCTGAATTCATAGGAGCACTATTACACTGTGTTGATTCTAGGGCTCAAACAATTAATCGGATTAATCAATCATTGAAACAATCATCCACTAATTTAATAATTGATTCATCGTTAACTGGAGTATAGAGGCGGTAAAATTTGCCTTTAGCTGACAGAGCGACACACGTAGAGCAGTACTTATACCAAAATTGTAAAAAAATATCTGAACGTTTGTCATCCAAGATAAACAAAAATGTTTTCATCCATCAATCTGCTCTAACCAGAACTCAAGTAGAAAAGTTTTAGTTTCACCTTATTTAATTTCATAAAAAATATTTTGTAAGGAACCTTCGGCTATCTGATTAAAAAAATAAATAAATACTTGACAGATTAATCGATTTATGAAATAATAGTAAATTGCAGCTCTAGTTGATTTCATTCTGCTAGTTTTTTTTTTTTTTTTTTTTCGCTTTTATGATCCCATTCCTTATTGCCATTAGCAGGTAATCATGCAGCTATATCGGAATAAGGTATCACCTTTTTAATGCTACTAAACTAATCCAACCCAACAGAGGAAGTCCTGGCCCAGAGCTTCTGACACATCTCTGGAAATCTCTCAGAATCTACAGATTGACTCTCAACATCCATTGCTTCTTTAACCCTTTAAAGCCCGATCCAACAATAAAAAAAAAAAGAAAATTACTTTTTTTGGTTTGAAGTCCTTATTTGGCCTTTTAACAAAATATGTCAAAAGAAAAAACAGAAATACATTTTTGATATTAATAATTTATTACTATGCGATAAGTCAAGATTTTTTTATTGTGTAGTCTTCTGTCCTCTGTTATCAGCAGAGATGGCAAAAGTACTCACTTTCCGTACTTGAGTAAAAGTACAGATACTTGTGTTAAAAAATACTCTGGTAAAAGTGGAAATACTGATTAAACTTCTTTACTCAAGTAAAAGTAACAAAGTACAGGCTTGTAAATTTACTTAAAGTATAAAAGTAAAAGTAGAAACCACTTTTTTCATGCCGTTGCCTACATTTTAAATGGATGTCTGCCAATAGGACTAGATCTCCGTTGTGTTCATTTTCAATCATCTCGTCATCCATGCTACTATGCTAACGCCACCGCCACCAAGCTGCAATGATTTGCCGCCAATGAATACCGCCGAATCTGTCGATTCATCTTGTAGCGGTGCGTCAAATGCAACGTAGATTCTCATCCAATTAGATTGAATTTGGTATTGATGACGTGAAAAATAATAACGGTAACTCCATTGAAATGATTTAAAACTAAAGTAACGAGCCAATTTTTAAAAATGTAAGGAGTAGAAAGTACAGATGTTTGTGTAAAAATGTAAGGAGTAGAAGTAAAAAGTCGCCCTAAAAATAAGTAGTAAAGTAAAGTAAAAATATCAGAAAAATGTACTTGAGTAGAGTAACGAAGTATTTGTACTTCGTTACTTCCCATCTCTGGTTATCAGGTTTATCTGATTGTGTACAATAGGATTTTGAGCAAAGTTTTTACCATTAAATTATGCAAAAGGTGTCAGATGCAAAACATTTCAGAAACCGTATGTATCAAATATGATACATTTGGCATTACAGGGTTAAAACATTGCCTGTAACCTTTGTTCTGATTGACAGAACAGGTTTGAAAGTCCTGTTTGCAGCTTTATGCATGCTGCAGCTCGGTCTTCTATGAAAACGCACAGAGCAGCTGATGGTGATAGAAGAAGCAAAAAGGTTTTTATGGAGCATCTGGTCACCAAAGGCCAGATGTTTTCTGATATGTCTGCTTTTCATCAAGTTTACATTAAAAATGTTCGTGGAGAAAAAGAAAAAAAAAAACCTAAAGTTATTAGAATAGAATAGAAAAGAAAATCAATTTATTGTCTCACAATGGGGAAATTCTGGTGTTTACAGCAGCAAAAAGATTACATTAAAAAATGGTCACACAAATATGGACCTTAGAAAATGTATAAGAATAACATAACAGTGAAGAGTTAAAAGATAAACAATAAAATACCGTAGTGTAAAGTGTTTTAACAATACAGAACATTTTTTATGGAGATGAATCTTGTAAAAACATGTCCAATGAACTCACCTGAGTGTTTTTCTTTCCCGTCAATGAAAACCCTGAAAATGGGTAAAGATCCAGCCGATCAGCCGCTGCCAGTCTGCAGGTCAAACACGGCCAGGAAGAACAGCAGATGAGTGACTGAGGAGGAGCGTTACTCAAGTCTGATATACGTGAGATGAGAACAGAGGCTGGCCCATAGCATCAGAGGTGCTGAGCCAATAGCAGCACATTCTTTTGTGAGCACCCACTACCCAGACAGTAGTGTTCAATAGGAGGAGTTGCGCAGGAAAGACTCATTTCTTTTTACCTTCACACATTCAGCCTGCTGAAGTGTGGAATGACAACAGCACCGCCAACGTCAGTGGAAGGTTCAAGGTTGGAAGCACGTTTATGCTGGTGAAGACTGAACAACAGCAAGCTTTGCTCGCTGCATAGATGAAGAGAAGGAGAGCAAATAAAGTGCTTGGTCCATGTTTGAAGAGTGTAAAGCTGGTTCTTTTTCCAACTGAACACCAGGAGGTACTTATTGTTGTTTTTTAATTGATCACAGATTTTCAAAAAGCCTGACCTCTTGATTCTGATGTCAGCTGATGCTGTTTTTTTTTTAAATAATTGACATCTCAAGGTCAGAATACAGCTTCAATGTTTCAGTCTTATTCTACTGAAAACAAAACAAGCTGTTTTCTTTGGAATCAAGGTGAAACTTTTAAATATAAACGAAAAGCATTGCTGTCCAAACTATTAAATCAACTTAACTAAAGTGATAAAAATTCAATTCAATTCAGTTTATTTCTAAGGCGCCAATTCACGACACAAGTCACCTCAAGGCACTTTACAGTTCAACCAGATCCAAATCCAGTCAAATTGATTCAAAGTTTTCTATCTAAGGAAAACCAGTTGATTGCATCGACTCATTGACTCAAATAAAATCCCTCACACTAAGCATGCTTGTAGCGACAGTGGAGAGAAAAAACTCCCTTTGATCAGGCAGAAACCTCCAGCAGAACCAGGCTCAGTATGAGCGGCCATCTGCCGAGGCCAACTGGGGTTCAAGGAGACAGAAGCATAGATACAAAAAGCAACTGTAAAAGACGGCACCGTCCAGGAAACACACAGCCAGGCAGACGAGCTCCGAGCCAGCTCCCATGTCAGAGGATGAAGAGAGCACATCCAGCCAGTCACGGTCAGAGAAACAGGACTACACTGGAAAACAGGCCGATCTCCAGCATCTACAAACAAAGGTGTTTATGGCAGCAGCACAGCTGATATTTCTCTCCAGGATGGAGTCACAGCCAAACAGGAACAGACCAGATGAAGCTACTATGAGAAAAAGCAGAGAGAGCAGAAGGTTAGAGATTCTGCAGAATAGGAGAATAGAGATAGAAGGAAGCAGAAGGAAGCAGAATTATGAAATAGGGGTCCCTATGTCCTCCAGAAGTCTAAACCTATAGCAGCATAACTATAGAGATAGCTCATCTTCAGCAATCCCTCACACTAAGCATGCTTGTAGCAACAGTGGAGAGAAAAAACTCCCTTTTAACAGGAAGAAACCTCCAGCAGAACCAGGCTCAGTGTGAGCGGCCATCTGCTGAGGCCCACTGGGGTTCACATATCGGAGGAACAGATGAGGCCTAATGTCCATGAGATGCCACCAGGTTCAGTGAATATAGCTGTTAACTCATGCTTTACATCTGAGTAGTGAAAACTACATACATCTGCACAAAGAGCGACTGCAACATGTAAGCCATTCTGTTCCCAGACTTTAAAGCGTCTTGCTGCTGTTACTTCCTGGATTGGCGACATGCAGGCATAGTTAGGTCATTTAGGTCGGCAAATGTTGAGACTTTGACCACAATAACAGATGATTCCTCTTCCTGTTGCACTAGCTGTCCCTTGTTTACAAGTAGCAGTGAATGCTAAGCAGGGCTAACCTTTTGAGTAGGCATCATCCGCTGCTGTGGCCCTTTACCAGCCTTTCTACCATAAACATGAACTCTTGCATGGTCGGTTTCCCTCATTCTGCTGATAAACTGACAGCAGGGAAACACCCCACATTATTTAAAGTGTAAAAGTACGTAATGGAATTGTTCATTTATTTATTTTGAAGGAAGATTCAAGAAGTCTGGGTGTCTGTCTGAAAGCTACGTTTCTTTGGATCAGCTTCTAGGCTTCGAAACGTGTTGAACATCAGTAATGCATCATGCAAGAGGAGGCGTGGCTTTACGCTCCTTTAAGGAGGTTAAAGGTGAAATATTCCTCCATCTCCCCTATTTGAAGAAAATATACTTTGTTATAAGAAAAAAACGATAAAGAACAAATATTCATATTTTGTTTCAGCAATAAATATTTTGATTTGTACAAAAAAATTTATTTTTACTTTTTTTTTAGTCAAAGTAGCTAAAAGATTTCGCTGAAGATCAGAAAGTTTCTGAGTTAAAAAGTTATAAAGTTGATTTTTTTTTTTCATGTGTTTAAATCCTAAAGGCACATTTGCTTATTTTATTTGTGATGAAAAATTCCCAAACATTTGATTAAGGCATTAAATTTTGGGACTTAAATAACATAAAATTTCAAAATTCTTGTACCGTCTATTTTGACAGTAATATTATTTCAGTTATTAAGAACTATATACATTAGTTTGCAGGCTTTACTTTGACCAAAACTGTATCTTTGATTAATTAGTTTGGTTTAGAATTGTACATATTACTCATATTCTTCAGGAAAAAAAACAATAAACATGAAGAAATTGATTTAATCCTATAAGCTACATATTTCTTTTTATTGCTGCACCTTAAATAATCAAGAAAATCCTAAAATAAGACACCAACAGATCCGTTAAAATTTCAGTTTGTTGAGCAACACATATTTTGTCTGCATGTGTAACTGTGCTGACGGCAGCCATGTAATGATCTAAAAGGTCATTTAACCCTTTATAGGGCAAGTTAGTTTTTTTTAATAACCTGCCCGTCCCTCAGTGAAGTCTAGAAGCACAAGATCTATATCCAGCCATTCAGCAAAGATCCTGCTGCATGGCTGTATATCTGATTTTGACCAATTAGATGAGCCCTTGAATGATATATTACCTACTGGAAATTAGGCTGTAAAAAAGTTAATAAGTCAAGAAAAAAAAGGTAAAAAACCTACCGGTAAGTGAAAAGTTAAGTTAAAATGTTAATAAGCCTAGTTAACAATTAAATTTAGGTTTATAAACTAAAAAATGTAAGTAGTATCAGCATTAATGCCTCTAAGCCAGGGGTCTTCAACGTTTTCGAGGCCAAGGACCCCCAAACTGATTGCGAGATGGAGCGGGACCCCCTAATTATATATATCGTATGAAATTGTGTTATATCAAACTGGTCCTATAGTCACGCTATTACATATGGAGTGATGTAACGAAAGTAATTCCTCCCTGGGATTATTAAAGTATTTCTGATTCTGATTCCTGGTTGATGGGACAGGTGTTGTGAATGAAACGGTGCCCAGGTTTGAAAGAGCTCCTGTGTGTCGCTGAATGTGTGCATTGATGACTGAAAGACATCTTCTGCCTCCATTTATCTGTTTAGTACAGTTTATTGAATTCATGTTAATGTGGATTTAAATAGATTTTAATTACTGCAAAAAATTGCAGGAGGGAATATTAAAAAAAGTAAACAACCAAGACTTTCGCGACCCCCATGCAGTACCTCCACTGACCCCCTAGGGGTCGCGGACCCCCTGTTGAAGACCTCTGCTCTAAGCTTATGTTGGACAAAAAAAAAAGTGTTTCTTTCGATCTCAGATGTCATGAATTTCTTTTAGAAGCACTTTGGTTATTTTTCTTAATATATTCAGTCAATGTGTTGTAATGACAAACTTATTACATTGACATTAATTTTTGCCATCAAAATATCCATATTTTTTAATGTTACAAAGCTAATAATGTCTTGTCCTGGATTCCAATAACACTATTGGCTTGAAATTTGGATTTTCAAAGTATTTCACTATAAAGGGTAAATGTGTTTGCTACATTAAGAGTGAACGGTTTTATTTTCTTGAACTAAAAGGCAGATATGTTTTATTCCTTGATGCAAATCCAGCTAGAAGCTGCCGTTTAATTCATGGGAGTTTCTGTGGAGAGCAATATTTGATTTTTGTCTCAGTGTGTGAGGGATTTGGTTCTGTACTTTGACTAGGCCATCCTAGGCCTTGTCAAAGTACAGAACCAAATGAGTGTGCTTTAACCAAACCAGCAGTTATGCATCCCTATCCCGATTGCCAGTCGTCCATCTCCTGCTAATCATCCATTCTCACATGTGGGATATTGCTTTATTAACCAACTCTGCTTTAAACATCTCCAGAACATTCTTCATCAGCTGCTTCTTAAAGCTACAGTGTGTAATTTTCAGTGACATCTAACGTCCAGACTGCAGACGGCAGCAACATGAACATCTCCCCCCCAACAGTACGGCGAGCGTTACGGGACAAAATGTCTTCCACGACGTCCGCATCACCTACCTTCTCAAGTGATGAGGTTTGTTTACATAGATAATTTTACAGATAGTATTTCATTAGTCTGTGTGTTCAGTACCGTCTCAGTTCATCTCTCTCAACTTGCCGTAGTTACTTTCGAGCGTAATGGGCGATCTCGCAATCGCTAGTTTGTTGGCTCTGCGCTGCCGTAGCGCAAAGATGTCTGCCTCCATGGCTGCGAGACCCGCTCCTATGTAATTATAAATAACGAATTCTAAGGCAACGCAAACATTAAGGTTAAGAGGCTGAGCTCGTAGATGATGATAAATAACATAGTTATGTATAATATATTACATTTCTGACTGTAGATCCCTGTAATTATTACACACTGTAGCTTTAAGGATCCTGATGCTAACAGAATAGCTGCATATCAGAGATACTTTCCCTTGGTCCGCGACCCCTAGGGGGTCCACAGAGGTACTGCAGGGCGGACAGGAAAGTTTTGGTTGAGTTGACTTTTCTTTTTTTCCTCTAATTAAAATATCTTTAAATCCACATTAACATGAATTCAACACACTGTAGTAAACTGATAAATGGAGGCAGAAGATGTCTTTCAGTCATCAATGCTCACATTCAGCGACACACAGGAGCTCTTTCAAGCTGGACACCGTTTCATTCACAACACCTGTCCCATCAACCAGGAATCAGAAATACTTTAATACCGGTAATCACAGGACAAAATTACTATAGGACCAGTTCGATAAAACAATTTCATCAATATATATAATTAGGGGGCCCCGCTCCATCTCGCCATCAGTTTGGGGGTCCATGGCCTGGAAAACGTCGAAGAGTATTTTAAACACCAGTACTGCATCATTTGCACTCAGGTTAAACCGATTCACTAATAACCCATTTCTGTTTGACCAATTTATTATGAATGTTGTCCAAAATATTCAAGTTTCATTTTCCTACTCATAATTTGACCACTTTCACTAAACGGCTGATTGCTTGTGTCCATTGGTCTGTTAGGAAACTGGGTTAACATTAAGACATCTTTTCAATGTATTTTCTTCCATTTTTTCAGTTTGTATTAAGGCATCCTCCTGGCTATGGTCCTCTGTAGGGCTGCAACTAACAATTATTTTGTTAATCAATTAATAATCTGAGAGCAAAATGTCCCTCAAAGACGTTTCTTATAGAATTAAAGCAGGTGGAACTAAAACTTTTCCAATTGAGGAGCTCTGGATTAAGGATCTGACAGATGAAAAAGTATTTTCAACTTAAACGCAAAATTTATTCATTTACAATCTTGCTATAAGACACTCTAAATGGGTTGCTCTGTCAGCTTAAGGCATATTTTAGTCTATTAATTTAATAATTGATTTCTAAATTAGTTGACAATCATTTCAATAATGGACGAATCACTATTAATCTGATCATTTCAGCCTCTGATCCAGCTGATTTCCAGAGCTGAAGAGAACAGAGAACCCCGGATGAGTCATCTGTAAATGCCGAAACCTGGCGAAGCAGACGACCAGAGGTTTCTGGGCTGATTTTACCACCAAACTACTTATTCAATGTCTTTTATTACCTGGAATGTAAAGAAACAGAAAGAAGCAAGATGTGGATTTATATTTACTTTAATCAAAGTGTATAAAACAGTCACAGTAAAACTATTTTTGGAGTATAATCAGACATTTTTAGTTGTAATTAATGAGATGGACTGATCCTGCCTACAGCAGCTGGTTCGCCCCGAAACTGAACAGGAACAATAAAAACAATGAATTCATTTCTTTTCACTCTCTCTTTTCAGGAATAGAGAACCTCAAAGAAGCAATAATTCATGTTCTCTGCACAGAAGCACAGAAATGTCTCCCTGCCAACATTTTGAAGGAAGGTCCCCCTATAACTGCGCCTTTTAACCCCAGTAAAGAAAAGCACCAAAGCTGAACATCAGCATCCAGCCATGTGTTGTAGTCCTTGCTGTAGTTTTCTTCTCTATGAGGTTTATCCAAAGCCTCCACAGTTTTCCACTGGATCACAGACAGCCGTGAACCCGATCCTCATCTCTTCGCCTTGTTTGCTCTCCAATCAAAGCTTAAATGCTTTCGTAAACCTCAAATCTGTACTGGATCGCGTTCTCCTCCTGAGGCTCTGCTGGGACTCCTGGAAACCTGTAGAAGATGATGATGAGGATGAACGACAAAGGTGGAGAAGAGCATCCAAACAGCATGATAAAACTTGAACAAAGCCCCCATTTTTTGCCATGATGTGCTTATCTGTTCTCCATTTTTCATTTGGATGAAATAATAGCTGCATGAATCATGACAGCAGACAAGATAGAGGAGAGCAGGAGGCGGGGTTACCAATCTACTGGCTCTGGAGAGCAGAGTTCGCTGCTTTTAGATGTTGTCTCCAAAGTCTCCAGTAGGAGAAATAAGTTGCTAGATTTCCACTGGAAAAAAATCGAAATCTAGATAAATCTTTTTTTCTTAAAATAAGTGCATTTGTTCTTGGATTGAGGAGGTAAAAGAGACATTTTGCCAATAGAACAAGAAAATTTACACTTAAAAATAAAAAACACAATTACATTGTCTTATTTCAAGTGCTTATTTTAATAGTAAAAACACTCATTCCATTAAACTCTGCCCATTATTTCCATTTAAGCTTCAACATGATGAGCCTTTACTCACTCCGGCAGCAGGCGGTATTTTTCTGGACTAATCTCAGGCAGGAATGTGTCGCAGTCAAACTGCTGCAGGATTTGGGTCACAAACAGCCTCCTGGTTCCTGGGCTCTCCATCATCTCCTGAGCGATCCAGAATAAAACCAGTTTAATGAAACGGCAGGAATGTTCCCTTTAATCCAATATTCCTCTGCTGAGTAGAACAGGAACCGTACCTTGTAGAGAGAGCTTCCCCCGATGACCCAGACCTGGTCCGCCCGTTCTGCCAGCTCTGTGTCGACTAACTGCAACGCTGAGGAGAAGTCTGCTGCCAGGTAGTGAGCTCCAGCAGGTGGCGTCCTAGAGCAGAACCAGATCAGGTAGATGCAACACAAGTTGTTCTTTCACTTCAACCCTAAAGACTAGATGGCATCTAGATGATGCATTTCTATCGAAATGAGTACCAAGTTGCACTAGCTTTGTTTTTATAAGATGACTTTTTCATTTTAGCAACAAAATGTAAAAGTTTACTGCACAATCTGAGCTTAATATCTGAGAAAGATTTCATGCATGTCTTTTTGATATACGAGGTTCTAACAGTGGATGCTTTACTTTAAGTAGATACTGTAATTATTAATCAGTGACGTCCTGGCAGTTTTGTGGACGACTGAATAATGGCAGGAAAGTTTGAAGAAGTTAATGTAGATCACATGGAAAAAAAATACAGCTTAACTTTATTTGAAAGAGTTTAGAGTGATCTTTAGGAACCCGTAAAGAATAACTTGTCCGTCTTAATCAATATATGTTTCCTTTCACTGTTTGTTTTCTTGTATGCGTGTTTTTGGTTACACCTCGACTGCAGACCAAGAAAGTGTTTATTGTTGTTTTGAGCTGCTAAGATGCCATATTTAAAAATGTTATATGTGAAGATAAATATATTAAGATGTGCGTTTATGTAAGGACAAATGAAAAACAAAATAAGTCTGAACATTTTTTTAGAGTCTGTTTACTCCAGGTAAGGATTATTCTAATACTAAATTAGTTTAGAAGCATTTCAATAATCTATTAATCTGATTCTTTCAATCCTAATTTTGGTTGATTTCTCTACTTGCCTGAAAGTCATAAAACATTATTTTTGATCGTGTTGATTTCAGAGTAATTAGAAATAAACATTAAGCTGTTGAATTACTGCAGAATTATTTGGTAAACCAGGAACTGCACGACTTTCCTAAGAAACCTGTGAGGCCAGTTTATAATAATATAGTATATAATGATGAAATTTAAAGAAGAAATAGATCATATTTCTCCCATCTTCCCTTCTCTGTAAACCAGGATTTAAAATCCTCCTTCTCACATATAAATCCTTAAATGGCCAAGCTCCATCTTATATCAGAGATCTGATTGTTCCTTATGTTCCTAACAGAGCACTTCACTCTCAATCTGCAGGTTTACTAGTGGTTCCTAGAATTTCTAAAAGTAGAATGGGAGGCAGATCTTTTGGTTATCAGGCTCCTCTCCTGTGGAACCAACTACCAGTTTTAGTCCGTGAGGCAGACACCCTGTCTACTTTTAAGGCTAGGCTTAAAACTTTCCTTTTTGATAAAGCTTCTAGTTAGAGTGGCTCAGGTTATCCTGAGCTATCTCTATAGTTCTGCTGCTATAGGCTTAGACTGCTGGAGGACATAGGGACCCCTTTTTCATCACTTTCTTAGGGTTTACTTTACAGTATAGTATTTTTCTAAATTTTTATTTCCTGCTTTTGATTCAGATTATTATGGCTTTAAATCTTGATCTTTACATATTTTCCATGTATAAATCCTTCATGTAGGTGATTAAAATAGGATATTTCTACCCTTTTCTTATAATACGTGTTCTTCTTGTAAACTTTCACCTCACGCTACTCAGCATCATGTCTGCTATATAATACAGGTCCAGTGTTCTCACCCCACCCACTTTCCGCTGATGCAGCTCAATTACCCCACTGTGGGACAATAAAGATTATATGCTGCTGATCACACTGTTTACCTGGTTGTTTACACAGAAAGCGCCCATAAACCAGCGGCTTTATGTTACAGTTGCATGGAATCTCTCACGGTTACAGGCTCTGCTGAAGATTATCGTCTTTTAAAAGGGAAACACTCATAAAATGTTGCCACATACATGATTAGAAGGGATTGCTGCAGAGTCAGCGTATTGAATTATGGACGTCTATGAATTGGTAATGTTTAACTAAGGTGCATTTTAAACTGAATCTGCCTGCACTGTATGACTAAACAGTGAAGGAATCAGTCTGTATGATTGGGATGCTTGAGACTGAATCGATTATTCATGTCTGCCTTTGAAGAGAAACTGTTTTTCTGGTAAACTTCCTGAAAATGTCTACAAATCCTTAAAAATCTGTTGGGGATCAGACCATAAAAAGCACCTATGGGACTCAATAGGAGGCTCCGTGCTCTCAGATTAGGAGGCTCCCTGCTCGCTCTCAGATTAAGAGGCTCCCTGCTCGCTCTCAGATTAAGAGGCTCCCTGCTCGCTCTCAGATTAAGAGGCTCCCTGCTCGCTCTCAGATTAAGAGGCTCCCTGCTCGCTCTCAGATTAAGAGGCTCCCTGCTCGCTCTCAGATTAAGAGGCTCCCTGCTCGCTCTCAGATTAAGAGGCTCCCTGCTCGCTCTCAGATTAAGAGGCTCCCTGCTCGCTCTCAGATTAAGAGGCTCCCTGCTCGCTCTCAGATTAAGAGGCTCCCTGCTCGCTCTCAGATTAAGAGGCTCCCTGCTCGCTCTCAGATTAGGAGGCTCCCTGCTCGCTCTCAGATTAGGAGGCTCCCTGCTAGCTCTCCTAATCTGGAGGCTCCCTGCTCTCCTAATCTGGAGGCTCCCTGCTCTCCTAATCTGGAGGCTCCCTGCTCTCCTAATCTGGAGGCTCCCTGCTCTCCTAATCTGGAGGCTCCCTGCTCTCCTAATCTGGAGGCTCCCTGCTCTCCTAATCTGGAGGCTCCCTGCTCTCCTAATCTGGAGGCTCCCTGCTCTCCTAATCTGGAGGCTCCTGCTCTCCTAATCTGGAGGCTCCCTGCTCTCCTAATCTGGAGGCTCCCTGCTCTCCTAATCTGGAGGCTCCCTGCTCTCCTAATCTGGAGGCTCCCTGCTCTCCTAATCTGGAAGGCTCCCTGCTCTCCTAATCTGAAGGCTCCCTGCTCTCCTAATCTGAAGGCTCCCTGCTCTCCTAATCTGAGGCTCCCTGCTCTCCTAATCTGAAGGCTCCCTGCTCTCCTAATCTGAAGGCTCCCTGCTCTCCTAATCTGGAGGCTCCCTGCTCTCCTAATCTGAAGGCTCCCTGCTCTCCTAATCTGAAGGCTCCCTGCTCTCCTAATCTGAAGGCTCCCTGCTCTCCTAATCTGAAGGCTCCCTGCTCTCCTAATCTGAAGGCTCCCTGCTCTCCTAATCTGGAGGCTCCCTGCTCTCCTAATCTGAAGGCTCCCTGCTCTCCTAATCTGAAGGCTCCCTGCTCTCCTAATCTGGAGGCTCCCTGCTCTCCTAATCTGAAGGCTCCCTGCTCTCCTAATCTGGAGGCTCCCTGCTCTCCTAATCTGAAGGCTCCCTGCTCTCCTAATCTGGAGGCTCCCTGCTCTCCTAATCTGGAGGCTCCCTGCTCTCCTAATCTGGAGGCTCCCTGCTCTCCTAATCTGGAGGCTCCCTGCTCTCCTAATCTGGAGGCTCCCTGCTCTCCTAATCTGAAGGCTCCCTGCTCTCCTAATCTGAAGGCTCCCTGCTCTCCTAATCTGAAGGCTCCCTGCTCTCCTAATCTGAAGGCTCCCTGCTCTCCTAATCTGGAGGCTCCCTGCTCTCCTAATCTGAAGGCTCCCTGCTCTCCTAATCTGAAGGCTCCCTGCTCTCCTAATCTGAAGGCTCCCTGCTCTCCTAATCTGAAGGCTCCCTGCTCTCCTAATCTGAAGGCTCCCTGCTCTCCTAATCTGAAGGCTCCCTGCTCTCCTAATCTGGAGGCTCCCTGCTCTCCTAATCTGAAGGCTCCCTGCTCTCCTAATCTGAAGGCTCCCTGCTCTCCTAATCTGGAGGCTCCCTGCTCTCCTAATCTGAAGGCTCCCTGCTCTCCTAATCTGAAGGCTCCCTGCTCTCCTAATCTGGAGGCTCCCTGCTCTCCTAATCTGGAGGCTCCCTGCTCTCCTAATCTGAAGGCTCCCTGCTCTCCTAATCTGAAGGCTCCCTGCTCTCCTAATCTGGAGGCTCCCTGCTCTCCTAATCTGAAGGCTCCCTGCTCTCCTAATCTGGAGGCTCCCTGCTCTCCTAATCTGAAGGCTCCCTGCTCTCCTAATCTGGAGGCTCCCTGCTCTCCTAATCTGAAGGCTCCCTGCTCTCCTAATCTGAAGGCTCCCTGCTCTCCTAATCTGGAGGCTCCCTGCTCTCCTAATCTGAAGGCTCCCTGCTCTCCTAATCTGAAGGCTCCCTGCTCTCCTAATCTGGAGGCTCCCTGCTCTCCTAATCTGGAGGCTCCCTGCTCTCCTAATCTGAAGGCTCCCTGCTCTCCTAATCTGAAGGCTCCCTGCTCTCCTAATCTGGAGGCTCCCTGCTCTCCTAATCTGAAGGCTCCCTGCTCTCCTAATCTGAAGGCTCCCTGCTCTCCTAATCTGAAGGCTCCCTGCTCTCCTAATCTGAAGGCTCCCTGCTCTCCTAATCTGAAGGCTCCATGCTCCCTGTGTGTCTTACTTGTACTCCCTGCTGAGAACAATGTTGATCCGGTCCTTCAGGGGTCTGTTCTTCTCCGGGATTGAGAACCAGGTCTTCCTGCCCATGATCACCACATTCTGCCGCCCTGCAGAAGCAGACTTTCAGTCAGAGCCTCCATCATTATTCACCAGCTGGGTTTTTCCAGAGGAAGATCCAACTCTGTGGCAGAACCACTCGGACCGGGTCTGCGGATCCAGTTACCTGCTACTGACGGTGTGGAGGTCATCTTCCGGAAATGAGCGAATTCGTTGCTGAAAAGTAAAGATCAGACATTAATGAGGCGCGTTTTCCTTCGCATTCCGCTGATGCTGCTAACAGAGCAGCTAAGCTAACCGACCTGAGCCGAACCGGATGCCAGGGCAGCTTCCCGTCCTTCCCGATGCCCAGGTTCGGGCACACCGCCACTATTCCGTTCAGAACCCGGGTCATGGTCCACTTAGCCTCCGGTTCCTCCCAAGGCTGCTGACAACAAGCACCGCTTCCCGCCAATAAATGAGACAGCGGAACCGGAAACAGCAATCTACTCTTCGGTCATCAATCCCGCCTATTCATGCACTGCCCCCTGCTGGACATATGTGGTCTTTATTTAATGTAAAAATACATTTCTAACCTAAAAAGGCATTTTTATCTCCCCACAAAATAATGGACCCTAAATTCTTAGTGATATTTAATGCCTAAATTACATTCTAATTGGATGTAGGCCTAATTTGAAGAAACTACCATAAAATAAAGAAATATTTGTGTGGATGTAGCCTAGGGATCCCTTTGGAGGACATTGAAGAAAGTTTTGGATCAACAGTCCTGAGTTGGAAGATATTTAGGAAGTAGAGTATTTTTGTCAGAGGTGTCAAGTAACAAAGAACAAATACTTTTACTTATTTAATAAGAAATTTTGGCTATGTATACTTCAAGTAATTCTTTTTAGACAACTTTTTACTTCTACTTCTGACGTTTTTTGCAATTATCCCTACTCTTTAGTTTTGTGTCATTTAAGCTCATTTTCAGTATGGCCTGTTGGTATTTAAAAAATAAAAAAAACACCAAAACATCAAAATAATTAGTTTCAGCCAGACAATTAATTTCTTTGTGGTTGGACTCGGTGCTGCCCCAACCTGTTGTTCATCACAAACCAAAATAAAGTTTTTTAAGATGAAGCAAAGTTAAATGTGACACTTTTACCATTAGTTATAAAACTATGAACATTAAGTCTAATGTAGTTATCATCCAGAATTTTAGAAAAATGGTCCTTTCATAGGCTAGAGTAGTAAAGCTTCTGTCCTTAAGATTTTATCCTGCATTACTTTTACTTTTATACTTCAGGTAGTTTTAAAAATTGTACTTTTACACTTTTACTTTAGTAAAAGGTGAAGTTGATCCTCTAACTTCTTCAAAAGGGGTTTTAAACAATAGGATTTCTACTTCTATTTAAGTAATAAACATTAATACTTTGGACGCCTTTGATTTTCATAAAAAAATATTGAGTGATTTTTTTGCAAACATTTTATAGTTTGATAAAAACTTCAACAATTAAAAAAAAGTATATCTATGAAAACGTTTTAGGGCAATTCATAGATAAAACGAAATGAAATTTACATTTTTGATTATAAACTGGTATATTTACGAATACATTCAAAAATTTAAATTGCATTTCTTTTTTTGTCTTTAAATGGCCCTAATACCACTTCGTATTTTATCCACTTAAATAAAGTTTTTGGAATCTACAAGGTGTTCTATGGTGATAAAATACATTAGTGGGGTTACTTTGTTTGAATAAAATGTCAGAATATTGCAAATTATAAAACTACTTTTTGTCTCCTTTAAAAAAAATTCAGAGGATGTCGATAATAATCACACATAGAACACAAAGCACACCAAATCTGATGACAACTGAATACAAGTTTATGCCTGGAAGTAAAACATAAATTTCAATTCCCAAAAGATTTTAAGTCAGATTTTTGCAAACTTCATTCTCTCTCGTATTTTAAGTAGAAATTTAACTAATTCTGCTTAGTCATATTAGATTAACCTGAAAACACTGAACATGTCTTGTCAGTTTGCTCTCCGTGTTTCTGTTCTGCCTTTAAAACATGAAGTAAAAAGGCTTTTTAGCGCTATATAATAATTCATAACTGTTATATCATGGGTTCAAACATAAGTTTGTTGCATTATCCTCCTTTTGGATGTTTCATACGATGAGTGAAGACTGCAGTCTGCTTGATCCCGTCAACCTCAGCAGATGGACGCTCACTCACTGCAAAAACGTTCTAGAAATTAGTAAACATTTCTTAAATTAAGTGTATTTACCTTGAGTAGGTACATAAGAACGGAACCAATGGAAATAGTATTTTTTATACTAAAATAAAATAGACATTTTGCACTTGAAATAAGACAAAGCAATTGTTTCTTCTTATTTCAAATGTAAATTGTCTTGTTTCATTGGCAAAGTGTCTCCCTTACTTCCTTAATTCAAGAACAAATATATATATATAAAATATTTAGTTTTTTTCCCAGTGCACCGAGCCCAGTTCTGCTGGAGGTTTCTTCCTGTAAAGGGAGTTTTCCTCTCCAAAACTCACCGCATGCATCCTCGGTTGGAGGAATTGCTGAAGTGAACAACACAATGAAAGCGGACGTCTACTGTCTCTACACACCGAAAAAAAAGTTTTGTTTTTTTAGTGTACATTAGTTGCACACAACCCTGCTGGTTTGACTGAAACCTATGTTGTGTTAATTTAAAGACAACTTATTTCAACGTAATCAACTTGACTCTAAAGCTGTTTTGTTGCTTCAAAATGAATGAAAAGGATTTAGCAAACAGCTGACTTTACAGGGTTCGACCCTGCAACCCTCAGATACCAAAGGCAGTCTTACAGTGAGCTCCATGGGGTTTAAAATCTGCATCTAGAGATACTGGGTAAGCCAATGCAGTGTATTAAATTTATATTCCTTTAAATATTCTGTTTCCCCAACTTACATGCTAACAGAAAATGCACACTTTATGAAATATCTACAAAATATAAGACATGAAACAATAATTTTTAATCACTAAATGCTGAAATAGATCCAGCAGATGCTCCATTAATTTTTTTTAGTTCATGCTCCTCCAGGAGAGACTGGATGCATATTTCAGATTGATTTAGGGCGCCTGGCTTCTGAAAACTTCTGGCTTCAGTTTGTTTAAATAAAGATGTTAAAACGTGACGTGGATCATTTCTATATTAGAGCTGAGCAGAGATGGCAAAAGTACTCACTTTCCGTACTTGAGTAAAAGTACAGATACTTGTGTTAAAAAATACTCTGGTAAAAGTGGAAGTACTGATTAAACTTCTTTACTCAAGTAAAAGTAACAAAGTACAGGCTTGTAAATTTCCTTAAACTATAAAAGTAAAAGTAGAAACCACTTTTTTCATGCCGTTGCCTACATTTTAAATGGATGTCTGCCAATAGGACTAGATCTCCGTTGTGTTCATTTTCAATCATCTCGTCGTCCATGCTACTATGCTAACGCCACCGCCACCAAGCTGCAATGATTTGCCGCCAATGAATACCGCCGAATCTGTCGATTCATCTTGTAGTGGTGCGTCAAATGCAACGTAGATTCCCATCCAATTAGATTGAATTTGGTATTGATGACGTGAAAAATAATAACGGTAACTCCATTGAAATGATTCAAATCTAAAGTAACGAGCCAATTTTTTAAAATGTAAGGAATAGAAAGTACAGATATTTGTGTAATAATGTAAGGAGTAGAGGTAAAAAGTCGCCATAAAAATAAGTAGTAAAGTAAAAATATCATAAAAATCTACTTGAGTACTTCGTTACTTCCCATCTCTGGAGCTGAGAGTTTTTCACATCCAACGTTAAAACCTGAACCAGTTTAGGCCCTAAACTGATCCGACGGGACACCAGGAACCTTCAGGCACCATGTTCTGCTGGATCTGTGGTTCCTTGATGTTTATTCATGCTGGGCTGTTATTCTTTAATAATATCAAAATGTTCAAGAAAGCTAAATCTGTCTTCATAGACTGTTAGCTGAGCCAGAACCGCAGGAGGAACTTCTGTAAATAAATCCTGCAGCATCACTTCAAAATAAACAGAATCATGAATGAGTCAAAGTTAAAAAACGATAGAAAAAAATCTTTTATTAAGCAAAACTGGATTCTTAAAATCTGGCTTCAGATGATGGATTTAAAATCCACCTCCGGCACTCGGTGCTTCAGACCAGATTTAAACCCAAAGGCAGAATGTCAACAACCGTCTACTGCCAACAGTCTCATTAGGAAGCGAGGAAGAACCGGGCCTCATGTGGCGGTCCGGCTGTGAATGCAGCAGGGACAGCAGTGTAGCGACTCGTGGATGAAGAGATCGCACTCCACACAGAACACGCTGCGACACGATGGACATGAGAACACCTGGAGGACGGAGACAGAACGTTTTAACAGGACGGATGTTCGTTAGGGCCGTGTCACACCTTGATAATTTATCCAGCCTATGCCTGACGTTCCAGAATCTTCTAAAATGCTGGAATAAACTGAGCTTTCTATGTATTTTTTCAAGTTTGGGCGTATACATAGAGTAATTATAACGAGTTCAGAACTTAAGCCGAATGACAGCCTAACTTATGCATAATGCATGGCAGCGTAATGCCCATGAAATGATGCACAAGCCAGTGTCCTCAGGGGGGCAGTGATGCCGCCTTAACCTGGCTGCTATTTATGGCGTGCCAAAAAAAGTAATGTATAAGTTACTTAGGTTTTCGATAAGCTAGACGCCATGAGTAATTTACACTTAATGTACACTACCGTTTAAAAGTTTGGGGTCACATTAAAATGTCCTTATTTTTGAAGGAAAAGCACTGTACTTTTCAATGAAGATAACTTTAAACTAGTCTAAACTTTAAAGAAATACACTCTATACATTGCTAATGTGGTAAATCTCGCTGCAAATATCTGGTTTTTGGTGCAATATCTACATAGGTGTATAGAGGCCCATTTCCAGCAACTATCACTCCAGTGTTCTAATGGTACAATGTGTTTGCTCATTGGCTGAGAAGGCTAACTGATGATTAGAAAACCCTTGTGCAATCACATTTGTGGGGTCAATTAAACGCTCAAAATGGCAAGAAAAGGGGAACTTTAATCTGAAACTCGACAGTCTATTCTTGTTCTTAGAAATGAAGGCTATTCCGTGCGAGAAATTGCTAAGAAATTGAAGATTTCCTACAACGGTGTGTACTGCTCCCTTCAGAGGACAGCACAAACAGGCTACTGCGGGTACTATTTAATGAAGATGCCAGTTGGGGACCTGTGAGGCGTCTGTATCTCAAACTAGAGACTCTAATGTACTTATCTTCTTGCTCAGTTGTGCAACGCGGCCTCCCACTTCTTTTTCTACTCTGTTAGAGCCTGTTTGTGCTGTCCTCTGAAGGGAGTAGTACACACCGTTGTAGGAAATCTTCAATTTCTTAGCAATTTCTCGCATGCAATAGCCTTCATTTCTAAGAACAAGAATAGACTGTGGTGTTTCAGATGAAAGTTCTCTTTTTCTGGCCATTTTGAGCGTTTAATTGACCCCACAAATGTGATGCTCCAGAAACTCAATCTGCTCAAAGGAAGGTCAGTTTTGTAGCTTCTGTAACGAGCTAAACTGTTTTCAAATGTGTGAACATGATTGCACAAGGGTTTTCTAATCATCAATTAGCCTTCTGAGCCAATGAGCAAACACATTGTACCATTAGAACACTGGAGTGATAGTTGCTGGAAATGGGCCTCTATACACCTATGTAGATATTGCACCAAAAACCAGACATTTGCAGCTAGAATAGTCATTTACCACATTAGCAATGTATAGAGTGTATTTCTTTAAAGTTAGGACTGGTTTAAAGTTATCTTCATTGAAAAGTACAGTGCTTTTCCTTCAAAAATAAGGACATTTCAATGTGACCCCAAACTTTTGAACGGTAGTGTATGTCAACGATCTGATAACTTACCTGTAACTTAACCCCCACCCATGAGCATACGCTGGCTTACATCAGGAAATTTTGGAGCATGCTCAAGTTTTCTCGAAGCACTCGCCTTATGTCAAGGTGTGCCAGTGTGCATCAGCGTGCTCATAACGTATAAAAAACGTACCGATAACTTATCCAACGTATGTCAGTGTTTTTGCCAGATTTTCCGTACGTCAGTCAAACGCTGGTCTAAATTGTCAAGGTGTGACAGGGGCTTTAGGGTCAGAAAAACTGAAGCTCTCAGGTTTTACTCACAGTTTTATCCCTCAGCACTGCCTGACAGGCCTGACAAAACCTAAAGGCAAAGAATGATACTTCAGGACACGTTTGTAGCAGTAACAGAACAGGGACGGGTGTCCGTACATTACCTGGTGTCTTGATGGTCCTCAGCTGGACTCTCTATAAATGGTTGAAGGGGAAAGAGGTGATGGAAGGATCTGGCCAGGTGTGGGGCGGACACCAGCGTCAAACCTGAAAGGAGAATGGTTAGAGCTGAGCTGTTGCTGCACACCGACAGAGATATGAGCGCAGATCACACCTACCGCACACTTTACATTCCACTGGCAGCTCTGTGTACTTGGCACGGCACTGCGGGCAGAAGTACCCTCCAAGAGACAGAGCCGGACCCCCGGCGCCGTCCAGGTGGCTGTGGAACAGACCCAGAGGGAGCCGCTGAGCCGAAGAACTGTTGGCGTGTTGGATCTCTAGAACGGTTCTACTTACGACATGCTGAAGGACGGCCTGACGTCTGGGTCGCTCAGAAAGGCCACAGTGTGCTGAGGAAACCCTGAGCAGAAACAGACCCGTTAGCATCAGAACCGAGTCATCACATGAGAAACCCATCCGGGTACTGACCCATCCGTATCAGCGAGCATTCTGACGAGAAGCTGGCTGGGGGGGGTTTAACGTGCAGCATGAGCAGCTCTTTGAAGTGGCTCTCATCCAGGATGACGTGGTACGACCCGCCCGTCTCTCTGGTCAGAACCGTGCAGACCCGGACCTCCGCCGACAGCCCGATCACCGATACGCGAACCTTCAGAGACTTCAGGTTCTGAAAGAGTTGGGATCCGAACCAGAGTAGACTTAATAAACGACAGAACGGCACCAGAAGAGGCTGAATCATGAGGAAGTTCTTGGTTGCGTCATGAGGTTCCTGCTGTTTGGACCCTCAGTGGGTTTCTCTGATCTACTAAAACAGATCAGAATTCATGCTGGGGTTCTACTAATTGGGTTCTACAGGTTGGGGTCCTAAGGGTTGGGTTCTACTGAATGGGTTCCACTGGCTGAGTTCTACTGGCAGGGTACTACATGTTGGGTTCTACTAGATGGGTTTGGTTCTACTGTTCTTCGTCCCGCAAGTTGGGTTCAACTGGATGGGTTTAACTGGTTAGGTTATATTGGTTGGGTTCTATTAGTTGGGTTCTACTAGATGGATTCTACTGGTTGGATTCTACTCCTTGGGTTCTAAGAGTTGGGTTCTGTTCTACCAGTTGGGTCCCGCAGGTTGGGTTCTATCAGTTGGGTTCTAAATGTTGGATTCTACTAGATGGGTTTGGTTCTACTGTTTGGGTCCCGCAGGTTGGGTTCTACTGGATGGGTTCAACTGGTTAGGTTATACTGGTTGGGTTCTATTAGTTGGGTTCTACTAGATGGGTTTGGTTCTACTGTTCTTCGTCCCGCAAGTTGGGTTCAACTGGATGGGTTTAACTGGTTAGGTTATATTGGTTGGGTTCTATTAGTTGGGTTCTACTAGATGGATTCTACTGGTTGGATTCTACTCCTTGGGTTCTAAGAGTTGGGTTCTGTTCTACCAGTTGGGTCCCGCAGGTTGGGTTCTATCAGTTGGGTTCTAAATGTTGGATTCTACTAGATGGGTTTGGTTCTACTGTTTGGGTCCCGCAGGTTGGGTTCTACTGGATGGGTTCAACTGGTTAGGTTATACTGGTTGGGTTCTATTAGTTGGGTTCTACTAGATGGATTCTATTAGATGGATTCTACTGGTTGGATTCTACTCCTTAGGTTCTAAGAGTTGGGTTCTGTTCTACCGGTTGGGTCCCGCAGGTTGGGTTCTATCAGTTGGGTTCTACAGGTTGGGTTCCACTGGACTTTGTTGTAATAAATGTTTACTCTCTTAGAACCTATCCCTAACGTTTTTTATCTGACACTAATCAAAGGTGTTCTGATAGAATACAAACAAATTCGTGAGCAAATTCAGCCGTGGCATCGTGATTTCCCCAATCATCGTCAGATCATAGAAACCATCTGTTTCCGGGCCAACGGCGTCGCCAGATCCACTTATCAGGTCCGGTTCTCACCTTGATGAGCTCGTAGATGTTGGCCGGGTCACAGGTGGTCAGGCTGCTGAGGACGATGAGGATCTCGCGGCTGGTGTGTCCAGGCATGTGCCTTCAGGGAGACAGACAGAGCAGGTGAGAGGCGTCACTTCAGACCCGAAGCGGTTCTAAAGCCACTGTCCTGAGGAACCCACTTGAGCGTTTGAACGGCCAGGCTGAGGGAGTTGTAGAGAGACGGCTCTCCGACACACGGCATGTCCACCGCTTTCTTCAGGGCAGCGATGTGCTTCTTTGGATTCCCTGTTGAAGGAGCGGAGCAGAACATCAGCAGGTTTAAACCCAGAACACAGCAGAACATCACATGGTGGACTCAATAACTAAATGCTCTCTGGTGCAGAACATTAGGAGACCGTGACAGGAGCTGATCCAGACAGACGGTGCTTCCATCTTAACAATGTTTTACTGATAAACGGATCAGTCCGAATGTTCTTCTTCTCTCCTTCATGGTTCTGTTCAGACGGGTTTGGACTTGGTTCAGAAAACCGAGTCATCCCAAAATGACCCATCTGAGGTCTGTGGCGGTCAATTAGAGCCATCATCAGGAGAGCAAGGAGGTGTGGAGAGCAGGCGGTACCGCCAACTTTAACCTGATGTTTGCTGCTAACAGAAGCTAAAATGGCCGCCAGAATTTCTGCCTCAGTCAACATAAAGTCTTTAAATGACATCAGTGTTTAGGGCTCGTCTGATAAAGACAGCATCGTCTCTGGAGGGTCAGGAAGGATGGGTCATGGTTCAAAAACTCATCCCTCCTAGAACCATGAAGCTGCTGGAGAATGGGGCAGGAAATGAGCTCCTCTGCTGACGATCCAACCCTTTAATGCAGCTGGACCTTTGGGTTTAAGCTCCGACTAAGGGCGCTGAAAGGTCTTTGAACAGATCTGACGCTTGTGAGCATATTTTCTACGACCGATATCAGCTTTGGCTGAGTATCTTATAAAATATATTACCGCCTTCTATGTTGCACATGCAGTGGAGACACAGAAACACCGTCTATTCTGCAGAAATGTGACGGTGGAGCAGATCGGTTAACCAACGTGAATCCTTGCTCTGCAGACAGTTAAAGCGTGCCGCTGCTCACCTGCCAGCTCGGTCAGCTTCTCAGCCCTTTTGTTTTTAGTGGTGATGATGCCGACCTGGAACCAAACACAGCCTGTTAATAACACAGTAACTAACAGCACTGCTATAGAAAATGGACGGGTTCATTATAAAATATGACTCCAAACCGCCGCCACCAGAACAACATTTTTGTGCTTCTCTCCAATGCTTTCCATCTGGATCCTTTAACATAATGTCCTGAAGAAGGCGTCTGACTGGTGTTGGCATCAGCATCCACCACCAGGGGGCAGTAGCTACATTAGAACAGGGTTCCTACAGCATAAGGCAAGTTAAATTCAAGCCTTTTTCAGACTTTTTAATGCCACTTGAAATAAAAATTTAAGACCAAATTCCCAAGAAAAACCTGCTTGGGACAACTTAACCCAAAGGTTTATTTTAACATAAACCACTGCACTCATGTTTCAAACTTTGAAAAGCTTCTCATACAGGAAGAAAGCTAAAAACACACAAATGACAGATATATTTGAACAATTATTTAACTGAATTCACAAACTTTGTTTTAGCAGGGAACAAAACTAATCCGTTTTAAAGCCACAACATAACCAGTGCTAAGTCTTCCCTGGTTTTAGCCATGGAGAAAACTCTTGGCTGGAGACAATTTTGGTTACATTTACACTTGCTCATATTCTCCAGACAAAAAGTTAATGGCGCATCTCCCAAATGTCCCGGCCGCAACAACGCTTTATTGGTTCCGCTATCGAGACGGAAACAATAATGGTGAGACGTTATTTTAATGTTTTATTTAGATTACAAAAATAAATCTTAATAAACATAATCCTATTTATGATTTTTTTTAAATTAAGACCTACGAAAGACTGATTTAAAACATTTTAATACCAAGTAAGGCCTTAATTTCATTTTGAAGAATTCAATGCCTTTTAAGACTTTTTAAGGACCCGTGGGAACCCTGCAGAAGCTTCAAATGGCTCATCAAGAGGAGCAGCAGAAGCCCAGAATCCGATGGATGTCCCACATCCAGAGAAGTCTGATGTGCGACTCTGAGGCAGCATCATGGCCTGGGCCTGAAGGCTCCTTCTGGTGAGGGCTCATTGATCTCCATCCATGATGACAAAGGAACCACCTGTCTGCCCATTTCGACATGCGAACAATCGGACTGGGAGATCCCTTATCAAGGCCCGGACATAGATCCCAATGGCCGAACTCCTTAGGAGATGAGTGGAAGGTTCTGTACTGGTCAGGCATTTCTGCAGAAACTCTATAGAGCAGCATAAAAAGGACATGCTGCAGAGAAGACAGGAAAAGACTCTAGGAATGGGAAGTTGGCTCATTTCATGCAACTCCTGCAGGTTAGGAGTTTCTCACCAAGCCTTTAGTTAAAACTAGGGCTGAAACAATCGGATTATTTGATTATTGAAGCTAATTTAGCAATTGATTAATACTGATTAATCGTTAATTGGAGTTTAGAGACTCTAAAACATGTCTTTAGCTGAGAGAGAGCGACCCACTTAGAGCAGTATTTATACCAACATTTTTAAAATATATTTGTAAACATTTTGCATTTAAAATAAAAAAAACTTTTTCCTCCATCAATCTACTCTATCCAAAACTCCTCAAGTGGAAAAGTTTTAGTCTCACCACAGCGCCGGCCGGCCCATAGGGGGCGCTGGGGCACCGCTCTCCCTGATAAGAAGAGAGAAACGTAAAATATATTTTTAGAAATTAACTCATAAATGTCAGTTGAAGAGTGTGTACCTATAAGCAAAACAAATTATATAAACTACATTTCCCTATCTACTGTAATTCATTTGTGGATTTCCACAGACAGACTCCTACCGTCTCTGTTCTGGGGGCGCTGATCAGACAGACCCACATGTGCAGAGAATCTGCCAATCATGTACTATTGCTTGGTGAATTTAATAATTTAATGGCCAATCAGCGTCTCAGAACTTTATGGTCTTGGGGCGCTGAAAATACTGCCCTTTAACAGGCTTCTGCACCCAATGCGCAGGTGCAGACAATTAGAGGGAAGATGGCGAACGTAACGACCGAGATGCAGCTTCCACCAAATTCGGTGAGATCCTTATTTATCTACCCGTTTGCCAGAAGAACATCCCTGTTGTAGGATATGAACATTTCATGTCATGGTTATTGTGACTGTGACGAATCCACCTCGTCACTTAAAACAACCTCTCTAACTTTGCGCGCCACACACACATTCCTGTTATACTGTGTTTGTGAGGACCAATACACTCGCGCTGAGCCCTTAAAACACACAAGCTGTTCCTGGTTACCTGCTGGCGTATTGAGGGGGCACACTTAATATTTCAGTGGGGTTAGCCGTGTGTGTGTGTGTGTGTGTGTATGTGTTTATGCTACGGGGACTGGTCATCTTCAGTCTGGCTGCGTCTTTGCTGGGTTCAAACCCAGTTTGGTGTAATTGAATAAGTCAATGAATCTGTGTAAAGGAATTAAGTTGTAAAAATTATTTGTTTTTGTACATCAATTGTTTGTGGAGGTAATATATGGACAAAACTGATTAATGAGAAGAAATCAGAAATAAGAGAGCCTGAGGTGAGGGGCTTAAACTATTTAATGAGGGCTGTGGGAAGAAGAGCGGCCATTTTTGTTTTCTGTTTCTTTGTTACATTGCTGGTAACTGGAGAGAGGCTGAGGCCCAGAGTATCTTGTATATGTTTAGTTTCTTTTGCACCCTGTTTTGAGTTTTTGAGCTCAATAAATCACCAACACCGGTAACCCGACTGAGCCTGGATTCTTGGAGGCCAAAGAACCCCGTCACAGTGACCCAAATCATCACTGTTACTGTTATTATATAGTAAATTAAATCATTACTGTTAAATTGTATTTCATTTCCAATTTTTTATTTGAATTCTTATTCCGGATTAGTTGGAGACATACACTAGGCTATATCAGCCCCACCAAAATTATTTTTCACCAGCCGCCACTGTCTCACCATTTAATTTCGTAAAAAGTCTTCTTTAAGGAACCTTTTGCTATCCGATTATTAATCCACACATTGAAAAAATAACTGGGAGATTAATCGATTAGTTGCAGCCCTAATGAAAACTAAAGCCTCCAAGAGAGGAAAGTTTAGGTCAGAAGATCCAGACGCTCAGCATTCACACCATCCAGTCCTAACATCTTCTCTGACAGGTTCTCTGCTCTCTAAGCTGGAGCTCATACCTGACTGATGGGGTTCTGGTCAAAATACTCGTCGACGAATCCCTCCATCAGCTAAAGACGAGGGAGGAGATCCTGATTAGAGAAGGTCACTGAGTCCACTAACCGTGCTGAGCGCGCTCTGCCTCACCTTCAGTGTAGACGTGAGGCGGTTGGGCTTCAGGTCCTGGTCCTCCATACTGCGTGAACAGTCGATCACAATATAGAGGTGGCGCATCTAGAGCACGAAACAAACATCATCTCCTCTGGATCTGATAACATGTTTCTACAGCTGCAGGTGGTTGTTAGGCTGATCCTGGGACTCATAACTGTTATATTTGGAATAACCAAAATATTTGCTTCAGGCATAAATCCCTATTTCTTCAGAACTTGGTGGATAGAAATATCCAATTTGTAAAACAAGTTAAATGGAGATGGTCAACTGTTTAATTATGGTGAATTTTTTGGCGAATATAACTTCCCTGTGACCCTTAAAGAATTTGCCGTTGTTTTTGATGCTATTCCTGCAGGTTTTAAGTTTCTTATATCAACATCAGGTAACGCTCAGGTCCAGCATCCCAGATTTCCAGAATTATTCAGGAATTATTTGGGAATTCAGATCCATTCCTTAGTATTAAAACCGGAAATAAACATATAAGAGAAATAATCCAGAGGAATACTGTTAGCAAACCTGCCTTAACCTTTTTTTTTGGAACAATCTATTTTCAGATATCAATTGGGAACAAACATGGTTACTGCCAAGAAAATTCTTTGTTTCTAATAAAATACGGGAAGTTTCCCTTAAAGTTTTACATGAGTGTTATCCTGTTAATTCAGTACTGAACAAATATATTCCAAATATTCAAATGTTCCTTCTGTCACATTGAACAAGAAACATTAACCCACCTTTTTTGGGAATGCTCTTTTAGCTAATTTTTTTGGTGTGACTTCAATAATTTTGTTAATGGGAAATGCAATATACTTATTGCGCTGAATGTTAAACATGTTCTCTGGTATTTCCAAGGGCAGTATGCCTGGGAAAGAATAGATTATAAACGTTCTTATTCTATTAGCAAAGTTCCACATACATGTTTGTAAATTTGCTAAAAACAAACCCAACCTCAATGTTTTTAGAGCTTATGTAAGATGTTTTTGGGACTCTTTAAAAATATAAACCAATTCCAAAGCTATGAAACCTATAACCCTAAGTGGTGAACTTAATTTTCAATCTATTTCTTTTTGTTTCATGGAATCCTGCAGTTCTGTTACCCCATACTGTCTGCAATTGTATATTCTTTATTTGTAAATAAAGTTTGTTACAAAAAAAAAAAAAGATCCTGGGACTCCCATCAGGAACGCCACCTTCTTCCTATCAGGAACCTCAGCTCACCTGAGTGAAGTTGCCCCCCCCACCTCCTTCAAATCAGACGAAATGGGTGTCAATTAACTCAGCTCCGTTTGTGCAGCAAAAAAATTTCGTTTGTGCCGCTTTGGCTTTGAAGATATTAATGAAAATGTAAAGGTCAAAAGGTCAACCAGGCCCCCCACCTTCTTCAAATAAGACAAAATTAGTAGGGATGCACGATATTGGGATTTTGGCCGATATCCGATATGCCGATATTTTAAAACTCATGTAGCCGATAACCGATATCGATACCGATGTTAAAGCTGGACAAAAATAAGTAGTCATTGAAAATAGCAGTTTTGTTATCCATTTCTGACACTTTGAAAAATAATATACTCAAATATATTTTCATATGCTGATATCAAATTGATTTTTAAAAACGCGGTATCGATCTATTTTACTTTCAAAATCTGGTGAAATTTCATCGTTCTGTTACAAACTCTCGTGATATTTTGCAAATTCTTGTGAGATTTTGTTAGTAAAATAGATCTATACCACGTCAACATATCAACATATAAAAATATGGCAACATTTCGTGAATTTTCGGGGGATTTCGTAGCATAACGATGACATATAGCAATATTTCATTAGTAAAAGAGATTGATATGGTGTTTTTAAATGGCAATATATCAGCATATGAAGATATTGGGATATTTTAATGGATCAATATTTTTTCCCTCGTCTTTAGAAGTTTTTAAGTCTGTAAAAAAGACGTTTTTAAAGAAGAAGAAGTAGTATATTTTTTTTTTTAGACTTTAGAAACTCAGAAGCTGATCAAATATCGGGTTAAATATCGGTGGGGTGGCCGATGTCCGATATTCAGTTTTAAGGCCGATACCGATAGGGGGCCGATTATATCGTGCATCCCTAAAAATTAGTGTCAAACGTTTGTGCAGCAAAAATTTTCATTTGTGCCGCTATCATTTTTTTACAGTTTAAAATGATATAATCATAGGTTAGCCACTTATAATTTAAATGAAATTCAGAGTGTTGTGTATTAATCTGCACTAATCATAAGATAAAATAAAGTTAATGTTTTATAAGTTTAAAGTTGTTTTCACAAACGAGAAAAACAGAGCAGTTCAAGGCTAAGAGGAGAAAAGCAGAGTGAGTGTGTGTATCCATTGCGCCTGGCCCCAAGAGGAGGTTTGCAGGACAACGGAGGGTTAAGGCCCCTTAGTGATAAGAAAAGCACCCGCAATAAAAATGAAATATTTGACATCCCAAGGTAGTCCAGCTCAGCAAAAATCTGGCCATACAAAGGAGTTGTTATTTTCAGAGCACATGGAGCAGTAATGATCCCACAAAGGGTGATGAGACGAAGGGGGAGCAGTATGGTCGTCTGACATGACCTGAAGCAAGAGCTGACATGTTTTTGACTAAACCATTATAAGTTTTTGATTTGAATGCACCAGATGTTTTCATGGCCTGAGAGAGTGCTCTCAAAAGAATGGGATGTGTCTATGAATGTCACCGTGTTTTGCAGATAAATATCAATGTGACCTTTACCAATGACTGAAATATGTTCTGAAGGGGGTTTTTCCACCGATAAAGAAATGTATAAAAGGGAGCTGGTTTCACCATTTGTCAGCTTCGGCTCACCAGCTCTGTGTAAATATGTAGTGTTTAGCAATAAACTCACTGGACCTGGACTCAGCGGCCTCTGTCTAAATTTTTGATCCTTGTTTGAGACTTTTTCAGCTTTTTAAGAACTTTGAATTTTTATAAAACTTAGCTTCAATTTTAAGTCGTCAAGAAGAGAATTATAGGACGACAAGAGTTTCAGAACGAACAAATGTTCACGGACCTTTGATGGCTTCTATAAACAATTATTAATACAATTAAAATGATAGCAGTCCAAAAAATTTATATATTTTAAAATATGCATTTTGTAAATGTTTTAGATATTTATTTTAAATATTTTATATTTAAAATTATTCCTAAAATTTTATATATTTTTGTATGGTAATTTTCATTTGTACTGCTATCATTTCAATGATGTTAATAATATTTTGTAGAGGTCATCAAAGTTCACATCTGTTTTTGTTGCACAAACGGAGCAGAGTTAATTGACACCCATTTCGTCTGATTTGAAGAAGGTGGGGGGGCTGGTTGACCTTTGATGACCTCTAGAAACATTTCTTTATATCTTTAAAATGATAGCGGCACAAACGAAAATTTTTACTGCACAAACGTTTGACACTAATTTTGTCTGATTTGAAGGAGGTGGGGGGGGCCAACTTCACTCAGGTCCTCAGCTCTGGTCTTCTTCATTAAAGCAATTTAATTGGCTGAATTCCTCCAGGATGTGAAGCTGGTAATGAGGACCCCACAGTAAGGTTTGATGTGATGACAATACGAGCTTAGAAAGGTCTACAGCAGCTGCAGGAACCATCACAGAGCTGACAGATCGGCCATGTTTAGCTTCACAGGAAGGAGTGAGACATGCGGTGGAGAAGCAGACATCACTCACCATCCCCAGCCTCACTTGCGCATGGCTTTGGGTCACCCTGTGGGATAAAGAGAGCCGTGATGACGCAGGTCAACGAAAGACTGGGAAATCAAAAGAGCTCCCTCCACCATGACTGCAGCGAATGGGATTCTGCCAAAATTCTGCTAAAACTTCAGCTATTTTGTCCCCTAAATACTTTCGCATAGTTTTAAAGGAGAATTCCGGTTTTTAACACTTTTAGCCCATTTTCTGTAGTGTCCAGGATGAAATCGAATGATCGACACCAAAATTTTGACAATTGGTCCTGTCTCTGCTTTTTGGCTCATGCAGAATCCCCCCCTGGCTGCTTCAGAATGGCTTCCATAGTGCATGTCCGATAATGTCCTTAAAATAACCTTAAACGTTCTTTTTTTAAAATATGCTACTCACCGGGTCGTCAGCGCTGTTCAATGACGTTCCAAAAAAAGTTTCGTAAGGAAAAAACGTTCCTGTAGTGTTTTATTTAGCATTTTGTAAATCCCATTGAGTTCTGTTGGAATAGTCAATATCCCTCCGCCACCGGAAACGGAAATGGGGCCTGTTTACACAGTTGTAGTCTTTTCGCTTCACTCTGTGTACTCCGACGTCGAGAATCAAGAATCCACCTTTCGTATTCCATTTTCAGAGTTTTTTAAAGTGTTTAACAGAGACGTTAGCACCTCGACGTCGGAGTACACAGAGTGAAGCGAAAAGACTACAACTAAGCGTAAACAGGCCCCATTTCTGTTTCCGGTGGCGGAGGGATATTGACTATTCCAACAGAACTCAATGGGATTTACAAAATGCTAAATAAAACACTACAGGAACGTTTTTTCTTTACAAAACTTTTTTTGGAACGTCATTGAACAGCGCTGACGACCCGGTGAGTAGCATATTTTAAAAAAAGAACGTTTAAGGTTGTTTTAAGGACATTATCGGACATGCACTATGGAAGCCATTCTGAAGCAGCCAGAGGGGGATTCTGCATGAGCCAAATAGCAGAGACAGGACCAATCGTCAAAATTTTGGTGTCGATCATTCGATTTCATCCTAGACACTACAGAAAATGGGCTAAAAGTGTTAAAAACCGGAATTCTCCTTTAAGCTAGAAACCTTTACATTTTTTTTATTTTTTAGAAAGACAGATTTCCATCACATCAGTAATCACAGCTTCATCCATTTAAGATTAGAACTGAAGATATAAGCAGAAAGTCCAAGTGATTTTATGTTGCCTTTCTGGTATTTTTAACAGAATATCTCTAACTTAATTGTAAAGATAACAAAGAATGAACAGAATTAAACAGTAATGGGGATTGCACCACCTCCAGTAATAAAAACCACTAAGACATAAGAGGGCGAGACATATTTCAGAAAAACAATCAAATGAAGTCGGATCTAATTGGTTTCACGTACTCAGTCCATTTGGACCAAATCTTATAAAATGTTTCTTTTTCTAATTGGAGGGAAAAACAGATCCTTTCCGAAACCTTTCAATTTTTAAAACCTTTTTCGCAACCTTCTGCTATTACTGTTTAACTCAGCTTTTTGCTAACTTTTACAGTTTTACATTTTTTTCTGATTTATAATGAAAGTCAATGACCGTTTTTCTCATGCCAAACATTTTCTTCTCACTCGCTCATTTTTCACAGTTTCTAGACAAATTATACATCAAAACGTAGGGATAAGTGAGGAAATGTAACCCTCATTGATGTGGGATTTACACTTTTCTGGCAATCCGGTTCAATCTGTTCTTAATCACCTCTTCCTCTTGGACTGGTACAGGATCTCCTCCACCATCGCTTTAAGGGAGCCGGATTCATCCTCCTTCAGGACCTCCCTAAACAGATCCAGAAATATCCCATATTGCGTTAAATATGAGCATGTTCTCAAGGCTGAGAACCGCTGTGGTCTACGTGTCTTACCATGTCCTTTCATAGCCTCCCTCCCAGCGCTTTGCTCGCTCCGGCTCCTCATCCATTGTTGCCGCCAGTCAAACAAATCAACTCCAAATGATTTTGATAGAACTGCCCGATGCAAACTGGTCTAAGACCAGCCTAGAAGACCCTGCAAAGATAAAATGATTCACTCTGTAGTTTAAAAAAAAAAAGCTCTTAATAAAACAGACGTTAGGACACTGGAACATGGAGGCTGTGCAGGTTAGAGAGCTGATCAGACAGCCAGCAGGCTCCAATATGGATACAACGTTTTATGTGTAAAGCTCAGTGGCAGGCGTGGGAGGGAGGGGGAGATGCAGATGGGAAGCAGCAGCAGGTGGGGGTGGGGGCTGTAGAGGAAGACAACCAAAGGTTATTTAGCTGATAAATCAGCTGGCAGCTTTTTTCTATTATCTGAGATCTATTAACCAAAGATCACCTTTATCCTTTTAAGGAGCAATAATCTGACAGCAGTTCTCTAAATCTATTAGTTAGAAACACCAGTTACAAACTAATTAAATTTCATGGGCAGCTTTCATCAGATGTTTTTATTGTATTTGTGAAGTTAATATTTCAGTGTTTTTGTGATTTACTGATCAATAAAATAATAATTTACCATCTACCAGAGTTTTCAAGTAACAAAGTACAAATACTTTCTTACCTTTCTAAGTAAAACATTTTTCCTATCTATACTTTCCTGGAGTAATTATTTTCTACAACTTTTTACTTCTACTCCTTACATATCGTCTCTACATCCAATGAGGTCCTTCTGTGAGCACTATTCCTTACAGTGTGGAGTATAATGTGAAGTACTCTTTGTCTAACAGCCCTGTCAGAAGTCTTAACTCGTCATAATTCTGCTGCTGATGCAAGACTTTTCCCTTTGTCTCCAGATACGATACACCTGACGGGCCGCATCTGTTTATATGCATCACTATATTCTGTCTAACTTAGATTTTGCTGCAAATACTTCAGACACGTGTGACATTTCTCCTGAATTCCAGCGGTTCTGTTGTTTTTCTCTCGATTTCAGCCCCAGTTTTCAAATAATTGTATGAGTTAATTCTAACATTACAAATGTAATCCCTTTTATTCAAAGTACAAATACTTTGTTAACTTACTTAAGTAAAACATTTTTGGTATGTATTACTATTATTGTACTGGAGTAATTATTTTCTAGACTACTTTTTACTTCTACTCCTTACATTTTAAAAATAGACTCATTAGTTTGGTTTTATTTAAGATCATTTTCATTATAAATAAAATCCATCAAATTAGTTAGTTTCATCCAGACAATTAATGTCTTTGTGGTTGGACTCGGTGCTGCCCCAACTTGTTGCTCACCACATACCAAAATAAATAGTTTTTTAAGGTGATGCAAAGTTAAATGTGACACTTTTACCATTAGTTATAAAACTAAGAAAATGAAGTCTAAGGAAGTAATTATTCAGAATTATAGAAAAATGTCCTTTTAATAGGGTAGAGCAGTGACCAGTATGAGGTTTAAAGCTTTTATCGTTACTAGGGTTGTCAAAAGTATCGATACTCAAAAAAGTATCGATACTGAAACGTTGTATCCGGATACAATTGTCATTTTCAAAAGTATCGATACAGCCATCTAAAGTGCAGAATAGTGGAAAATCACTTTCTGAACACTGTGTGATTGAATAATTCTGTGCATTTTTCAGTTTCAGACTTTTTTTGTAACAGGTGCAGCTGCTGAGAGTTATTTTTGTTTAACTGGGTTGGCTAGTGTCATTGTTATGTCTGCAAAACATAGCCAAGGAAGGAACACTTAATTTTAATTTTGTAAGTTTTTTTTATCAAGCTTGCTTAATATTGTGCACAGCATACAACCTCAAAATATTATTCTTATTGTTTTTATTTATTTACTGTATTTTTTTAGTAATGAAAAATATTTCTGTTGAATTTTAGAGTCTTTGAGTTTTTATTCTTGTGGTATCGAAAATGGTATCGAGTATCGAATATTTTCCTTAGTATCGGTATGGAGTTTAGTATCGTGACAACCCTACTCACCACATACGAAAAATAGTTTTTCAAGATGATGCAAAGTTAAATGTGACACTGTTACCATTAGTTATAAAACTAAGAAAATTAAGTCTAAGGAAGTTATCAATCAGAATTATAGAAAAATGTCCTTTTAATAGGGTAGAGCAGTGACCAGTATGAGGTTTAAAGCTTTTATTATTACTTTTTCCTGCATTATGTTTACTTTTATACTTTTAGTTGTAAAACTGGTACAAACGCTGATCCTTTAACTTCTACAAAAGTGTTTCTAAAGAGTAGGACTTATACTTCCACTGGAATCAAGAATTAAGTGGGTTTTTATTTTTCAATAAGCTGAATTAGTGGAAGTAACACTGCTAATAAAACCTTATTAATAGAAAACAGAGTTTGTTGTGTCTGAGGTCCGCTTTTTAAACCTCCTCCTCTGCAGCAATCTGCCTCATCATCATCCTCATCCTCACTGAAACAAGCAGCAGAATCAGGTCAGCATCAGTTATCACCGCCACAACAGAAAAACAGACGGACTGGCTGAGCTGCTGCTCTTCTTTCCTACAATCAAATCTCTTATTGAGCGACTTTAAATAATCCACGGGCGTCTCTAGCAAAAGCGGGAGGTTACTCAAGCTCCTGGTCTCGCACTAATTTTACATACCAGGTAGATTCGCTCTGGTCGCTTTGAAGTAGAGGTTCTCAGGAAGCCGAACACCGGAGGATGCTAGTGCACCATAGAAATGTTTCCGGAAGGAAACATGTGCGGCTGCAGTTCTGGTCCGTATCTGCTGCTGCTACACTGGGAGTAAACTGATCAGAAGAGTTAAGAAAATAAGAACTTACAGAACAAATGATGGTTTAATGATGCTTACGTTATAGAGGAAGGAGCATCGTTACAACTGGACTCAAGGATTACTGCTGCTTTACATTTCTACTCGGAAGTCTAAATAGGAAACTATATAATGTGAAGAAAAGCAAAACAAAAAAACAAAAAAAATTTGAAGAAAAGCGGAAATAATGCCAGGGGCGATGGGAAATAAAAACAATGTACATATAACAGAGGAATATAACACACAAAGTCCAATAACATAGATAAGGTAATAATTTAACTCAGATTTATAGAATTGTAATGTTCCAGACTTGAGCAGTCTGCATGTTTTCTGCATGTTATAGCAGTTCAGTTAAAAATGATTTAAATGGAGGCTTTTTGGAAACGAAACTTGCAGTTAAGGATATGGAACTCATTAATTCGAAGCTCATTAATTTCAGAGAGATGGGGGCCAACGGGGGCCGGTGCCCCTGTAGATCATGTCGTGGCCCCTGTTATGGCCCCTGTACTGAAGAAATAATACCAAAAAGAAATTCTAATGATGATGCGCTGGAACAGACATGGTTACTGATAGGTCCTTTGGATCTATTTCATTCTTTTTTTTAAAAAACTATGTTTTACTAATTATTGGAAAACAATAAGGTGATAGCTTCAGTGCTACTAAGATAGATGGACTCAACCTCAACAGAGCATGCATGTATGATATAAATGTGCAGCTGAGTAGAGTAAGGTGAAAGCTTACAAGATGCACACATATAATAAGAATAGGATGGAAATATCCTCTGTTGTCCTGCAGTGTGTCAATTGGCTACATGCAGGATTTGAACATGGCAAGTATTTATGGATTGAAATATAAAATCTATAAAAATCTGAATCAAAAAGCAGGAAATAAAAATTTAAAAAATACTATACTGTAAAGTAAACCCTAAGAAAGTGATGAAAAAGGGGTCCCTATGTCTTCCAGCAGTCTAAGCCTATAGCAGCAGAACTATAGAGATAGTTCAGGATAACCTGAGCCACTCTAACTATAAGCTTTATCAAAAAGGAAAGGTTTAAGCCTAGCCTTAAAAGTAGACAGGGTGTCTGCCTCACGGACTAAAACTGGTAGTTGGTTCCACAGGAGAGGAGCCTGATAACTAAAAGATCTGCCTCCCATTCTATTTTTAAAATTCTAGGAACCACTAGTAAACCTGCAGCTTGAGAGCGAAGTGCTCTGTTATGAACATAAGGAACAATCAGATCTCTGATATCAGATGGAGCTTGGCCATTTAAGGCTTTATATGTGAGAAGGAGGATTTTAAATTCTATTCTGGACTTAACCCTTGTTTAATCTTAACATTCTGTTAATTGCTCTTGTCCTACAGGTCAAAAATGACACTCCCTACTGAAGCACAGATATAAAGAAAAAAATTATTCGAATTTTAAACATAAACGCTGTTTTCGATGATGAAACAACTGATTATTTATAAATGTAACTCAATTTTATACTTTTTTATAACATGTTTTTGTAACACAATACAGAAAATGATCACCAGCCAACAGTATTACACTTTTCTTTAATTACAAACAAACCATCAAACACTTTTCTTTTAAATAGTAAAGGTTTATTATTGCTATTATTTAAATGTGAAATATTAATATTAAAAGGAAAACTAACTTTTCTGTTAACAGTTTATTCTTTTATATTTTTTAGGAAGTGAATCAGAAAAATACACTTTCTCAGAACACAACAAAACAGCTAAACTAGATTTATAGAAGTTTTAAGCATCAACTCTGTTTAGTTCATGTAGGACAGTGTGTCTCACATGAGCAGCACACACCTTTTGTGGATCGGGACAATATTCGGCTTCATGAACAGTTTCCACAATGGCTGCAGAGGCTCCTTTCTCTCAAAGCCTTTCCCTACTGCCTAAGAAACATCCTTCTCTTGATTTGCTTCCCTTGCATCCGGGTCAGGTTGATCTCTCGGAAACTCTCCAAATTTGTATTTTCCAGGAGGATTTTTTTCTTGTTGGTTGGAGAGAGGAACAGGAGAAAGGTGGATGAAATGTCCTGGACACGAGTACCATGCTGGCCCTGGAATTATCTTAATGATGTTTGATGCTGCTGTTCTTTCCTGGTTGCTGACTGAATTTGATGAGGACTGTGCAATTTTGCTATTTTTCGACAAAAAATTATCTCTGAGGGCTTTCCTCTTCTTCTTCATCTAAAAATAATGCATACTATTATCTCTCATTTCTCTGCTTCTTTCTGTTTGTCTGCTTCTGTCTCCTTGAACCCCAGTCGGCCTCAGCAGATGGCCGCTCACACTGAGTCTGGTTCTGCTCGAGGTTTCTTCTGTTAAAAGGGAGTTTTTCCTCTCCACTGTCGCTACAAGCATGCTTGGTGTGAGGGATTGCCTTTGAGTTAATGAGTCGATGCAATCAGCTGGTTTTCCTTAGATAGAAAACTTTTAATAATCATTCTGACTGTATGATCTGGTGAACTGGAAAGTGCCTTGAAATGACATGATGTGTGAATTGGTGCTATAGAAATAAAAAATAAATTGAAATGAACTGAATTGAATCGTCTGGGTTCCTCCCTATCTTCCTCTTCAGATACATTTTCTTCAACTTGTTCCTCAACAGCCCCTGAAAATGTCTCTCCCAGAACCTGTTGGAAAGTGAGACATCTACTCATGACTTCAGCGTGGAACCGACAAGGGCTACTTTGGCAGCAATATAGGGAACCGCCTCACGGTGGGGCCCTTGGAAGCCATAAGAACGCAGCCTTCTGCGACACGAATGGCCTAAATTGTTCGCCCTGTCAGCCCCCCACCCCAATGTATGTGATGAACGGTTCGACTGAAACAGAAATCCCAATTACAATGTAAATTGTAGTTGACAGTAAAGAAATTGATTTGATTTAGGATAGCTTTATATCCTCAATGCTAATTTCATTTTTTTAAAGTCAGAGATTATTTTTATTTTGCTTGGGAGCTTGTGTGATGCGAGGCGTTAGATGGAGAGTTTGTGTATGACCTTTGCAATTTTTGCTTGTGTTCAAATGCTTTTACAATCCACAGGTCAAAAATGACCTTTAAGACTATCTTTGTACCCTAGTGGTGTAAAGTCCCCATTGAAACATAAATAAAAACAAAGTATATGTCTTTTTAATGATGGGTTAGGGGAAAATTCATAAAATTTCAAGTTCAGAAAAGATAGTTTAAGGTATTTTTTCTACAGGTAAATGTGGTAGCTGGTCACTTTTGACCCAGAAGACAAGATCAGGGTTAACAGGAAGTCAGTGATGGAAAGCCAAGATAGAACTTTTTTTACTTTCATCAGAACTCTGGCTGCAGCATTTTGGATCAGCTGAAGGCTTTTAACTACAGTTTGTGGACTTCCTGATAGTAAAGAATTACAATAGTCCAACCTTGAAGTAACAAATGCATGGACTAGTTTCTCAGCATCACCCCTGGACAGATTTCTAATTATTGCCAAATTCCTCAGATAAAAGAAGAAAATTCGAGAAACCTCTTTGATATGGGATTTAAATGACAGGTCCTGATCAAAAATAACACCAAGATTTTTACTTTATTATCTGAGATCAATTTAATCCCATCCAAATAAAGTGACTGACTAATCAGCTTCTTTTACAAAGACTCTGGTCCAAAGACTATAACTTCTGTTTTGTCTGAATTCAGGAGCAGAAAGAGTCATCCAGATTTTTTAGTCTACAGACATGCCTGTAATCTATGTAATGGGTTAGCTTCATCTGGATTTATAGACAGATATAGCCGAGTATCATCAGCATAACAGTGAAAATTAATCCCATGCTGTCTAATAATTCTACCAACTGGTGGCATATATACTGTATAGTGAAGAGAATTGACCCTAGCACCTCCCTAAATGAGGAAGATTTAGAGAAGTTTAAGAAGGTTTCTTAAGCCAAAGTTTAATTGCATCTGCTTAAAAACAGGGATATGTTAATCATATCTGAAATTGAGGAGGAAATCGGAGGGAATCAATCTTATTTATAAATAATCCTATAAAATAACTTGATCATTCAAGCTAAACATTCACAAATGTTGTTTCTTTAAGTATAAACCTAATATGACCCACAGGTTGAATGAGTTACAGCCTGTCGCAGTTTTACATTTTATACATCTTTAAAGTATTAATTTGGTTGTTAATTAACTGTTTAATAAATAAAAAAAAGGATTTGAGCTGCATTGAGAAGATTTTAATTGGAGGAGGCCATTATACCAGGTGAAACCACACTGGGATAAACTCAGCAGCTCAAACTAGCACGAAGAAATGTTCAAATGGTGAAGTAAAGATTCTCTGGTAGGTCTTGGTGTTTAATTACATTTATTACAGGAGGAAAAACATTGGATAGCACAGAGATAACTCATTATTAACCATGTTTCACTTAAGTCCTTGTTGTTTCAAAAGGTTTCTGCTTCACCATCTAAAGAAAATACTGTAAAAAAGAAAAATCAAAAGACTCCGTCTCGTCTTCAAAACTAAAGACGACACGATACTGAATGAAAACAAACAGGCTCACGCCCCAAAGGTTTGCGTCATACAGCAAACAGTGAGGCCTGCTTTTAACATAGGATACAAGGAGGAAGATTGAATTACAATCAATAAAATATTTCAATGTGTTAATTCAGATTAAAAGCTAAATACAAAAAAAATGTATACACAGCAGTTGCACTTAGAAACAAAATCTTCATGCAAAAATACAAAACTATCCACCGCTTAGTCCCCCTGGTCGGGACCAACAGCGTCTGACCTGGATAAGGAATCCTTTATACAAGTATTAATAAAATAAAAACAAATCCGTAGAAGGTTTAGGGGCGGCGGTCGTATTCACTGATCTTGGTCTTGATGTGCGACAGTTTGGATTTCAGATATTTACACCTCCTCTTCTTCACCTGGTAATCTGGGGACTGAAAAGAGAAGAACACAGTTTAAATATTAGTTGAATGTCGATCGACATGTTTGAGACAAAACCAAATTATAAACTGAAACATAGCTTCAAATAGCTACTTCTACTCTGATTCAAGGAGTTTTCGTCTATTTGCAACCTCACTGTTGGTATTATTTTTTTAAATGATTTTCAAACTGACTATTTTCTAGGCTCTTATTTTCTTCCACTGAATGAACAGATTTGGAAAGATGGACTGGGTGGAGTGAAGGAGACCAGTTAAAGACGCAAAATTGTAGAAATTAGGCAAACTGTAGTATTTTACAAAGTTATTTACAGATTCAGAGGTGATTTCTGCTTTATATATAATCAGGGTTTGTCTTACCTTCTTGAAGTTTTTAAGTTGTGTGTATTCATTCAGGGCATCCTGAAATTAGACAGAGTCGTCATCAGTCCCACAATGTAGAAACATATTATATAAGGCTGACTCAACTTTGTGCTAAAACAAAGCAGCCAACAGTTTCAGTACTACTGAATCAAAGAAAGTCTTGAGTGTAAAACAGAAACCAGTGAGGTCCAGATCCAGTGAGGTTTGTCCATCACATTCAAAGCATCTTTTGAAAACATGAAGCTTTAAACTTATTTTTTATTAAGTTCAGATTTCATTCTTTAAAATGTTTATGTATTGGTCTGATGCAGGAGTCTGCAGCTCCCAGTTCCTGAACAACAAGGGGCTCTTTGGAGCAAACATACCAGTATGTTTAATTAACTCTTACGGTGTGTCTCAAGCCACACTGTGTTATTTTTATTAAATATTTTATATGCCATGATGCATTTAGATTGTGCTGTGATATTTGTGGTTTTATGGTTGGCAATGTCAGTGTGCTCAGGGGTGGAGCTTAGAGGTGGCCAATCATCGGCCACCCCTAGCAGGCGATTGCTTGTTTTCATATGCATGCAGGTAAGTCCCCTTCCAGAACAAGCGGTTCCCTTCCAGACCAGAAGGTGGCAGCAGTGATACCATCAAGGGGAATGTCCCTACCAATTCAGCATATTAATTATCAGTATTTTTATCATTAATTGAGAAAAGTACAGTAATTTCTCATGGAAATATGCAAACATTCAAATATGACAAATAGAAAATTATGATCTTTTTAGAACTGATTTTGTCTTACCAATTATTGTGAAGCCCTTGCTAATAAATCTAGATACATATTCTTCAATTTATGGTGTATAAATTAACTTTCTAACTAACTCCTTTGTGATCCTACAGAATATTAATATTAAATGGTTTAAGCAGTGGTTCTGAATGTAAATAAAAACTCAGATATAAGTGTAGATTGGTCTTGAACTGGTTTGGGTGCGTATTAGTTCTGGGCCACCCTGCAGGGCCCATTGGTCCCTGCCTGGTCACCCCATGAACCCCACTCTGCCAGTGTTACGGCTGCCTCTGTTGGTCAAGGCTCTATTTGAAAAGTGATTTTACCTTAAAATAGTGGTTATTGAAGTGACAACTAGCAGAACAAAGGCTCTAAGTAAATGTTGCTCAGAATAATAAAGAACCAACTAAATAAAGGTAATAGTCCCAAAGCAGTTTTTGTTTATTTTTAGTTGGTTTCCTGGAATAATTTTACAGAATTTTTAAAAACAATTTAAGGCTGAAATTTATCAAATATATACGAAAGAGGAAATGTAAAAAGTTAAAGGATTTTTTATGGTATTTGAGTTTAATATAAGCTGCACAGTGAAGTAGTGGGGAGCACTGTTGCCTTGCAGCAAGAAGGTTCCAGGTTAGATTCCCGGCCTGGGTCTTTCTGCATGGGAGAGTACCCATGTTTATATGGGTTCTCTCCGGGTACTCCGGCTTCCTCCCACAGTCCAAAAACATGACTTTTAAGTTAATTGGCTTCTCCTAATTATCCATAAGCTTAAAGTCAAAATTCTTACATTAAATTTTTAATTATTCCAGGACATTAAAGTCAGAATTCTAACTTTTTCCCCATATTAAATTAATATGAAATAAAAACAATTGTTAACTTCTTTTTTTTTTTTTTCTCCAAGTGGCCCCAATCCTCTTTTCTAAAGATTATATGCTGTCATTTTAAAAACAAGTTCATGCACCTCAGTGAATAAGTTTATTTGAATTGAGTTTAGGGTAGAAAATGTTTTTTGAAAGGCAAAAGCTGCAGACCTTTGCTTTAGATGTGAACCTCTAATCTGAAATGTATTTACTAGCAGTAAACAAAATATCATCAGAATTTAGAGAAATCAAGTATTGAAAACTTCAGAATTTCTGTAATTAATCTGTTTTACAGATTTAATTTATAAAAACAAACACATTTTTCAACAAGACTAATCTTTTGAAAAAGTCTGGATTTACAGTTTTTATGACTATATTGTTTAATAATCACAAGAAGACCAAGTAGGCATAAAAAGGGTCCCCTCTCACCAGGTACTGGGGGCTCCCCTCGGGGTGTCTGTCCAGGTCTCCTTGCAGGTCGGCCAGATCCTGGTTTATCCCTTCCAGCTCAGCTTGGAGGCCCTTGTACTCAACGTGGTCCCGGTCAAACTCCTTTTTGTAGCTTAGACGCTCGTGTTCATCCATAATGGCTGGAAACAGACTGTAAATCACAGAAAAATCAGCTTTGAAGAGTTTTACATGATTTCTAAAGAAATAATCTGTCAATTGCAGAACGTTGGACTGATTTACTTAAGCCAAGCAACAGGATGTCCTTACAGCTAGTTTACAAGAAAGTTTTTAGCCTAGGTCATAGATTTTCTGACGTTCTTGTTTTCGAAGTTCAGAAGTAGCAAATTCTCTGTTTTTTGCAGCCAAAGCGAAGTCATTATTAGGTAGGTGGATTAAAGGCCACAGTATACAGAGTCCTGGTAACTGAAGCTGCAGGAGAACAGCTGCCCTTTTATCTCAGCCTGCTACCTGGAAATCCCACAGAGTGCTGCTGGGCCATCACCCAAGACATCAGTGATGTTGGTGCAAATAAAAAAAAGAAAAGAGATAAAAAAATGCCTGGAGAGGTCTGACATGTTTAAGAGTTCCTCTCAAGTAAAGGTTTCCACAGAGTAGGGGGCAGTGAGCAGAATAAAGGCACAAAAATGATAATAAACTGGTGTTAAAATACACATCAGAGAGAACCTAATGTTATATAACTCCCATCATATTCCAAAGATCTCACAAGTTTTAGCTTCTTCCAGAATGTGGGATCAGTTGAAGTTTTGATAACACTCACAAAATTGTGATTACCTCATTACACAGTGAGAAATTTCCCTTATGCTCCTGTCACACCTTGACGGTTTAGACCAGCGTAGGCCTGACGTATAAAACAATCTGACAAAACGCTAGCATACCTTTCGTATCAGTTATGAGCACGCTGAAACACAATGAACTACACTGAAACACGTCGACATCCGGCGAGTACGTCCCAACGTATGCCAGCGTACGTTCATACATGGGCCATAAGTTCCAGGTCAGTTATCTGATCGTTGACATACGTTCAGTGTCAGTTCCTCATCAGTCGTGGTGTCTAGCTTATCCTAAACCTCTGAGTAACTTGTGCATAAGTTCTGTGGATCTTATCCAGAACTTCTCTCCAACTCATATCAACGTATCTGATGTTCCAGACGAGCTCTGAACGCGTTTCTAACTTCCAGCTACTGTATAATGGCGTATTGGCAGCGTTTTGGTATAAAGGGGGTTAACAGGAGGAAACCGTCAGTTCTGCTCCAGACTTCATCCCCATCATAGGGTGAGCCAGAAGGTGAGTGATGGATCCTCCCTGCGTTCACGCCCACCACCAACACACTTCCTAGCAGACATGACGCTCAATCTGCTGCCACCAAAAACCTTATTTTTTTCGTTTTTATTTATTCTTTTTTTGGGGGGGGAGGGCAGTAGACAGCAGCTAGGCTAATACCACGATCAAAGAAATCTTTTTATGCTGGCAAGCGGGGGAGCAGCTTTAACTGATGCTTTACGCTGCAGTACTTTATGCATAAGTTAGCGTTGGACATAAGTTCTGAACTCGTTATGAATTGAAAAAAATACATAGAAAGTTCAGCGCATGTCAGCGTTTTAGGAGATTCTGGGACGTCAGGCATAGGCTGGATAAATCGACATGGTGTGACAGGGCGCTCAGCAAATTAAGGAAAAGCTGATTCACTGCTCACTTCCCTGATAGATTTAATAAGCTTAAAATGTTTGTAGAAATTACATGAATTTGATTTTATTTCGGTCTTAAGTTGTTGGGTTTATTCAATCATGATTATAAAATTAATGTGTGCTTATGAAACATTTGTGCAAGGGGATGCTCCACTCCTGTCTCATGATTCAGTCAGGAGAAAATCCTGCCTTGTCATTCTGATGGAGCATTCTGTCTTCATGAACTGATCAATTGTTCTGTCAGAACAATACTCTGTTTGTAACCATGCGTCATGTTCTGTTAATAAAATGCTCTGCAGAGGAGGTCCAGTGGGAGACAGTATGTTTGAGTCTGGGGTTCAACTGTCTCTCCTTCCTGCAGGAATTGTATTGATAAGTCTGTATTTCAGTTCTTCTTAAGAAAAAGCCTATTCATGAACCCGACAAAAGTGTTAAACTGTCTCTGATGATGTGACCCGGAATGGCTCAGCTGGGTCCGACCAACATTCATTTATTGCTCTGGCCTCCAGGGAAGAGGAGGATCCGTTTAACACATCAGATAGAGGGAAGCCAACAGGTTTACTCACACACTGAAATCCTCTTCCTCCAAATCATCCCCAGACTCAAAGCCGGCATCATACTCCATCTTGGGCTTGGGGCCTCCCACGTAGCTGCTTATGTCGGAGTCTCTGTAAACAGAAGGGATGGTTTTTATGTCGTACAAGAAGCCATGCCGCATACGTTTTTCTCTGTGATGCTGCAACAAACTCAGTGGTGTTTTTTCACTGCAGAGGACATATCTGGCAGTATGACAGGGCTGGATATGTTTTATTACGTGAATAAAGTCACAACATTATCAGAATAAAGTTGCAACATTACAAGAATAAAGTACTAAAATTATGAGAATAAAGTGATAACGTTATCAGGGCCGGTTAAAGGAATTTGGGGGCCCCAAGCAAAATTCACTTGAAGGGTCATGCCCTCTTAAGATTATTCTGATAATGGTGTATTTGTACTTTTCTGCCATGACAATCACTTAATTCAAATGACCGCTCACCAATGTTCCCTCTAATTTTTCCTGTGTCTGAGAATACACACACACCCGCTCCCACACCCACACACCTGTGATCATAGCGTGTTGCATGGCTTATAAAGAGATTACAGCAGCAATGTTCATTAGTTTACTTTTAATTTAGGTGATTTTCTCGACTTAAAGGAAGTAAACAAAACAACTTGTTGTTCAAGAGACGTGTGTGTAAGAGTCCTCCTCTGGCCAGAGCAGGGATCCTGCTCTTCCTGTTCTTAAGCAAATGAGACGTTACACCTTTGAGGCATAACTTTTTGTTGACTTTAAAAGATTCACATTTTGCACACAGAAATGTGTGCTGAAGAAAGCCATTACTAGGAAATGGCTGAAGGCAGAAGCTCCTAAAAGGGAAAATTGGGTTGAAGTAATACCTAATATTTATATTATGGAAAGGCTGACTTTGTCCATCAGATTTGAATCTGGAAAATTTTAAAATTATCGGGAAAATTGGCAAGGTTTTATTTCACCATGGAGATCAGACTTTGTTTGATAATAGTGTGGGTTTGGGTACCCTTATAGAGTTACAGACTGTAAGTAGTTTGCTTACAGTTCAATACATGTATAGAATATATGCGCAGATTCTGTTGGATGTTGTGTTTGGAAAGAAAAAAACAAACAAAACTGTAAAATCGGTATGTATTCTTGTATGGGAAAAAATATTTTCAATAAGAAGTGCAAATAAAAGAAGAAAAAAAAAAAGAAATGTGTGCTGAAGCTTTCAATACAGTATATAAATTAATTAAAATCTTTAACTATGCTATTTTTTAGTGTACTATAACAATATATTCACGTAATGATTAATATACATAAATAAATAAAAATCTTATGAAATGTCAGTAGAATGTTATCTTTTCATTCAATCTTTTTTCACATCACAATCGGCACAGGATGCTGTAAATGTTAAAAAGCACAAATATCCAAAAACTGTGAGCTCTGCTTTGGATCATCTAAGTGCTTCAGCCTCCTTATCTGAGAATGTGCTGATTGACTCCTGATTATGATTTTGCTTCATTATGTAAATCAATTTAGCTAAATTGAAACTGACATCTCAATTACAATGCAAATTGTAGTTGAAAATAAAGAAATTGATTGATTGAATAAAAAAAAGAAAAAAACATTTTCATGGCGAACAGTGCTGCCCCGTAAACGGGTGCATATTAAGGTGCTTGTTTGACAGCACGGCTGTTGCACACCTGTGAGTTTGATTGTTCTGGAAGCCTATTCTGCTAAATTATTTGGGCCGCCATATAATCTCTTTCCTGTGGGATTATTTTTATATGCACCTGTAGCAATCTTTGATGCGCTGAATAAGGACAATGCTGAACTTTTTATAAAGGACACCGACGTTCTATCAGAGATGGCAAAAGTACTCACTTTCCGTACTTGAGTAAAAATACAGATACTTGTGTTAAAAAATACTCTGGTAAAAGTGGAAGTACTGATTAAACTTCTTTACTCAAGTAAAGGCAACAAAGTACAGGCTTGTAAATTTACTTAAAGTATAAAAGTAAAAGTAGAAACCACTTTTTTCATGCCGTTGCCTACATTTTAAATGGATGTCTGCCAATAGGACTAGATCTCCGTTGTGTTCATTTTCAATCATCTCGTCGTCCATGCTACTATGCTAACGCCACCGCCACCAAGCTGCAATGATTTGCCGCCAATGAATACCGCCGAATCTGTCGATTCATCTTGTAGTGGTGCATCAAATGCAACGTAGATTCCCATCCAATTAGATTGAATTTGGTATTGATGACGTGAAAAATAATAACGGTAACTAACGGTAATTGAAATGATTCAAAACTAAAGTAATGAACCAATTTTTAAAAATGTAAGGAGTAGAAAGTACAGATATTTGTGTAAAAATGTAAGGAGTAGAGGTAAAAAGTCGCCATAAAAATAAGTAGTAAAGTAAAAATATCAGAAAAATCTACTTGAGTACAGTAACGAAGTATTTGTACTTCGTTACTGTACTCACTTACTTCCCATCTCTGCGTTCTATTAAACATATTCATCAAAATCCAACTCTTAAAAGTATTGTTCTTTATTGTAAAACTGATTGATAAAACTGGCTTTCAAAAGTAGCTAGATCATACGCCAGAGTAGTTAATTTCTCTCTGGGATTAATAAAGTATGTCTGATTCTGATTCTGATTAAATTCAGTTTGATCAATAAAAGTCCAGCATCCAGCAGGCTGTGATGCTATGAACATCCAAACAAAATAAAATAAAGATGAATGCATCCCTTTTCAGTTTTATTATTACTATATTTAATTTGGCATGGCAAGCAAAACCTGGGCTCCGTTTCTCCGTATTATGCAACAAAATTTAGTTGGGACGACTGTTGTTTCCCGTAAATTCATCGTTGATTTCAGGTTGTAAAACTATTGATACATGGATTCAAAATTAAACGGGGAAAAAAAATGTATTTGTCTAATTAATTTACAGTTCATTTAGGATTTTATTTTATTCGCTACATAGATTTTATTGTGTGCTGAGAACCCGTGAGCAGTGAGCAATTGCGCAAGCACACAGCTTTGAGGGAACATTGGCGCTCATGCTGTTAAGTCAATAGATGCAGATAATAACCAGGTCAGCCATTGTCTAGGGGCCCCCAGGCAGCTCGGGGCCCTAGGCTATTGCTTGGTTTGCTCGCCTTGTTGCAAAGTGCCTGAACATTATGAAAATAATGTCCTAATTTTAGGGAATAAAGTTGTATTTTATGACAACTCTAAGCACTGCCTTCTATAAAATAAGGAATGCTGAGCATCTTGTGAACTTATACTTTAGTATCGGTTTCACAACAAAGGAAATATTACGTAATTTAGCGCAACAGCATCAAATTATTATCAGTAATCGAACTTTGAAATGATTGTGCAAAACGACTATATCTGTATGGAAGAAAGAACCAAATGGATCCAGAAGAAAAAGTGATCTAGTAGCGATCGGCTAAAAGGCTATGTGTTCTTTTAGTTTTTCAACTTTATCCTCAAAATTTAATGACTTTAGTCTCGTAAATTTACGACTTTATAATGTTATATTATTCTTGTAATATAACAACTTTATTCCCATTCTATTATGACTTTATTCTCATAATTTTACGACTTTATAAAGTTACGATATTATTCTTATAATGTTGCGACTTTATTCTCATACTATTATGACTTTATAATCTTACATTATTCTCATAATGTTATGACTTTATTCAGCGTATTAAAAAAAATAAAATAAAATCTCTAGCCTGGCCCTAATACTCCGTTGTATGGCAGAGAGAGTAAAAAGCTGTGTTTTCCCTGGAAGGAAGTGTTTATGGATTCCCGGCTTACCCTGGTAGGTAGAGCGGCTTGTTGTACTCCAGTTTGTCCAGATAATCTCTTGAACCCCCGACTCTGTCATTCGGGTCATTATCCAACACCTCCGGGTGACCCGACACATTCGTCACCTGAGGTGAGAAAAATGACTTACTGCCCATTTTAATCAGAACATTAAACTCATGAAATGAATTTCATCAAGTATTCCTCTTGTGTTTGTGATCATTTTGGGAAGAACTAAAGTTATACTTTTCTGACATTCCGGGAGAAGTCTGCTTTATAAAAGATCTTCCTTCTCTTTATGCGTTCTTGTTTATTCCAAGATTACTTGTTATTGTTATCTATGGGTAAACGAGCCATTCAACAGGTCAAACCGGCTCTTCCACCCTTTCCTGCGTATCCGAATGCCACGGATGCCGCTTCTACTGTCAACAGGAAACCTAAAAGTGTTGTCTTTCACTCTCTTTCACCATCAAATGTTCTGCCGGTGGACTTTACAGACTTAAAATTAATCTGTTTTTGCTCAATCTGAAACCTGTTCTGTAGTAGTGACTCTTTAATTTTCACAATTCCTCTTTGTTGGACTCACACTTTGCATTAAAGCTGATTCTAACTCTGCCGAGTTTCAGGGCAACATCCTGAAACCAAGATTGTCCTAAAAGGCCACACCCAGAAACTGCAAATGAAACCATCCAGCCTTATCTCACAGCTCATCACTCACGCTCAAAAACAGCTTGGATTGATGTGCGTAGCTTCTGCCAGAACAATTCACTTTTTCAAACTTTCTTCTCTGGGTGAAAATTCTTAATCGTTTTATCGGCTTGGAGCCGGAAACTGATGTATCGTCATATCTATGAACAGGATGTTCTATAATGCAACATACATGAATTAATTGAAATGAATTAACGTAACACCAATCATGACTCATTATGAGTCCTCTAGAGAACTGTAAGGTGTGATTTAAATCTTGAACTTTCTGAGATGTTATCTAATCTAATGCTGCGTTCGGACCGCACGCGCTTTGAGCAGCAAAGAAGAATGTGTGGCTTCATTTCTGATGCTTGTCTACCGGTACATTAAGTCAGACGTCCAGTAAAGGGTGTCCAGATGCGTCTTATGCTTCTGCTGCTCCTGTGTTTAATGGCCAGCAGCAGTTGCCTCAGGTTCGGTATAGGTACCAGATCTGCTGGGTCCTGCTTCATGCCAGTGGCGTTACGCTACATGATTGGCTGAACGTTGCCACCTGATGTAGAACATGGTGGTTGCCCAGACAATGATAATAACATCATGTAGCGTCCGTTAACGTGTCTAATAACCAATGAAGTTTTACCTGATCGATAACAAAACCGAAAAAAAATCTGTTTTTGGAGAACAAAATAACTGCAAGACATTGGTATAGAGGGGGAGAGCTGTGTGGCCCTGTGGCTAGCTGTTCAGTAGCTAACAGGTTATCCTGTTTAGTCAGTTAGCCATATTAAGCTAGCACTAGCTTTAAATCCGTGTCAACAATAACCGTTCGTTTTCTACAAGTAGAAAAACAGTTTTTTTTTGTCTAAAAACTCTATGAAAGTCATTCTTTAGGATGTTCCATTGGTCCTCCTCTGCCCTCAGATCTCAAAAAAAGAAAAAATAGACTGAGACTTTTTGTGTCACCTTGTTAAATGAAAAATTTCAGTCTGTCTTAGAACTCAGCACTTTCCTTCACGAATGACAATTATTGTTTTCTATTTTTGGCTACTTTAGATCGCCAATGAAATTTAAAAATAGCAAAGATAGATAATAATATGCTGAGAAATCGAAAGAGATTTGATCCTTAAGAAATGGGTTCTATACAGTTTGTCCGAGTGGAGTTGCCACATGATGATGTCATAAGAAGGGTTGGGACCCCGAGCAGATCCGGTACCTACAGTGGTCACATTTTGGGGGTTTCGCCTACTGTTGGTGGCGGCTGAAAGTAGATGTTAGCGTTTTTCCAGGTATGTGCTACAAACTGCAGGCACCAGAATAATAAAAGCTAACATAAAGGTTTCCACATTTTAAGTTAATTTAGGCGTTAATAAACTGTTTCAGAGGAGTGATCATAGCGCTCTGCATCAGCAGTGCTGTATCCGTCTCCCTGCCAGCTCCCAGATCAGCTTCTCTGATTGGTTGATGTGGCTCTGCTGCTTGTGAAGCATGTCACGTGCCTCAGATGCTCAAAAGCACTTGAGGAGCTGCTTCGGCTGCTCTAAACGGGCTGCAGGACCTACTGATGCACCTTGACGCTCGTCATCCATAGCATGTAAATCGGCTGCTTCTGCTGCTCCAAGCGCGTCACTAAGACTCTTCGAGCTCCTTGAATCTTTTTGGATATTGCTTTTCTTAGCATGGGCCTCCTGATTTATCTTCATCTCTATGCCACCGACTCAAACCATGTCGTTAAGCTTCTCAGACCTTTCTATTATTACTAACCAGAACCTCTGCAGGCTTTTACTACTTAAAGTCATCAGGTAGGCCTTAGTTCCAGTGCAGCCGATGTTTTACTAGTCATTCCTGGATCGTTCTTGATAGGCAGCAAGTCAAAAGGCAGATGTCTTCTGAGACTAACAAGGATTTTTTTATTTACCAATAAAACTGTGCTCAGACGATGATGCACAGATTATTTTCATCTTTGAAGCACTATCGGTGACCATTAACCCTCATCTTTGTTTAAGAGCCACACAGACATCAGTGCAGAAAAGTCAACACACAAAGAACCAAACCAATAGTTGCAATTACAAATAATAATATTTTTATACGTTTTCTTTAAGAGGTTGAAAAATAAGCTAAGTGTGCAGAAAACATTTCAGGGAAACAACTCACCCACTCCCCCACACTGTTCCTGAGCCCGGGGTTCAGAACCTTCACCTCCTCCCAGAGAATCCGGTCCTCGCCCCATCGCTGGATCAGTTTGCGAGTCTTGACAGCAAACACCAGTACGATGATGAGGCCAACAACCACCAGGAAGCCCAAGACAATCGCTATCGCCTGCAGGACAAAAGGTCAGACTATTAGGGAGCTGAAATTACATCTGTCCACAGGCGTAGTAAAACCCACCGCGGTGCAGGAGAACAGTGTCGGACTGAAGGCTCAGATTTCTCACTATGCTTTGCAAAATTATCAAGACAATCTTTACAGATTGAAAGAACCTTTCATTTAGCTTGGATGTCTTCACCTGAAATAGATGTCCACATCCAAGGAACAGCAAATTTACAGTACTAAGATGTTAAAGGCAATCTTTTGTGTTTTCTTTTCCATTAACAGTTGCAGTTAGACAAACTTAACATAAAATGGATGAGGGCAACAAGGCCGTCATCTGTTGAACTGATCAGCAAACTCACCTGTGCTACTGGGATCATGGTAAATTGTCAAAGGAAAGTCAAAGTTAATCATTGAGGTGCATTTAGGACAAGCAATAGAAGGGCTTTGCGAGGGACAACAATGCATTAAAAATGTTTTAGATGTTTTTAACTGACTTTAAAAACAAACCACAGAATCCATTAACTGACTTTTCAACTGAAGAAACTAAGAGGCTGCACAACAAAGCAAAAACCACACTTGCAACTTGTAACTACTAGCAATTAAAAAAAATGATTTGACTGAACTATAAGGTTTCATAAATATCAAAGGCTTGGAAACTGACAAGAAAGTCTTTTATTCAGGAAGGCAGGAAGTCCTTTGACCTCAGATTTCATGCAATTATTAAACAGAATCATTGAACCTTTGTTCATTATTATTTGTATAAGTATTTATGAAACTAGTATTGTTGTTAGCAGCAGGTACTGAATGTATGACACTGATTCTTTTCCGAAATATACAGTAGTAGCCATTCAAAATTTCCCCACTTTCCAAGATGAGTCCCTCGCTGGTGCCCTACAATTAATTTTTAAGCATCAATATTTGTACTAAAATATTCTTTCTATCATGATTTGATGATATTAAGATCTAAAGAGAAGCGTCATCTCCTGATCAGACCCTGTAAGTCAGAGTGAAAAAAACATGCAAGCCCAGGAGAAGGCAAGTGGCTGGAAGTTGGAGCAGATTCGGCTCACGTTTGACTGGGAAGGGTCATTTTGAATGGCTGCTACTGTAAAGCACTTGGACACCATGAAGTTTCCACTCATAAAAAAAAAGCAGAGATAAAAGCAACAGAATTGGGCGTATCTCACCTCTTGGGGCTCCACCACGCAGTAATGGTAAAGGTACTGGTTGATGAAGATGCCCTGGGCCTGGGTTTGCGTCTGGTATTGTGCACATAACTGGAGCACCTGGTTGTACATCACAGATCCTGAGGACTGTGCTGTTGGGTTCACAGACACCAGGTAGACGATGGTGGAAATGAGCATCAGAAAGGCTAAAATGGCGCATATGATGATGGAGGCCAAGTAGAACTTTGAGGAACGCGAGGCATTTTGCCTTGATATCACCAGAATAAATATGATCAACATGGCTATGAAGGTAATGGCAGCGATGGCGATGATGAAGCCTTTGCCAGACTTGGGATCGATTTGTGTTCCACCGTAACCATAGCCGTAGCCTGAGCCAGAGCCGCCCAGACCGGAACCGGCGTATGAGTTGCCGTAACCGCCGCTGTAGCTGGCGCCACCGAAGGCGCCACTGGATCCGCCACCGTAACCGTAGCTCCCTCCGCCTATACCCGGGATCATGCCGGTTCCAACTCCACCTCCCATGATGCCCATGTCATAGTCCCAAGCCAGGGTGGAGGCCACACAGGCAAAGATGGCCACACACAGGATGACGATGATGATGCAAAGTATCTTCATTACACCTGGTGGGGAAGTCCAGCGATAGAAGTGAAGCATCTTGTCTCCCTGATAGTTGGAGAAGGCCGGATTGGACATGAATTCGCTGTGCCGATGTTTGCTGTCAACAAAGGAGAGCAGACGGGCTATAGTCAATATCTGAATGTCAGAAAAAGTCAGATTCAACCAATGAGGCCGAACCGGAAGCCTCATACCGGCGGAGAGGCTTTACAGTAAATGTTTCACCAAAAACAAACCATATCTAACACTCAAGAGCAACAATCAAATGGCTAAATGTTTACACTGTCAACAAGCAAACCATAGAGAAGCAGGGAATTGTGGGTCCTGATCACCTGACATCATTTGAAATATTTTTTGGATGTACTGTTTAAACATTATGTACTGTAGGAGTTTGCATACAGCATGACAGGACGTGTTGTCAGGGCAGACGGCGGTGTGTTGATGTGTGCTGAGGGTAATCTGCATGCCATGGGATTTAAAGCAAACAGCATTGAGCCGTATGGCAACACAACAGCCTGTAACCTGCAGGAAACTAACTGAGTGTATCAGCTCACGCCAACATTAATAGACTTTATGCAGATTTGCATAAAGTTACCTCATTATTAGGCCCTGCATCAGGAAGGACGGATGAGTTTACTGATAAAGTGCATTAAATATGTGAATTTAATTCTAATATGTTCAACAAAGAATACTGTGCAAATAGTAAGAAAGTGGGAATTTGGATAAAATCGAATTTTAAAGTTAAAAAAAGGGAAAAACAACAGCTGGTTTGCAGAAATATGAAAACAAGTTGCAAAATATCATTTTAGTCCATATCAACACCCTTGTTTATAGATGTTGGAGATCGGCCTGTTTTTCAGTGTGGTCCTGTTTCTCTGACCGTGACTGAGTGGATGTGCTCTCTTCGTCCTCTGGCATGGGAGCTGCCTTGGAGCTCGTCTGCCTGGCTGCGTGTTTCCTGGACGGGGCCGCCTTTTACAGCTGCTTTTTGTATCTCTGCTTTTGTCTCCTTGAACCCCAGTCGGCCTCGGCAGATGGCCGCTCACACTGAGCCTGGTTCTGCTGGAGGTTTCTTCCTGTTAAAAGGGAGTTTTTCCTCTCCACTGTCGCTACAAGCATGCTTAGTGTGGGGGATTGTATTTGAGTCAATGAGTCAATGCAATCAACTGGTTTTCCTTAGATAGAAAACTTTGTATCAATTTGACTGTATGATCTGGTTGAACTGTAAAGTGCCTTGAGATGACATGTGTTGTGAATTTGGCGCTATATAAATAAACTGAATTGAATTGAAATTGAATCAGGTTTGCTATTGTTGTTAAGTCATATTTTTTCTCCCACACTGTTTACATTTAATCACTGCTGCAATTTAAGGAACGAAAATGTCACAAAAGGTGTACAAAACAAAATTTCATTTTGCATACACTTTGTTTACAAAATGAGAATAAAAGTTGTCTAAGAAAATTATTTTTTTATAGGTCCATCAGGATAGAAAAGATTTCCTGAACACTTGGAGCAAAAACAAAACATAACATGGAATAATGTTTTAATTGGAAGGGATGACCCGCTCTAAATTAAGCATTTTACCATTTCTGTCTTCTGTTCTTATCTTTAAAACATGCTTCATAGTATTATCTGTATTGTTGCTCATTTTCAGTGTTTAACAGGATGAAACACCTTTAACTGAAAGAGTTTTAATTCTCCCCTTATATTTAATATGCTAAAGAAAGCAGATTTAGTGGCAGGTTGGTGTCTTGGTTCCTCTGTCCCAGAACTATCCTCACATCCACAGTAAAGCCTCTCTTTAGTCGACCTTTATCTTTATTCAAATGTTAAAAGTTTTATGGAAATTAGAGGTTCTTCAAATCTGTATATTGGTTTTACTTAACATGAAAAGTTTAGAGTTAGACTAGAACCTGAAATAAGGAGACAAGTGTTGTATATGACAATAAAGGCTGTGGGATCTGTAAATGTCATGAGATGATGGTGCTTAACTGTGTGCTTAATTAAAAATGTTTTTTTTAACTTACCAACTTAATTCAGAAGTATTTTCTATATCTGAGATTGAATCAATCTAAATTGTCAAATTTTCTCAGATAAAAAAACTGTTTTCAACATGTTCTTAAATAGGAGAATGAAAGCGCATCGAGCTCATCAGTTTCCGGTCAACTTATGACACACTGATTGATCAATCAACCTATAGATGTCAGCTGACATAATTCAACACTCACCTCCTGCTCCCACTGGGCGGGTACAGAGGGTGGCTGTGTCTGTGGCTTGGCATCCTGGAGTGATGCTGGCTCTCTAACCTCTAAGGAAAAAAAAAAATGGAAGCAGACCTCCTGACCTGAGGAAATATGTAGGAGAAAAGCTTATTCAGGCAGAGTGACGTTCAAGATCACAAACCAAGAATTAACATGTTATCCAACTCTTTTACAAATTAAGTAAGAAAAAAAAAAACCTGTAGATTTATTTAAAAGAAAATATTTGTTATAAATCAACAGAAAAATGCTAATTTAAAAACTACAGGTTCCTATATAAGTATTCACACCCTTTGCTGTGTGGGTTCCAGAAAACACTGTCCCATTACTTGGAAATGTAGGTTAGGTCTTCCTGCCCGACCAATCTATGCATTCAGGGAGGAAGGGCCTCAGTCAGACAGGTGGCAGGTACCAAAGGACCACAACCACTGGAGAGCAATATACATTAAGAGCGTCTTAGTTAAGTTTACTGCAATGTGTAGAGGAGCATCTGATCCCACACACCTTAAAAGGTCAGATTAACGCATTGTCATGCTGGGAAGTTCTGCAGCGATCTAATTAAGTAATTAAGGTGTGTTGAAGCAGAAACATGCCAAGAAGGTCAGACATTCCCAAATCAATCAGGAGGATGCCGTCTCTACTGCAGAGTAAGATGACAACAGGAAAACACAGATTCTAAAACAGACTCCACAGTTCTCCATCTACCAGACAAGTCATCTTCAAATATGAGAATAATCTTAAACATCCATCCAGGAAGAGAAAGAAAAAAAGCAAACAGAGGAACAATCGGCCTCCGTGAGCTGGGCCTCTATCTGATCACCACAGAAATGGTGCTAAATAAAGCTTTCTGCTAATTAAGGAACCTGAACTTAAGAAGCTCCACAGAGAAGAATGACAGAGAACACCCAGAACCAGGCGGACACAGCTGCCAGAGACACACTCAGCAGCCCCAGGCTCTGAAAGCTGCCAAGATCCAAAAACATGTTCCAGTTTTTCAGAATCTAATTAGAGATTTAAACATTTTAGATTTACTTTGTAAGGTATAAATTGAAAGGGTGTGAATACTTTCATCATATTCTTCTTTAAAACTATGTGTTTTTAAATTCCAGCTCCTCGAGGACAAGGAGGACCCTGTTAACTTTTCGTTTTGGGTTTTGACAGCTGAAAGCAGCAGTGATGGAGGGTTCCTCCTGGTTCCTTCCCAAACATTGACCTCAATGCTGAAGGAGCTGCTGCTCAGGAACCCAGAGGAACCAAACGGCTCCTGTTTGGACCAGAGTCCAAAACTAGATGTTGCCCACAGGTCAGTCAGACTGGTTTTTAATGACCAGGACAAACCCAGCAGGTGGACAGGATGAGATCATGTCTCCATAGATCCTGTGGTTAAAGTTCAGCTCATTGTCTCTGAAATGGACGCCGTTTCTGAGCTGCTATGTTTAAATGACAGGTGAGTGAATATCCGCACACCTGTTCTGCTGTAATCTAAATAATACAAATAAAAAAACTCACCTAAAACCAAACTTTTGAGCTAAAGTGATCCAATAAAACACGTTGGTCCGTGAAATCCTCGGAGTGAGTAAGAAAGCGGACTCACCTTGTGATGCTGCTGCTCCTGAACTCGGCGGCGTCGTTAAAGAGGAGCGATGCAAACATGCGCGCGCCCGCATCCATCCACGCCCCGCGCGCAGGGACCCAGAAGCGGCGGGGGCGGAGGCCTCCCCAGGTGTGCGTGTTCGTCATGTGATCTCCTCCTCAGGTCACACAGGACCAACCAGTTCCTCTTCCCCACGGAGGCCTTCATCCCCAATTCAAGGAAGCGCGTCTCTGGAAAAGCCTGCTGCGCTTCACTGAAAAAAAACAATGCATTTGGCATTAACCTAATCACATTTAGTTACTTTAACACAGTTCTTTTATGTCCTGCCCTACGGAAGAGGATTAGGGCCAGTGGGGGAAAAAAAAGTTAACTAATTTTAAATTTTATTTCAGTTTAGTATGGGAAAAAAGTCAGAATTCTGACGTTTTTTCTCAGAATTCTGACTTTAATCTCAGAACTCTGACTTTTTTCTCAGAAATTCTGACTGAATTCTAACAATAAAAATAGCCAGAATTCTGACTTTTTTCTCAGAATTCTTGCTATTTTTATTGTTAGAATTCAGTCAGAATTTCTGAGAAAAAAGTCAGAGTTCTGAGATTAAAGTCAGAATTCTGAGAAAAAACGTCAGAATTCTGACTTTTTTCCCATACTATACTGAAATAAAATAAAAAAAAAATCAGTTAACTTTTTTTTCCAGTCTCCTTAATCCTTTTCTGTACTACCCTGCTAACATGAAACAATTGTTTAAGTAAATGCCAAAAACGGTTGCATAATTTTTCACGCTGGTTTCAGTCAGGATCGGACTGGCAGCCATGTTTTGGTTTCAGCTCTCTGACAATTAGCAGAGCTGCTTCATTTTTTACCTTTACACTTTATTATCAGTACTTATAGAAATATTTCAATTTGAATAAATCAGAATTTTTAATTTCCATCGTTCTCTTACCAAAATGTGCACAGAAACTAATTCTGCATATAATATTTTAATTGATTTTAAATAAATTTAAAGACCAAGCAAAAAGAGTGGCAGGGAATACTAAAACTAGACACATGTTTTCTTGTAACCTGAGACCTGAAGGACCTTCCCAGCTTAAGTCCTGACCTGATGGAGGCCAAGAAAACAATGGAAACCAGCACTACAAAACCATAATTGTCCCAGTCTGACCAAACCAGTTCTTCAAGCTCTGGTGGCAGAGGAGTAGATACTTCTGCAGCCATCTTAGGATAGTGACAGAGCAGAGAGATCCATCCCCCTCTATCAGGTCAGCGCAGGCTCCACCCCACAGACACTGCCTCAGGCTTTAAAATAAATCTGAAGAAGATTAAAGAGTCTGGAGTATAATCCAAGAGTTTTATAAGAGTATTTTTTTTTGTGTGTGTGTGAAATAAATTCACATTTCCAAACTTTCTTTCAGTTGATGCTATGTTGTAATTACGGCAGACCAGGGAGTGTAAACCTGTATGTCCAGCCTTCTCCAAGTGCAGCCATCATGGATAAAATGTCTTAGAATATGATTTGAGAAGCGAAACATCACATTTTGAGCAGTCCTGGAATCTAGGAAGCAAATCAATTAAGGCTGCTTTTTATTTTCAACTGAGAACAGAAACATACCACAGTAGAAACCCATACGATGGAATAAGAGCTTCATAGAAATAGCTCAGCTGAGAAAGAAGGCAGCCGGAATCCAGACACCAGAAATACCTTCCTACAGACTAATCACAGAAACTACAGCAAGCCTGTGATGAAACCAAAACCTGGTCTTAGCAAACATCCTACCTTTGTTAATTGTGTTTCCATCTGCTGACATATTACTGGGAACATCATCTAATTTCTGCTCTGAACCTTTGGACAAGCCTTTATTATTACTGATCTGTTCTGTTCTTTCTGTCATTTATGGACACCAAGAAAAATCCAGAACACACGCTGGTTATAGAAACACATTCCTTTGTTTGTAAATAAAAAACAACATATGGACATTTAAACAACACAAACATTACATTAGGAGCAGGTCATCTGTCGGTGATTAGTGTTCAGCCTGTGCAACGGCTGAACTGATAAACTCAGTGGGAGATTAAACAGAAGTCCTTGCAGTTTTGATATCAAAGGACAACAAAAGTACACGCTGCATTAAGAAATATACAAAAACACAAAATTTTACCAGTAGAAAGATATTCTGCATCAGTCCTGATATCCGGCTTGTTCAACTTATTGTGCTTTTACGTTACACCATTTAATACTAGGGAGGAGCCGCCTGGCTGTACTACAGCTACAAAAACAGTCATAGTATAAACAGAGAACAATAGAACAAGGCTTTTCCCCTGTTTATGTATTTGTATTTTGGTTTTTCATCTTTCTTTTTATTTATTTTTTGTATTTTCTGTAAAGTGACCTTGAGTGTCCAGAAAGGCACTGTTAAATAAAATGTTATTATAAATTTTGCTTGTACCTCAGATGATATCTGCTCTTAAAGTTAATTATAACAAAGCTGCTGAGGGACGTCCCTTTTCTACATCTCAGCCTGACCAGGCGTACTTTCTCTACATCAAGTACTTTATTTTTTAATCTAACATCTGCCCCAGCTTTCTCTCTTTTCAGCAGATGTAAAGGTGAGATCCCATCCATCTGTGTGTTTGATGAGCAAGGCATTACCTTTATTTCTGTTTTATATCTAAAATGTCATTTCAATTAGACTCAAGGATCCAGGGAAAGGAGTCTGTGTTTCCATGGATGAAAGACGTTTCTGCTGAGTTCCCTTTGAAGGGACCGGAGCAGCCCTTTTTTCTCAAGCTATCAGTTCCTTAAACAACACAATGGGAATATTGTCAGATAAATTCACATAAAGATGGCTGACAGTGAGCAGAATGAGGCTGCTGATTGTAGTTCCTGGTTGCAGACAGCTTTATTTCCCTGTATGCAGCAGGATGTTCTAGTTCACAGTGTTGTTGTACTCCTGGATCTTCTGCTTGATGTGGGACAGCTTGCTCTTTAGGTACTCACAACGCTCTCTTTTCTCCAAATATGTGGGGTCCTGACAACAGAAGGAGAGGATTAGGATCAGAAGCATCTTTTCAGGTACCAAACAACAAAACGTGGTGAAGCATGTAAGCATTGATCAGACAGGTCAGCCTGAAACCGCTGGTCGGTCTTTTAGGGATTTTAATGAGTCAGATGCAAATTTCTGGCCTTCAAAATGACCAAGTTTGATTCATAATTACGTTGTTATTTTTCAAGAGTTCAAGATCAAAGCAAAACAATGTTAATTATTATAGAAAATTGCAAATAAGTGATTTAATTAAAACAAATAAAACACATAAACTTGGGAAAATAACAAAGTTTGTTGCTAATAAAGAAAAAGGTTAAAAAACAAAAGAAGTTTGATCTCTTGTGGAGTTTCTGTGCAGATAATAAACCACACTTAGAAAAACTGATAAAAAAATCTGCTGCTTCAAAATGAGAATATAAGTTATAAGTTTGAACAAAGTCTTAAAAAGCCCTAACAGAGGGTCTAAAGAGCCTCACTGGGCATCAGAGCTGCCCCCCCTCCAAAAAACTGATGTGATGACCCAAACACACTGAGCCTGGTTCTGCCGGGGGTTTTCCTCTCCACTGTCACCACATGTTCTCCCAGGAGGAGGGCTTGCTGAGATCAAATCAGCTGGAACATCCTGGACCACATCAGCATCAACAACTGAACAGAATTGGGTCTCTCTTTAAGACTGAACTGATTAGTTTTTATATTTCTAGATATGAGTCAGATAGTTTTTTTTTTCCGTTATGAAGATCTTAAAATCAACAGGCTGTATTCAAGAAATACAACAATATTTATACTCTTAAATCAAAAGGCTCAAAAAATATAATATATAATTTGTCAACGGTCATATTTCTATCATTTTAGTTCTTAAACATTGGCTTCCTGGAATTAAATCTGGATCATTAGAAGTTCTCCTTTGACTATAAATATGATCTTAATAACAATTCTTTATCTTATATTAAGGAGCCTACATTTCCACATGTTCCCAATAGAAAACGTCAGCGTGTTTACTTCTGCTTCTAAGATTACAGAGGGAGTTTAAGCTTTGTTTTCAGACTGTGGAACCAGCTGGTTAACCAGATGTTGAACCAGCAGTGGAACCAGCTGGTTAACCAGATAACGAACCAGATGTTGAACCAGCAGTGGAACCAGTTGGTTAACCAGATAACGAACCAGATGTTGAACCAGCAGTGGAACCAGCTGGTTAACCAGATGTTGAACCAGCAGTGGAACCAGCTGGTTAACCAGATAACGAACCAGATGTTGAACCAGCAGTGGAACCAGCTGGTTAACCAGATAACGAACCAGATGTTGAACCAGATGTTAAACCAGCAGTAGAACTAGCTGGTTAACCAGATATTGAACCAGATGTTAAACCAGCAGTGGAACCGGCAGTAGAACTAGCTGTGGAACCATTTGTGGCACCAGCTGTGGAACGAGCTGTGGAACCAGTTGTGGAGCCTGCAATAGAGCCAGCTGTGGAACCAGTTGTGGAACCTGCAATAGAACCAGCTGTGTAACCAGTTGTGGAACCAGCTGTTGAACCAGTTATGGAATCAGATGGGGAACCAGCTGTGGCACCAGCTGTGGAACCAGTTCCAGAACCAGCTGTGGAACCATCTTTGGAACCAGTTCCAGAACCAGATGTGAAACCAGCCGTGGAACAAGCTGTGGAACCAGTTGTGGAACCAGTTATGGAATTAGATGGGGAACCAGCTCTGGCACCAGCTGTGGAACCTACAATAGAACCAGCTGTGGAACCTGTTCCAGAACCAGTCCCAGAACCAGATGGAACCAGATGTGAAACCAGTTGTGGAACCTGCAATAGAACCAGCTGTGTAACCAGTTGTGGAACCAGCTGTTGAACCAGTTATGGAATCAGATGGGGAACCAGCTGTGGCACCAGCTGTGGAACCAGTTCCAGAACCAGCTGTGGAACCATCTTTGGAACCAGTTCCAGAACCAGATGTGAAACCAGCCGTGGAACAAGCTGTGGAACCAGTTGTGGAACCAGTTATGGAATTAGATGGGGAACCAGCTCTGGCATCAGCTGTGGAACCTACAATAGAACCAGCTGTGGAACCTGTTCCAGAACCAGTCCCAGAACCAGATGGAACCAGATGTGAAACCAGTTGTGGAACCAGTTGTGGAACCAGCTTCCAGTGTTTGCTCCTGAAGCCTGTCTAGATTATTTACCAGATGAGTTTAAACTTAATAAAGCTCACGCCTCAGGCTGCTGAATGATTTACCGAAACCCTTTTCTAGCATTATTGGAATCTTCCCTTTTAATTTAATAATTACTAGAAGTTTTCTCTGTGTTAAACCTACAGAAGTTTCTTCTTTGCCTCCTTTATGTGCTCAGAAACCCCCTTTTCTGTCAGAGATTATGTTTCAGAGAAGATGGTGGTGGACTTTAAGAAGGACAGACGCTCTCCACCCCCTGAGTACATCGGAGGATCGGTGGCGGAGGTGGTTTCCAGGGTCCATGGCGTACATTTAGGGTGATTACTTTATGTGGAGAAGGATAAAACTCCACCGTGGTGCAAAAGGGACACCAGCGTCTCCATGTCTTCTTGAGGCTGAGGCGTGTAGCTCTGAGGAGCTCAGCTCTGACCAACAGATGTCGGACCAGAGGAACCCCCTGGTCACCGCTGAGAGGCATCAGGAGCAGAACCACTAGTCCGAATTAATCAGGATCAGGCATCCATTAAAGCTGCAGAACCAGTAACTCCATTACACTGACTGCCTTCTTAGGAGGAAAACAATTCAGCAGGATTTGAATGAGTTGGATGTAATAAGAACTGAATCTGAACCTGAGTGTACTGGATCTCAGCTGAATGGATTGATCCTTCTTAAAGAACCTTTAGATTTGTTGTGAATTTAAGCAATAAATAAAACTTTGACCTGGGATGAGAATTGATCTTATTTAAGCGCAACAGTGAGAAGATCGAGGATTTTATAATACTCACAGCTTTCTTCCTCTGATATTCCCTCAGAATGCCGTTAATCCGTTCTTTCTCCTGAAACAGAACCAAAGCTTTAGCAGACAGAAACATCAACTCCACATCCTGCTGGCTCATCAACGGGAACGCTACCATTTGACTCGCAGGCCTGGAGGGGAGGCTCTGAATCATCTCATCCATCTCCTCAAACTTCCTGGCCATGGACTCGACCTCAGCATGCAGCTCCTTGTACTCAGCATACTGGTCGTTGAAGACGGCCCTGTACTGGTCCCGCTCCTCATCGGACTTGATGCTGGGATACTTTCTGAAAAGAGGCAGATGAATCCAGTAAATCCCAGAGAATGCATCCCAAAAGATATAAATCCACTGTTCAGCTTTCCAGAAGGCTTGAACTAAAACATAAAGTGGTGTTTATTATGTTTGCTTTAGTGATAAATTATCCTAAAGTTTCAAAGAAACACAGAGGAGAACATTTTAAAGTTGATTTTTAGTTAGCTGCTTTGTCCCCTTAAAGAATAGTACACCCAAAACATGATTAGCCTTCATTTTCTACTCACCCCCATGCTGAACAACACTCTGGAGTACTTTTTTGATATCTCAAATGCATCTGGAGATCTGGGAGGCTTCTTGCTGTCTGCTGACATTCAAATAATGGAGGTCTATGGCGCCCGAGACAGAAAGGTCCATAAAAGTCCACAAAAAACGTGTCAATATTCCTCCATACTGCTCTTCCAATGTATTCCAAGTGTCCTGAGTGGGTAGCGTCCATAATTTACTCGAAACGAAGTCATTTATAATGTTTTTAGAGCATAGACAGTAGTGTATAGGATTTCCTAAAAGCGCGTTCACGAGTCTACGGAAACCGGCAGACCAACCAGATGAAAGTGCGCATTCAGCGTCTGCTCTGCCGATAATGCAAGCGTAGAAGAAGAAATGTGCTGTTTACCTGTGCAAAGAAAGAAACAACGAAAGGAAAATGTCTGAGGACTTCAGTGTTGAGGAAGAGCATGAGTTCTTTGCCGAGCTGAATGCGCTGGTTTGGTCTGCCGGCTTCCGTAGCGTCGTGAGCGTGCATGTGCGCGCTTTCAGGAAATCCTATACACTACTGTTTATGCTCTAAAAACATTCTAAATGACTTCGTTTCGAGTAAATTCTGGATGCTACCCACTCAGGACACTTGGAATACATTGGAAGAGCAGTATGGAGGAATATTGACACGTTTTTTGTGGACTTTTATGGACCTTTCTGTCTCGGTCACCATAGACCTCCATTATTTGAATGTCAGCAGACAGCAAGAAGCCTCCCAGGTCTCCAGATGCATTTGAGATATCAAAAAAGTACTCCAGAGTGTTGTTCAGCATGGGGGTGAGTAGAAAATGAAGGCTAATCATGTTTTGGGTGTAGTATTCCTTTAACAACTGTTCATGTTTTCTGAACCTGAACCAGATGATTGTTCGCATTCTGAGTCCTACAACCTCAGGCAGCCACTTTTAAAAGTTCCTCTGTCTTGATGGGAGTGGATCTGTTGAGATCACAGGACATGGAGCGCTTTCTGAACATGCAGAGATTGTGGAACCAACAATCAACCACATTCAGCGACTGGACTAGCTAGATCCTAGTGAGATCAGAGAATGAGCTTTTAAAGGCTGAGGTCTGTTAAGATGTGGGATGTATTCAGATTTCAAATTCAACTGTTTCTATCATAGATGAAGCCACTGCAGGAACCAATCCTGCTTTTATCTAACATAGAAAGTATTCCTAGGTTCCATTAGGTCTCTCACACAGGGGCCTGGTTCTACTAAGGTTTGCTGTTAAAAGGAGTGTTTTCCTCTCCACTGTCGCCACATGCTGGTCCTAAAGTGGTTTAATGTCATCAGCTGGGTTTCTATAGATGGAAGACCTTTTAACCATCAAACAAAGCCCACCCTTCACAGTGTTGTTAATCTGGATCACATTGGAATATGTATGAATAATTTAAATCCGTATGATTGGACCAAACTAATTATCTTATGTTTTAAATTCTTGATTTATCTTCATGTGGATAAACTAGAATTAAATAACTGATTTCAAAATGGCCTTCAGGTTGTTTTTATTTCTGATCAGAGCTTTAAAATGTGTCATGGAGGTCAAATTAAAGAGTTTTTAGAATCAATCCAGGTTCTTTCATCTCAGAGGCTTGTTGTAGAATACACAGTGTTAAAGTGAGACACTAAAGCAGAAAGGCAATGGAGAAATGACCCCGAATGTGGAACTCACGCAACATAGTCTGCTATGATGACAGGTTTGGGGATATAGCCCGCTGGTATGTGGCCTCGGAGAATCTCTGGTTCGGCCGCCATCAGAGGAGCGGCTGCAGCGTTGCTCGACCCATTCATGATGTCAGGCGGAAGGGTGGGAAGAGGAGTCGGTGCCGAGGCTTTGGAGGCCGAATCCAGCTACAGTAGAAATATCCAGCATCAAATATCTATTCAGGAGCAAAAAGAACCAAACAGAACGTCTGGATACTCACTACAGACAGCGGGAGGGAAGATCCGATGGTCTTCATCTAGGATTGTTGATATGGAAGGAAGAAACAGCAGGTTATTAGTAACTTGTTTACACGTACATTCTGTCTACATGCATCTTTTTGAGGCTTTGGTCTTATTCAAAGAGAAAAACTAAAATCCAACAGATATACAAAAAAAAAGAAAAGATTGGTGAAGCTTTTTGATGCTGCATTACAGAAACAAATCCAGAGAAGAATCAGTTGCCATGGTTACTTCCTTATAATTCCTACATGCAAAAATAAATGACCAGTGTTATCAAGGAAACTTTGGAGACGTGTTGGAATGAAGTGTTTTCTATTGAAATCTTTATGACCTGATGGAAGATATACCTTATATCTTTTTAAAAGTATCATCCTGACCTGAGCTCATAAAAAGTTTGTTTTTCTACATTTTCATCTGTTTTGTGGTGAAGATTTTTACACTGGATGTGACCAATTCCCTTCAGCTGGATGTTTGTCAGACCATCTGCCAATAAAAATCTAGATATGCCTGATGGTTTTAATGCAGCTTTCTAATCCCATCGGTATTGGACCCATCCACACATGGAGACTGAGATAAGCCTTCAGAAATCACATTATAGCTGTACTGTTAATGCAGATCTGTGAGAAGACAAAGAAGGAAAGAGCTGTTTGAGTCAGACCTCCTGCTCCATCGCCTCCCTCCTCATCCTGGCCGCTTCGTGCCTCCACAGCTTCAGACAGACTCCTGCGCTGATGAAGTAGAGCACCATTGTGAGGAACAGGAAGATTATGGCCGCTGTCTGGCCCGCCTCTGTGCGACAAAACGCCCCGTTTACTGGATTGTTGAAGACGGGCGAGTTGCATAGTCCTCCTCTGGTGGTGTCCCTCACGTAAACGATGCCTGCCGCCATGTAGAGCACAGCCAACACCAGGTTGATGGAGCACTCTGTCAGGGGCCACCAAGACGAGTCGAGAAGAATGGCTCTGTAGTACAGAGTCATTCCGAGAACAAGGAGAATAACAGTGACAATCCACGCCAGCCCCGCCACAACCAGGACAAAGGGCGTCTTGGGGCCTGTGTAGGTACTGCCCCCACCTCCATACACTTGAGCGGCTCCACCAAGTCCTCCATACACCTGCGGCTGGGAGTATCCATACATGTTAAACCATTCATTGTCCTTGTGAACGTAAGCACAGACACATGCAAACACTGCGGCTCCAAGTAGCAACTGTACAGCGCCCAAGATCCTGAGCAGGCCAGCCCAAGACTTCATGTAGGCATAGCGCAGATGGTACTCCTCCACGCGTTCTATGTAGGTCTGGGCTGACAGGTTACTCGGCGCGGCAGAAGCCAGATCAATAGCTTCAGCACCCAGCAACAGTCCATCTCGCTCCTTCTGGGTGGTGTAACTCCCCCCAGACCCACCGTAGGGGTCCCGATAGGAGCCAGGGAGTGAGGGAGACGGAGGGGCAGAGTTTGGTGGTGAGCAGGGGATCCCCATCGTGGTTTGGGAGACAGTGCCCTTACTGGCTGAGGGGGCAGGGGACTGACTAGCTGAGGAAAGGGGCCAACCCTTGCTGCCCTGTTTGCCGCTGTTGCCCCGGAAAAAGTTTTTGACAGAATCAGGAATAAAGCGACGGACCGGCTTGATGTCCATGGCGTCACAGTCCGCCTCTGCCGGTTCCTCATCACCGGAGTCGTAGAAAGTGTCAGGCCCCACAGCTGGCTGCTCAGGTAGGGGAGGAGGGGGGAGGGGGTCTAAGCTGAGTGCTGGGGTGGTGGCCTGTAGTGGTGGGGGTGGCGGGGGCAGGTTAGTGTCCCTCCATACAGGGCTCATTGGGACCTGGTCGTAGAGAGGCATTTCCCTCACGCGGTCAAACCTGGAGGCAGACATGGAGACCTGGAACACATTGGATCAATGACTTATCACTGAACCACAGCAACCTTTCATTCAAAGTCCTCAGCATTGGATTTTTAAAACATTTAATATTAACATAAAAGCATTGAAGGACATAATGGTATGATTTATTTTTTTCTTCTGAAACACTGAAGCTGAAAACAGGAAGGAGGAGCAGATAATGTTACTCAGCTGGGGCGAGAATCACTACAGTGAGCTTAAGAGTTTCCAGAAGTTTCCAGAAAATGAGGAAACCCAAACTTGAAAAGGGAGCAGCATATTTCTTTACCTCAGCTGGAAGTTTCTGAGTTTCTACCCTCCGTCAGAAATCCATGACCTTAACTTGTTGTTTAGACTGTTTGCAACAGGGATGTTCACAGGAAAGTAAATACACTTTACATGACTGATGATGTCATCTGCCTTTTTCAGTCTCCAGTTAAATCTCTCTAATCATCTAATGTTTGTAGATTCATTTAAAAGTAGCTTACCTCCAGAAAAGCCTCAGTGTTTTACTCAGAGTGAAGCGGCAGCAGTGGTTGTTGTTGGGTCTCAGGTCGGGAGTAAAAGCATCAATATGCGCTGAGGAAACTGTTCCCAAGTAAAACTCGCCGGGCCAGTTTGACCAGACCAGCCTCATGATGCGTTCACTGACTGCTCTCATACCAGACTTCCTACTCAATGTTGTTTTGGTTGCATTTGTCCCTAATCTTGTTCCTGTAACATAGATTTGGGATGAATCATCTGAATAAAACTATACTGAATTAAATCAATTAGCTAATTAAGTTATTTTGCTTGAGCATACCTCTTCTAAAGGAATTTTAGATTAATCGACCCCTGGTAAACATTTCTTTCAGAAAAGTGAACTTTATAGAGCAAAAAGCATAGAAATTGCAGAAAACTTTGTGAGATACACTATATTGCCAAAAGTATTTGCTCACCTGCCTTGACTCACATATGAGCTTAAGTGACATCCCGTTCCTAATCCATAGGGTTCAATATGACGTTGGTCCACCCTTTGCAGCTAGAACAGCTTCAACTCTTCTGGGAAGGCTGTCCACAAGGTTTAGGAGTGTGTTTATGGGAATTTTTGACCATTCTTCCAGAAGCGCATTTGTGAGGTCGCACACTGATGTTGGACGAGAAGGCCTGGCTCTCAGTCTCCGCTCTAATTCATCCCAAAGGTGTTCTATCGGGTTGAGGTCAGGACTCTGTGCAGGCCAGTCAAGTTCATCCACACCAGACTCTGTCATCCATGTCTTTATGGACCTTGCTTTGTGCACTGGTGCACAGTCATGTTGGAAGAGGAAGGGGCCAGCTCCAAACTGTTCCCACAAAGTTGGGAGCATGGAATTGTCCAAAATGTCTTGGTATGCTGAAGCATTCAGAGTTCCTTTCACTGGAACTAAGGGGCCAAGCCCAGCTCCTGAAAAACAACCCCACACCATAATCCCCCCTCCACCAAACTTTACACTTGGCACAATGCAGTCAGACAAGTACCGTTCTCCTGGCAACCGCCAAACCCAGACCCGTCCATCAGATTGCCAGATGGAGAAGCGCGATTCGTCACTCCAGAGAACGCGTCTCCACTGCTCTAGAGTCCAGTGGCGGCGTGCTTTACACCACCGCATCCGACGCTTTGCATTGCACTTGGTGATGTATGGCTTGGATGCAGCTGCTCGACCATGGAAACCCATTCCATGAAGCTCTCTGCGCACTGTTCTTGAGCTAATCTGAAGGCCACATGAAGTTTGGAGGTCTGTAGTGATTGACTCTGCAGAAAGTTGGCGACCTCTTCGCACTATGCGCGTCAGCATCCGCTGACCCCGCTCCGTCAGTTTACGTGGCCTACCACTTCGTGGCTGAGTTGCTGTCGTTCCCAAACACTTCCATTTTCTTATAATACAGCTGACAGTTGACTGTGGAATATTTAGGAGCGAGGATATTTCACGACTGGATTTGTTGCACAGGTGGCATCCTATCACAGTTCCACGCTGGAATTCACTGAGCTCCTGAGAGCGACCCATTCTTTCACAAATGTTTGTAAAAACAGTCTGCATGCCTAGGTGCTTGAATTTATACACCTGTGGCCATGGAAGTGATTGGAACACCTGATTCCAATAATTTGGATGGGTGAGCAAATACTTTTGGCAATATAGTGTATTTCTCATATCCTGATAGTGAAGTCAATGACTTGATCTGCTGGGTTTCTTTAGATATAAAACTTTAACCAGTCAAAATGTTAATGGAACTCTCTCCTCTATAATCTGGATAACAAGGATCTGACCAATAATCTGTCTGGAAGATTTGGTTTCATTGTTCTCTGTGTTTTCCCTTCAGACAACATGAGTTGTTAACAGGCATTATATGGAAAAATTGAAATGACTGAACAGAATGATGAGGGAAGGACTTCAGTGATGCTTGATGCAAGAAAAAACTGGTACTTAATTCACCAGCATACTAGTATGTTCCTGCTTGTGGCCTTCATCAGGGTTAGTACTAATCAACAAGAAATCAGGGTCTAGATAAAATAGTATAATCCAGAAAAACCTTCTAATGAACCAATCAGACAATTACTGACCAATCAGCTTTCAATGGAATGTTAACTGCTGTTTGGGTTGATTTAGAGCTCAAAAGAATCTTTGGTTCATCTAATAAAGTTGTTTCCAAGGACTTCCAGGCTTCCCAGATCCCTCTCTCTCCTTGGGTTGAAGACATTTTTGGATCTTGTAGTCCTTATCTGCAAACATGTTGGCAAGTAAAGAACAGAACTGGTAGATATGACAAGATTGAAAACGTTGCAAGCAAGTTAAGTTTACCGTCCATTTTTAATGAATCCATCCATTTTTTTAAATAAAAGGCAGCCCAGAAGATTATATTAAGTCATTGACTTTCAAAAGATTGCATCAAGTGGTTGACTTGTAAAAACTTTGCATTGAGTCAATAACCTGCAGCAGATTACTTTAAATCATTGACTAGTAGCAGATTGCTGTGCGTCTGTGACTAGTAGCTGATTAATGTGAGTCATTGACTAGTAGCAGGTTACTGTGAGTTATTGACTAGTAGCAGATTGCTGAGTCATTGACTAGTAGCAGATTGCATCTAGTCGTTGACTAGTAGCAGATTGCTATGTCCCATTGACTAGTAGCAGATTGCTGTGAATCATTGACTAGTAGCAGATTTCACCTAGTCATTGACTAGTATCAGATTGCTGTGACCCATTGGCTAGTAGCAGATTGCTGTGACCCATTGACTAGTAGCAGATTGCTGTGAGTCATTGACTAGTAGCAGGTTACTGTGTGTCATTGACTAATAGCAGATTGCATATAGTCATTGACTAGTAGCAGATTGCTGAGTCATTGACAAGTAGCAGATTGCATCTAGTCATTGACTAGTAGCAGATTGCTATGACCCATTGACTAGTAGCAGACTGCTGTGAATCATTGACTAGTAGCAAATGTCACCTAGTCATTGACTAGTAGCAGACTGCTGTGACCCATTAGCTAGTAGCAGATTGCTGTGACCCATTGGCTAGTAGCAAATTACTGTGACCCATTGACTAGTAGCAGTTTGCTGTGACTCATTGACTAGTAGCAGATTGCTGTGAGTCATTGACTAGTAGCAGGTTACTGTGTGTCATTGACTAATAGCAGATTGCATATAGTCATTGACTAGTAGCAGATTGCTGAGTCATTGACAAGTAGCAGATTGCATCTAGTCATTGACTAGTAGCAGATTGCTATGACCCATTGACTAGTAGCAGACTGCTGTGAATCATTGACTAGTAGCAAATGTCACCTAGTCATTGACTAGTAGCAGACTGCTGTGACCCATTAGCTAGTAGCAGATTGCTGTGACCCATTGGCTAGTAGCAAATTACTGTGACCCATTGACTAGTAGCAGTTTGCTGTGACTCATTGACTAGTAGCAGATTGCTGTGAGTCATTGACTAGTAGCAGGTTACTGTGTGTCATTGACTAATAGCAGATTGCATATAGTCATTGACTAGTAGCAGATTGCTGAGTCATTGACAAGTAGCAGATTGCATCTAGTCATTGACTAGTAGCAGATTGCTATGACCCATTGACTAGTAGCAGACTGCTGTGAATCATTGACTAGTAGCAAATGTCACCTAGTCATTGACTAGTAGCAGACTGCTGTGACCCATTAGCTAGTAGCAGATTGCTGTGACCCATTGGCTAGTAGCAAATTACTGTGACCCATTGACTAGTAGCAGTTTGCTGTGACTCATTGACTAGTAGCAGATTGCTGTGAGTCATTAACTAGTAGCAGGATACTGTGTGTCATTGACTAATAGCAGATTGCATATAGTCATTGACTAGTAGCAGATTGCTGTGAGTCATTGGCTAGTAGCAGATTGCTGTGACCCATTAGCTAGTAGCAGATTACTGTGACCCATTGACTAGTATCAGATTGCTGTGAGTCATTGACTAGTAGCAGACTGCTGTGACCCATTGGCTAGTAGCAGATTGCTGTGACCCATTGGCTAGTAGCAGATTACTGTGACCCTTTGACTAGTAGCAGATTGCTGTGAGTCATTGACTAGTAGCAGATTGCTGTGAGTCATTAACTAGTAGCAGGTTACTGTGTGTTATTGACTAATAGCAGATTGCATATAGTCATTGACTAGTAGCAGATTGCTGAGTCATTACAAGTAGCAGATTGCATCTAGTCATTGACTAGTAGCAGATTGCTATGACCCATTGACTAGTAGCAGATTGCTGTGAATCATTGACTAGTAGCAGATATCACCTAGTCATTGACTAGTAGCAGATTGCTGTGACCCATTGGCTAGTAGCAGATTGATGTGACCCGTTGACTAGTAGCAGATTGCTGTGAGTCATTGACTAGTAGCAGATTACTCTGACCCATTGACTAGTAGCAGATTGCTGTGAGTCATTGACTAGTAGCAGGTTACTGTGTGTCATTGACAAATAGCAGATTGCATATAGTCATTGACTAGTAGCAGATTGCTGAGTCATTGACAAGTAGCAGATTGCATCTGGTCATTGACTAGTAGCAGATTGCTATGACCCATTGACTAGTAGCAGATTGCTGTGAATCATTGACTAGTAGCAGATTACTGTGACCCATTGACTAGTAGCAGATTGCTGTGAGTCATTGACTAGTAGCAGATTGCTGTGAGTCATTGACTAGTAGCAGGTTACTGTGTGTCATTGACTAATAGCAGATTGCATATAGTCATTGACTAGTAGCAGATTGCTATGACCCATTGACTAGTAGCAGATTGCTGTGAATCATTGACTAGTAGCAGATATCACCTAGTCATTGACTAGTAGCAGATTGCTGTGACCCATTGGCTAGTAGCAGATTGTTGTGACCCATTCACTAGTAGCAGATTGCTGTGAGTCATTGACTAGTAGCAGATTACTGTGACCCATTGACTAGTAGCAGATTGCTGTGAGTCATTGACTAGTAGCAGGTTACTGTGTGTCATTGACTAATAGCAGATTGCATATAGTCATTGACTAGTAGCAGATTGCTGAGTCATTGACAAGTAGCAGATTGCATCTAGTCATTGACTAGTAGCAGAATGCTATGACCCATTGACTAGTAGCAGATTGCTGTGAATCATTGACTAGTAGCAGATGTCACCTAGTCATTGACTAGTAGCAGATTGCTGTGACCCATTGGCTAGTAGCAGATTGCTGTGACCCATTGACTAGTAGCAAATTACTGTGACCCATTGACTAGTAGCAGATTGCTGTGAGTCATTGACTAGTAGCAGGTTACTGTGTGTCATTGACTAATAGCAGATTGCATAAAGTCATTGACTAGTAGCAGATTGCTGAGTCATTGACAAGTAGCAGATTGCATCTAGCCATTGACTAGTAGCAGATTGCTGTGAATCATTGACTAGTAGCAGATGTCACCTAGTCATTGACTAGTAGCAGACTGCTGTGACCCATTGGCTAGTAGGAGATTGCTGACCCATTGACTAGTAGCAGATTACTGTGACCCATTGACTAGTAGCAGATTGCTGTGAGTCATTGACTAGTAGCAGATTGCTTCTAGTTGAATAGCAGATTGCATTCCCTGAACCCCAGTCGGCCTCAGCAGATGGCCGCTCACACTGAGCCTGGTTCTGCTGGAGGTTTATTTCTGTTAAAACTGAGTTTTTCCTCTCCACTGTCGCTACAAGCATGCTTAGTGTGAGGGATTGCTGAAGAGTCAATGAGTCGATGCAATCAACTGGTTTTCCGTAGATAGGAAACTTGGAACCAATCTGAATGTATGATCTGGTTGATTTGTTAACTACCTTGAGATGACATGTTGTGAATTGGCGCTATAGAAATAAACTGAATTGAATCTAGTCATTGACTAGTAGCATATTGCTATGACTCATTGACTAGTAGCAGATTACATCTAGTTATTGATAGTAGCAGATTTCATCTAGCAATGCTTTGTTCTGGATTCCTCCTTTAAGAATGGGTGATAGTTTCTGGGCCTCTATCCAATCATTAAGTAGTGGTGCACTATTCAATGTCTGTGAAGCTGAACTTCTTGGCCCGCTGTCTCAGTCAGCCGACGTTATGGTAGATAAGGATTTTATTACTGTTGGTTGTGTGCAAAAGCCTTAAAAAATGTGTGTAATTGTTCCAAGCATGATAAATGTAAGAGATTTTGAATAAGGGCACTAAGTGTTGCTATTTAAAATACGTAAGCCTACATCATGTTGTCAGACCTACTTATTGAATCACCCTCTAATTCGGGGTGAAGTGTTTAGTAAACAAAACATCTAAACATCTAGTTGAATAAAGTCATTGTAGCAGGATGATTTGTACTTTTTTCCTTAATTGATAAAATTATAATTTTGTTTTTCTACTTCTGATATTAAATGTTTTTAATGATCTTAAAGTGTGATAAAAGGAAAGCAATCCAATTAAGCTGCGTTATAGAAATTAGATAGCAGTCTAAGTACTAACAGCGGGTGGTGTAAATACAGAATACTGAATGTAGTGAAACTACTAATAAGACGTTTGGCCCAAGATAAGAGATTAGATTAGATGATTAGATTAGATGAGCTTTATTGATCTCACAGCGGAGAAATTCACTGGTCACATATTGGCATAGTAATTAAAGAAGAAGGTGCAAACAAGGAGGAAAAAAGGTGCATTAAGAATAAACAATATATTTACAGTATATCAAGGTATATACAGTATATCAAGATAAATAAGGATTAAGGTGCAAGTGTACATGTATCACACACAATGCAAAACAAAATAAAAATAAGAAATAAAAAATAAAAAATACAAGGCAGTAGCACAGAGATTTGAGGTGTCATATGTACAATCCGGATGGCTTATATACAGGTGGATTTACTTTTACATTAAAGTGTAGTAGGTGAGGAGCCACGGAGAGGTAGTGGTATGACTATTCTATTCACATATATTGCACATTCAGCATATTGCACAGAATATTGCACAGTCAATAAATAAAAAACTATAATAATATAGCTGCACAGTGGTTTTTACAGGAGTTATTGTGGTTATAGTGCATTATTATAGAGTCTGGTGGCAGCAGGAATGAATGACCTGTGGTAGCACTCCTTCTTACAGACAGGGTGTCTAAGTCTCTGACTAAAGGAGCAGCTCAGCTCCTCTACAGTCTGGCACAGGGGGTGAGAGGTGGTGTCCATGATGGATGTGAGTTTGGACGGCATCCTCCTCTCAGCCACTTCCTCCACCGAATCCAGAGGGCAGCCCAGGACAGAAGAGGCCTTCCTCACCAGCTTATTCAGTCTCTTTCTGTCCCGCTCTGAGCTGCCAGGGGCCCAGCAGATGACAGCGTAGAGGAGGGCTGAGGCCACCACAGAGTCATAAAAGGAAGGTCTATATAGTTTTGTTTTTTGCACCAAAACGAAATATATCATATGTTTTTACAGCACATCCCACTTAAATACCAAACAAAGTAAAAAAAAACAGCACCTCATAAAGCCGCACAATGAAAATTTGTTGCAGAACCTGGAGTCTTTCAGGGAATTAGTTGAAAAAATATATACTTTTTTTTCTCTTTGCCAGATATTTAATGGTTTAATTTTCAGGTTTATATATATATATATATATATATATATATATATATATATATATATATATATATATATATATATATATATATATATATATATATATATATATATATATATATATATATACATACATACACATTTTTTATTATTATTTTTATTGTAATAAAGCCCATTATAACAATGTTTATCATGAATGGTTCCTTTTTCCCTCATTCTGATGGTAGAAACTTGTTAGGCCTGCATTATTTTTTTCATTTCTGATCATATTTGATATCACTTTTATTTAATATACATTCCTGATCATATTTTATATTCCTCTGAAATCTCTGGCCATGATTTCTGTGGCCTCTGATGATAAAAAAAATCCAAAGCCAATCTAGAATCTAAAAAGCTACTTTTTTTTTTTAAACATTTTAAATAAATCACTGAAGACTCAGAAAATGGTTGTCTTCACTTTCCTTGATATTCCCCGTTTATATAATTTTATTAAATAAACAATGTTTGGTAAATTAGGTATTTGATTGTTCTTACAAAAAATATTATATTTCTGTAGAAAAATATACATAATTGCGTCTTCCGGCTTTTCGTAAACATGACGAAACATAAGGGTAGAGCGACCAATCACAAGCTGACATTTATTTCCGTGTTTTGGGACTTGTCAGGCGATGATTGGTCGCGGACAGAGGTAGAGAAGCTGATTGGTCGGTGACGGAGTCGGTAAAGCTGAGGATGTATGCCGGTTCTGAGACCGGAGCCGCTAACATGGAGAGGCTGTGTTTGTTCGGCGGGTTGTTTCGCGGGCTGCTGCTCCATCTGCTCCCGCTGTTCCTGCTGCTGCTGTCCGGCTGTCAGGGCAAAGAGTCGGAGCTGAACTATGTGACCTGCGGCTCGCTGGTCAAGCTGCTCAACACGCGACACAACGTCCGCCTCCATTCACACGATGTCAAATACGGATCAGGTAACGGCGCGACTCAATTAAAATTACCACCGATTAATAAAAGAGCTGGTTGGTCTCATTTAACCGGTTAAATGCAGCTGTTTGGGTGAAAAGCTTCAGTATTGTCCGTGATGGTGGCTCCAGAACTCCGATAGATAACAGCTGAGCTGCATCCTGACATCCTTTAAGGCCCGCAGAGATTCACTAAATTGATTTATTATAGTATGAAGCTGTAGATGGCAAATAAATGCTAAATTACTCAATTTATTGTTCGCTTATTGTTTCTTTATTGACATACAATTTTCTGTAAAGGTTTTTGCTCCCTCCATCATTATGAAGGTGTATTTCCTCCTGGTTGGTTTTGCTTCCAGGCATCTTCTGTTGTTTTTAGCTAGGCTTTTTCTTTTGATTTATTATTATTTTTATTTTTTGTAATATTATCATCATTACCCTAGGAATCGGCACGTTGTTTTAGTGCTTTTATTTTGAAAGGCAGATGAGCAATGGTACATCCTGTCGGCCAGGTCTGTGTGCAGCTGTGGTAACCAAGATATCCATAATAAAGGCTAGATGTCTCGTCCGCGCTGCTGGCCAATGGGGGTCGACGTCCGCACGTGGCGGCCATCTTGCCACAGGCAGCTCGCTCATTCGTAACATTGTGTTTTAAAGGCGCATGTACTTAAATAACCATAACTTCCTCAATTGTCTAACTGTTTGGTTTGTTAAACAAAAGTCAGACATGTAGTTATGACACTGCACACTTATGAATAATTATAACCATGGAATTTCATATGAAAAGAACATTGAATAGAACATACAGGTGCAATAAATATACACATGCACAAGGTATTTATGTTAAATCAATATATGCTATTAAAACTCAGTGTACTGAATGGCAACATGATATATAGATATATCTATAGATATCTATATCTATAGATATATCTATATCTATAGATATCTATATCTATAGATCAGTGGAGGCTGGTGAAAAATATTTTTGGTGGGGCTGATATAGCCTAGTGTATGTCTCCAACTAATCCGGAATAAGAATTCAAATAAACAATTGGACAATACATACAATTTAACAGTAATGATTTAATTTACTATATAATAACAGTAACAGTGATGATTTGGGTCACTGTGACGGGGTTCTTTGGCCTCCAAGAATCCAGTCTCAGTCGGGTTACCGGTGTTGGTGATTTATTGAGCTCAAAAACTCAAAACAGGGTGCAAAAGAAACTAAACATACAAGATACTCTGGGCCTCAGCCTCCCTCCGGTTACCAGCAATGTAACAAAGAAACAGAAAACAAAAATTGCCGCTTTTCTTCCCACAGCCCTCATTAAATAGTTTAAGCCCCTCACATCAGGCTCTCTTATTTCTGATTTCTTCTCATTAATCAGTTTTGTCCATATATTACCTCCACAAACAATTGATGTACAAAAACAAATAATTTTTACAACTTAATTCTTTTACACAGATTCATTGACTTATTCAATTACACCAAACTGGGTTTGAACCCAGCAAAGACGCAGCCAGACTGAAGATGACAAGTCCCCGTAGCATAAACACGTACACCCCCCCCCCCCCCCCACACACACACACACACACACGGCTAACCCCACTGAAATATTAAGTGTGCACCCTCAATATGCCAGCAGGTAACCAGGAACAGCTTGTGTGTTTTAAGTTCATGGAGCTACTGGTCTCAGCGCGAGTGTATTGGTCCTCACAAACACAGTATAACAGGAATGTGTGTGTGGCGCGCAAAGTTAGAGAGGTTGTTTTAAGCGACGAGGTGGATTCGTCACAGTCACAATAACCATGACATGAAATGTTCATATCCTACAACAGGGATGTTCTTCTGGCAAACGGGTAGATAAATAAGGATCTCACCGAATTTGGTGGAAGCTGCATCTCGGTCGTTACATTCGCCATCTTCCCTCTAATTGTCTGCACCTGCGCTTGGGTTCAGAAGAGAAGCCTGTTAAAGCGCAGTATTTTCAGCGCCCCAATACCATAAAGTTCCGAGACGCTGATTGGCCATTAAATTCACCTAGCAATAGTACATGATTGACAGATTCTCTGCAAATGTGGGTCAGTCTGATCAACGCCCCCAGAACAGAGACGGTAGGAGTCTGTCTGTGGAAATCCACAAATTAATGACAGTAGATAGGGAAATGTAGTTTATATAATTTGTTTTGCTTATAGGTACACAGTCTAGAGAGTAAAACTGACATTTGTGAGTTAATTTCTAAAAATATATTTTACGTTTCTCTCTTCTTATCAGGGAGGGCGGTGCCCCAGCGCCCCCTATGGGCCGGCCGCCACTGCTATAGATATCTATATCTATAGATATCTATATCTATAGATATCTATATCTATATAGATATCTATATAGATATAGATACCTATATATATATATATATATATGTGTATATATATATATATATATATATATATATGTATATATATATATATATATATATATATATATATATGTGTGTACATATATATGTGTGTACATATATATATATATAAATATAAATATATATGTATATATATAAATATATATATATAAATATGTATATATATATAAATAAACACTTTTATTTGGGTGTGATTAACTATTTCAAGGTCCTAATTTATTTATATTTACATACATACTTTTATAATATGAATATTATTGTTATAATAAAATATGAAATACTGACAAAAAAGGCTTATTGTGTGGCAACCTCTTGGTGTAGAAGCATAATCCAGGTTTCAAATTAAAGGTAACACTTTGAAGTTTCATGTAGACTATTCGGATTATATATCAGGGGTAATTACACAAAAGTTCCTATTTTTAAACCATTATAAAAGTGACATTTATTTGCTATTAAAATTGGTACAATAGTCCCCTTCACAAGTATATATAGATGTAGCATGTTGAAATCCCCACCTACACTACTGTGATGGTATACACATGGAAGACAGAGATTTAAAAAATGACCCAAAAAACATAGCTTGGCTAATGCCCTTTGAAAAGGAAGGTTTTATTGAGCTTCTGTATAATGTACAAGAGAGCGTTGTCCACAAGGCCATCAAAGCGGACAGGAAGGTAGCTGTGGTCATGTACTAGCGCAGGAATGTCAGCAAACGGGGATGGAAGATCTTCTCCTCCTGCTTACACATTATATAACCTGCAGAAACAAAAACAAAAGTGACCAACAACAATTCACAGTGTATAAGATTGGTATATCAATATGTGATTAAATTTCAATGATACACATGCCCTTTGAAGATGAGCTGGAAAGTTGAAAATGTTTGGCACAACACCATCTTTAAGTTGTCCAAATGAAACTAATACAAACTTATAAAAGCTTTGAGTCAACAACAATCTTGTAATACTATTATATCATAGCAAAAGTCTGGCATCTTCCTTTTAATAAACCCAGCAAATTCCTGTAACATAATGTAAGATGTTTTGACAAACCAAATCGATTGGAAATCATGTTAAATTCTGCCTCTTCCACTGATGTAAAGTTGCTGGTTAACGTTAGCAGCTAGCTAATATGTAACGTTAGCTGCTAACTTACTAACGTTAGGTCTCACTTTGCAGCTTCTTGTTATTAGCCAGCTAACGTTAGGCTAATAATGAAAATACAACAACGCTCAGATTATTGTTATTAGCCAACTAATAACTACAACCACATCCACAAATATTGTAATTTACACCAAAGATTAATTGTCATACAATCGTTATTGGTGTCAGTAAAACCTATATAATTGACTAATAGTCTCAGCCTTGATAACTTGCGCAAGTAGCCGTGATGCACAACTATGCTGCATGATTAAGTCATTTTTCGACAAGAAAATCTGCAATTTCGACATGTTCAAGCATCTAGAATAATAGCCACGTTCATAATGTTTGTAAGAAACCAAACTGTTTGTAAATCCGTCAAGAATTCAGTGAGATAAGAGTATTTGTGTTCGTGCTGATCACTCACCTTACATTAGGTACCACAGAGCACAACAGAAAGCCTGCCTGAGGTAAGATGGCCGCCGGTGATGACGTTTGAGACTCCGCCGTAAGACATCTAGCCTTTATTATGGATATCTATGGTGGTAACCAGCTTATTTTATTTTTGGACCATCTGTGTATGGCAGGCTGTTTTGACATTTATTTGCTTGACTGAATATGTAATCCAGATGTCTCAAATGCATTACTTCCTGGTCAAAATGAACATTTCAGATATCTAAAATGTAATTCTTACTAGTACAAATGACGTCATGTTTCCCATTCATGTGTATTTGACTTTCACTTCTATAATAGCATTCTTCCTATCTAAAAATGAAATCTGATGAGGATTAATTTAATTTCCGATCTTTGTAATAGAGTTACTGCTAGTCATAATTACTATTTCAGATAGCAAAAATGAATATAATATTCTAGATATCCAGAATTAATTTCTAATAAGGGCATTCATTTTGGCTAGGAAGAAATGTATTTGAGACATCTGAAATATATACTCAGTCAAGCTAATAAATGTCAAAACGGCCACGTAAAATTTGTAAAGATTTCTAAGTATTTGAAGGTTTATTCTTACTAGTACAATTATATTTTTGGCATCCTGAAATTTAATTTTTGCTAGCAAAAATGTAATTTAGGATATCTATATGTACATTTCTGGCTATTAGGAATGTAGTTTTGAACAGGAAGAATCTTATTTTAGAGTTCAACAAATGGAAAAATTCATAGTAGGATAGATATCGTACAGCAGGGACATGTTTAATGGAGCCTCAAGTTGGCGCTGCCACATCTCAGCATCTTGGGTTTGAAACCTTTCTAAATATGTTTTTCCAAAGCCCAGACATCCTTAGATTAATCAGGATAACTTAGAGCCAGTAGCTTGACTTGAACGTTGAGTTTAAAACAGAAAAAAGGTTTTTAGGATTGTTAAATCATAACTCTCAAACCTGAGAGGGGGCTTTACCTCAGCAGATTCTCCTTCAAGGAGCTTTTACATAATTTAATTTGGTTTTTCAAAACACAGCTACAGCTTTAAATGAGTTCCTGATGATTCTCTGCAGGCAGCGGACAGCAGTCTGTCACCGGCGTGGAGAGCGCAGACGATGCCAACAGTTACTGGCAGATCCGTGGGAAGCCAGGGCATCCATGTCAGCGCGGCTCGGCCATCAAATGCGGTCAGGCCATCCGGATCACACACATGAAGACCAACCGAAACCTTCACACCCACCACTTCAGCTCTCCCATCTCCAATAACCAGGTCAGAGTGGTTAAGATCATTCTAAGGGCCCTTGACTGAGAGGGTCCTGCTATATTTTTCAAATATGAAAAGAATCAGCAGTAAAATAAATAATCTTCATGTTCTCCCTCATTTTTCAGCAGTAAACAGTGAAAAAAAAGTAGGGATGCATGATATAATCGGCCCCCTATCGGTATTGGCCTTAAAACTGAATATCGGACATTGGCCACCCCACCGATATTTAACCCGATATTTGATCAGCTTCTGAGTTTCTAAAGTCTTCTTCCTCAAAAACTTCTTTTTTACAGACTTAAAAACTTCTAAAGACGAGGGAATAAATATTGATACATTAAAATATCCCAATATCTTCATATGCTGATATATTGACATTTAAAAACACCATATCAATCTCTTTTACTAATGAAATATTGCTATATGTCATCGTTATGCTACGAAATTCCCCGAAAATTCACCAAATTTTGCCATATTTTTATATGTTGATATATTGACGCGGTATCAATCTATTTTACTAACAAGAATTTGCAAAATATCACGAGAGTTTGTAACAGAACGATGAAATTTCACGAGATTTTGAAAGTAAAATAGATCGATACCGCGTTTTTAAAAATCTATTTGATATCAGCATATGAAAACATATTTGAGTATATTATTTTTCAAAGTGTCAGAAATGGATAACAAAACTGCTATTTTCAATGACTACTTATTTTTGTCCAGCGGTTATCGGCTACATGAGTTTTAAAATATCGGCATATCGGATATCGGCCAAAATCCCAATATCGTGGATCCCTAAAAAAAAGCATGAATATATTAACACCCCCCTCGTCCCGTGAAATTGCAATAAATGGTTTTGTCCTCAGCTCCTTTATCGCATCAGGTTCATCAGTTCGCTCGTACGGGGGCTTAAATGCCACACGCACATCATTTGACATAGTGATAATGAAAGAAACTAATTAACAAGAAAATGTGGAAATAATTGCAGTTCGGTAAAATTGTCTGTGGCTGAAAAATGCTGCACCCCAAAGTCTGGGTTTCAAAAATGAACGGAAAGAAAAGGAGAAAGACAAGAGAGGGAGAAGGCGTCTGATCCTGTGACCCAGTTTTTCCCCTCTCGTTTTTTTCAGAAAGTTTTCTTAGCTGAATAGTTCAAATTAACGATAGATTATGTATAGATTATTTTTATTATAGCTGGCTGCTAGATCACATTACTTCTAGTTTAGCCTTTTTCCTTTTATTAGTCTGGTCTGCTAGAAAGTGGAAAAAAGTCCTCCTACAATAACCCATCTCTCTTTCCCCATAACCCATTCTCAGCTATTACTTCAAAGAGCCTGTCTTAACCTTTTCTTATTATAAACGAATGTATATGTCTGGATAGTTCACATTGGTTGAATACTTTTGAAATATATATCACACATAAAAAAATTTGCTTTTTTTTTCTGACATGGAAGTGGAATCCTGACAGGTTAATGACAGCTGCTCCAGTGGCCGACATCACAGATGTGGTGAAGAATCAGAGGTTTCCACAGATAGATTTAAGTCTATATCGGAGAGATGAAGCAGAGTTGGAACATCAGCTGTTATCAGTTAGCATAGCACAAGTTTAGGGTGCAGCTTTGTATGTGTTGGAGCCGCTAGCGGAGCTGCTAGCACAGCTACGGCGGCATTAGGGCCACTCAAATACGGGGGGAAAAAATGGAATTTAAATTTTTGACTTTAAAGTGGCATATTTACAAGAATAAACACGCAATTTTCCAAAATTATAAAGATTAGGGCTGAAACAATAAATTTGATTAATATTGATTCATTGATTATTGAAATAATCAACTAATTTAGTAATCAATTAATCGTTAACTGGAGTGTAGAGGCTCTAAAACATGCCTTTAGCTGACAGAACAACCCGCTTAGAGCAGTCATTATACCAACTCAGCTGCAGGGTAGCGCCACGTTCATACTGGTGAGCTGTGAGATAAACCCCACCACCATTACTAGCTGTTGATGTTTAGGATGAACTTTGACCTCACCAAACCACCTATTTTCTTTATCCAGAATATGGACATTCTGGTCCTCAAAAGAATGTCCTTTGTCCACAAGGTGTAGGTGTACTGCCGAGTCTTGTCCAGAGGCGGCCGCTCTTCTGTGTTGGGCCATGCGAAGAGCGGCCAAGCTTAAATGGTCTTCGCATGGCCCAACACAGAAGAGCGGCCGCCTCTGGACAAGACTCGGCAGTACACCTACACCTTGTGGACAAAGGACATTCTTTTGAGGACCAGAATGTCCATATTCTGGATACAGAAAATAGGTGGTTTGAGAGGGGCGTGAAGGAAGCCATCTATGTTAAGAGAGAAAAAACAACTTTAAACAGAGGTGGTGGACTCAGATTCCAGCTTCCAAAAACATACAATTCAATCATAGACATGATCCCTTCCAGATATCACCAAACCCCCCACCCCATCACAGAGGAACGAGGGACTTACCCGCTCCAGCCGGTGAACAATACCTCCTTAACGACCAACCCTTAACAATCGTAGACAGGTTTCAGGTATTACAGGAGACAATTCAATTCAATTCAATTCAGTTTATTTATATAGCGCCAAATTCACAACACATGTCATCTCAAGGCACTTTACAGTTCAACCAGATCATACAGTCAAATTGATACAAAGTTTTCTATCTAAGGAAAACCAGTTGATTGCATTGACTCATTGACTCAAATACAATCCCCCACACTAAGCATGCTTGTAGCGACAGTGGAGAGGAAAAACTCCCTTTTAACAGGAAGAAACCTCCAGCAGAACCAGGCTCAGTGTGAGCGGCCATCTGCCGAGGCCGACTGGGGTTCAAGGAGACAGAAGCAGAGCTACAAAAAGCAGCTGTAAAAGGCGGCCCCGTCCAGGAAACACACAGCCAGGCAGACGAGCTCCAAGGCAGCTCCCATGCCAGAGGACGAAGAGAGCACATCCACTCAGTCACGGTCAGAGAAACAGGACCACACTGGAAAACAGGCCGATCTCCAACATCTATTAACAAGGGTGTTGATAGAAGCAGCACAGCTGATGTTTTTTTCCAGGATGACGTCACAGCCAAACAGGAACAGACGAGGCAAAGCTACTCTGAGGAAAAGCAGAGAGAGCAGAAGGTTAGAGATTGAACTAACAGATTCTGCAGAATAGGAGAACAGAGAGAGAATGAAGCAGAATGATGAAATGGGGGTCCCTATGTCCTCCAAAAGTCTAAGCCTATAGCAGCATAACTATAGAGATAGCTCAGGATAACCTGAGCCACCCTAACTATAAGCTTTATCAAAAATGAAAGTTTTAAGCCTAGCCTTAAAAGTAGACAGGGTGTCTGCCTCACGGACTAAAACTGGTAGTTGGTTCCACAGGAGAGGAGCCTGATAACTAAAAGATCTGCCTCCCATTCTACATTCTACAATCCCCCCCTTAATGACAATCCCCCCTTTAACGACTGACCCCTAGAATCATAGACAGGTTCAGATATTACAGGCTAACGATGGAACTAACGACCCATTCATCGGTTTCCATTGCATGTTTCCAAGCGATACAAGGCGTTGTCTATATAAGACTCAAACTCACTGCGGATCCAGACATTTGAATTGAGAAAGCTTCCTGGAGAGGTGGCGAAACGTCTTCAAATCTTGAAAACCAAGTCCAGGTATTTCAATCAACCCGACCCCCAAATCAATTTCCTGCTAGTTTCCCGTCCCAGAACAAGTCACCCCCAGGGAAGGTTTTGTCTGCCACACCTGCTGGGTGATGAAAGATTACAAAAGTAAATATTTACAAGGAAAAGGAAACCTGCCATACTCTAGGTCCTTAAAATCATTTGATTTATGTTATTGCAGTTAAAACAAACTATTAAAAGGGTGTTCAAAGTGGGACCCAGGGGCCAAATTACAGCCCTCAGAGAAACTTTCAGTCACCCTTGTTCACAATTCCAAGTTTTTCTAAAATTAGGTTTGTGACTGATGCAGAAATACATTTAGAAAGAAATACTGGGATTTTTTTTCCTTTCAAAAATGACAGTTTTAACCCTCTTTAAATCAAGAATATAATGTCCAATATATTCACCTTTTGTCTGTGATGTTTAGTTTTTTTACATTTGGTGATGGGACGAAAAACATCCAGCTATTAACCCTAAAATCATAGAAAACCTTCATCTTTTAAATTGACTATGATTTATAAATCTTTTTTCTACAGAAATTGGACAATTTTTGCTTGTTTTATTTAATTTCTTTGTGATTCATTCATTTTTGAGCAATAAAAAAAAGTCAAATAGCTAAAGATTTAGCAATTTGTGCAGGAAAATTCCTCTCAGGTTTGTCCACAGTTTTTAGCAAAAATCAACCTATTCAGCCCTCCTCTGGATGAGATTTTGTGGCTTTCCATGCCTCCATCCTCCCAAAGGCCAGTCCCCTCAACCTGCAACCATGACAACCAGTCAGAGTTCATAAAGATAGCGGCTAGGCTTGCAGAATAATGCATGAGAAGAAGGCCAGAGCTCAACCAATGGGCTGTTAACATGGCTGTTACAAAATGTTTATAATGTGAATTTTACATAATATAGGATCTTTAACAATAACTGCCAACTGACTGGCTGATTCACATAACTAAAAGGTGTATTTACTGCCTGAATACAAAGAAGAACTTCCATTAACTGATTTTGTTTTTGCAGGAGGTCAGCGCCTTCGGAGAGAACGGAGAGGGGGACGATCTAGATGTGTGGACCGTCCAATGCGATGGCATCTACTGGGAGCGGGATGAAACTGTACGCTTCAAACATCTGGGCACAGAAGTCTTCCTCAGCGTTACAGGCGAGCAGTACGGCCACCCGATCCGTGGACAGCGGGAGGTGCACGGCATGAGCTCCCCCAACCAGCACAACTGGTGGCGCACCATGGAGGGTGTGTTCATTCAGCCCAGCCAGGAGCCACTGCGGCATGATGAACTCTGACATGAGCTGAATAGTTGATTTTGGACATGCTCTCTTCTCTGGCGCCGCTTTCCAGCTCCCTGAGCCAAACGTTTTTTTTTTAGTGATGTAGATATGACTTTTAATGTGACCTGGGCGGGGGGGGGTATGTCCATTGAATCTGTGCACACTGTAGTCCCGTTAAAGTGTGTTTTTCAGAAAAGACAAACTTTAATAACGCATATGGCGTTTAACCCGTCCTGAATGTCCTCATTTCACTCCTGTTATTTACTGAGTTTGTTTAGACATGGATCCAGTGTCATTCCTTCAATTAGACTGTGTTTTAATACAGGTTTGTTTCAATCAATGATTAGATTTAATGTTGACTTAAGAAGGGAAAACTTGCTGAAAGTGCTGATGGCGTTTACATTCACAGTACAACTTTCTGACAGACTTTGATTTCTTCTTATAAAAAAAAAAATCTGTAATCAGGTGTGCCATCAGGCATCTTAACACCTTTCTGTGGTTATAAAGTTTAGTTCTATAACTCTGGTGTCTTCATCTGGCATAATTTGATTGAGTTTATGGAGTTTAGTACATTGTTTCACTACATTTTACATATAAGTGATTTTACACAGATTTGTTATAATACGTCTGAACCTATATTGAACTACTGCTTTAAAGGGTTTTGGGCTTCCTGACCACCCAGGGACGCCAGAAAATGGATGTTCATACAGAACAGACTGATAAAAGGACCATATTGTCTCACAGAGACACATACAGAGCGAATGTTAACATAGTTTGTACCTTAGAACTAATTTACATAGAGCTGGTTTCATCTGAACTGGAAGAGCATTTCACTAATATTATTCAGTGACTAATATGTTGCAAATAGTTAATGTCATATCTGGGAAAAACAATACCAACTTGAATAAATTATAATGGGAAGATGGGAAACAAGTGCCTGTCATTTAAGCTTGGCTTATTCTGGGAGCTTCCACACCCCTCCGGGGGACTGTGCATAGACAAAAGTTCTGCTCGGAGTACCAGGCGCAATTTGTAACTACGCGGTCGGATCATCTTGCACAACACAGCGAGCAGGCAGCGGATCCTTCTGCCGAGGGTTCGCAAATGTAAACATATACAGAAATACCGTAAATTAGCTCATAGATATCACCACGATCAGCAGATTGTGGAAAAAACTCCAGGAAAGTAATCCCCGTGGCTCTCGGAGGGCATGAAGGGGCTTTGATAAAGTTGTAAATGGCTTTGTTTTCTAATTCCTCATGTAGTGGGATGGGCCCGGCTAAAACGGAGGAAAGATGCTGTGATGGACGGCTAATTTTTCGCACTAAATGTCTGTGTGTCAAGCATAATGAGCCGTTTACTGGGTTGGTGCTAACAGATGGTAATGGAGCATTTTTTTTTTTATTTTATATGTTCATAGACTATAAGGTACATGTTAGCAAACTTTTGGTTAGCCAAAGTAATCTTTCTACAGTGATTGTAATAATCTATCTTGACAAAATGATAATGGTGCTCATTTTAAACAATATTTAAAAAAAAAAAACACTTAATGAACTAATCATCATTTGGAAGACCCATTTGACCCCAAAGGCTTCACTTTCTGGCTGATGTCTTATTATTTTGAATTACTTCACACAACATTCTGTACTCATCCACTGATTTTATGTTTTTCAATAATCCCTCCTGCAGCACCAAACAAATTTATTTCACTGTGGATTATGATCCATCAAGCATCTTCACAATCACTATGTTTTGTTCTGGAGTTGATGCACAATTTATACAGAAACATGCCTCCTTCCTGACCAGAATATGTAGACATACCCACGCTGATCATACTTAGTTGAACAAATAAATGTGGCATTTAATTATTCTCATTGATCTGGGCTTTAGGGGATAGAATTTGGAAAAGTATTTTATAACTCCTCTTAAACAGGAAAGATGAAGTCAGAAAACTTTTTTTACAGGATGTAACCGTTTGATTTGAACTGTAAATAGTTGGTTAATGAGTGCCAATAAATTGATAATGTGAGTGAGTGTGCATCGAGGTTTGTTTGTCTATGTTTGCCCTGTGATGAGCTGCTGGGTATTCTCTGCCACTCCTCAGTGTCCAGGGTCCATTTCCTCTGTGGTTTTACATGGATTAGAAAAACTACAGTGAAGCTGGTGATGCAGATTTTGCTCTAAGTTACAGAGGACAAAATAAAACTCATTCACACAGTGAACTCATTGGTAAACATCATTACTGAAATTACTATATTATTTTTAGAGTGCTCTGTAGTTAGTCAGCTTCTACGAACACCTGTGATGCAGTGGGTGAATATTATGTGAGAGGAAACCACCAGATGTGATATTTCTTCATTACTTTCTCAGTCATTTGTTGGTGGGATTATGATAAAGTGAGGGTGATAACAGCAGCTGAGCCTCTAAGTGGTTAGCCATATAAAACATATTAGTAATGCTGTTGTTATGAAGAGGTCACCAACCTTCAGCAGAGGCTACACCTTCAGACACCCGAACCTTATGTGGCCTTTAGATTAGCTCAGTAATGATGTGTTGAGAGGTTCATTGTACGGGTTTGGGATGAGTGGACCTCAGCCAATAAGAACACATTTAGAATAATTTAAAGTTTAAAAAACATTAATTAGTCCAACATCAGTGTCTGACCTGGAAGAAGACTTCATAAGGGTTGGCTGTAGAGGATCATCAGCCAGGGGTGGATTTAGGAAATGTGGGGCCCTTGGCAAAGACAGGCAAGGGGTCCTCTGAAATGAGAAGACAACATATAAAAAAGACCCATTATACAGATACATACATTTGAACAGAATAGACATCCATTATTTGTTCTACATTTTGTCCCATATCTTTTTGTTTTCCTCTCTGTTTTTTGTACTCAGCTGACTTTTCATGCCATCTCAAAAGGAATGAAACTTAACTCACTTAGCTGATTGCTCCTTCCCGTGTTTCCAAAAAGGCGACGGCAAAAGTAAATAACCCAGTCCTTCTTTTCACTGTAGACAAGCCATGATCTGCTTATCTGTTCTCTATTTTTCATTTGGATGAAATAATAGCTGCATGAATCATGACAGCAGACAAGATAGAGGAGAGCAGGAGGCGGGGTTACCAATCTACTCGCTCTGGAGAGCAGAGCTCGCTGCTTTTAGATGTTGTTGCCAAAATCTCCAGTGGCAGAAAAAAGTCACCAAATTTGGCGCTAGACAATTTTTTTGATATCAAAGTGCTAGAGGGGTCTGAAAAGTCGCTAAATATAGCGACAAAAGCGGTAAGTTGGCAACACTGCTGTCTGTTTGGAGCTTTCTGAACATGTGCAGCAAATGGACTGATCCAATATGGTGGACACTGAAGGGGGGCTGAGACACATTAATTATAAGCGTTCTGATGGCATTTTAGCCCCAAAGGATTTAAAAAAAAACATAATTAATGTGCACAAATAAGGAATATTTGTATTAACCATGTAAACAGAGTTTGGGGCCCCCAGGAACTTGGGGTCCTAGGAAACTGCCTAGTATTGCCTAATGGTAAATCCCCCCCATCATCAGCTAACTGTCATGTTAAGTCTATACAATTGTGAAGGGGATCTCACTAAAGTTAAGGGGTTTAAATACTTTTAAACAAAAACTGAAGCCAGTGTGGTTTTGGAACCAGGATCAGGAGTCCGTTCAAGTTCAGACTCATTAAAAACTGCAAACCAGGATTTTCCTACCAAGAAGCTTTATTTTATAAATAACTCTGTTATTTTATAAAGCAGAGCTCATCATTAGCAGATTAGGTTGTTTTTAATCCAGGTTTTAAACCCCAAAAAGGTTCCAGAGCCTCTTAGAACTGTTCCAAACAGAACATCGCTGTTTAAAACTTTCATAAAGCAGTAAAGTTCGGGCTGTCCCCCTCCGTGTCACAGCGGTGGCGAGACCGCTCGTCTCTCATATGGCCCTACCCCATTGCTCCGGTTTCCTAGGAAACGGGGCGTGGCTAAGGCGCTCCTGGAACAGGTGACCGCCGTGATTGGCTGAAGCGTCGGATGATGTAGCAGCGTCTCATCGTTCCATCGGCGCTGACCCCGGAGCTCCGCCGCTTCTGAACCACTGCAACCCGCTGTGGGAGCGCAGTCCACCGCGGCGGGACCCAAGGTAAGAACAGGGTCCGATCCGACCGTCCGGAACCGGAGTCCGGTTCAGAGTTCGGTTCTGACTGCAGAGAGAACCGGAGCTGAGAGGAGCTGCATTCAAGGCGTTAATTGCTCTTAATGAGATCAGCTGAAGAAGGCTGCTGTCACTCATCTCCTCATCCTCACTTTGACTTACATTAGTTGGGAAATTAAATTTAGGGAAATTTAGAGAGCAAAAAGAAAAGAAAAAGCGTTTTAAATAAATCATCATCAACCTGAAATACAATCTGTATTCTAAAGTTTTAAATTAAATCGGATTCTTTAAAAACGCGCAAATTGACGTTTAACGTTTTATTTTTTTTCTATTGAGTTTTAATTAATTTATTTATGTAATTTCATGTTTATCTTTGTCAGTTTGTTTCTTTCTTTTTCTATCTATTCCTGGTGTTAGTCAGCCTGTTTCAGCTCTGATCGCTTCATAAATAAAACTAATGATCAAGAGAGATTTTTCCATGGATATTATTACCACTAGGACTGCAAATAACAATTAATCTGTCGATTATTGTTTTTGATTGATCATTTTTGTAGTCTGATAGCCCCAAAGAAGACTTTTTATAAGTTGAAACCATGTGAAACTAAAAATTTTCTATTTGAGGAGTCTTGGATAGAGCAGATTGACAGACGAAATACTTTTTTATCTTAAAGGCCGCTTCTTTATATATATATATATATATATATATATATATATATATATATATATATATATATATATATATATATATATATATATATATATATATATATATATATATATATATTTTTTTTTTTTTTTTTTTTTTTACAATTTTGGTATAATAACTGCTCTATGCGGCATGTTTTAGTCTCCAAACTAATAATTAATCGGTTACTAAATAAGCTGACGATTATCTCAAAATCAATTAATTAAAGTTAATCTGTTTTTTTTTTTCCAGCCCTAATTATATTTTTTTTCTTGTCTTGATGCTCTTCCATCCTTTTTCTCTGCTCTCATCTTAACACATTTTTCTCTTTCCCAGCTTACTGACACCATGCTGAGTCCTTTATTTCGCGCCCACGGCCTCTTGGTGGCCTCCCACCCATGGGAGGTGATTGTAGGAACGATCACCCTCACCATCTGCATGCTCTCGATGAACATGTTCACTGGAAATGATCAAATCTGCGGCTGGAACCTAGACTGCCCCAAAACAGAAGAGGTGAGAGACAAAAATTATTAAAACAAATGTGATGAATATATCCCCATCACAGCAATGCTTTTAAAAAATTTTTTTATACAATGGGTCTTAAATTCACTCTTTGCCAACAAAAACCTCTGCCTGATGGTGTCTCACTCTGAAAAGAATATTATGCTCCAACTTAAATAAATTGCTTCAATTATTTACAGGTAGTTGAATTAAGCTTGCCAAATGTAATTTTTCTAAGTTTTTCAACATATAACTTAAATTAAGTTCAACTTGATTAATTTATTTGTTACCAATTGAAGCAATTAATTTCAGTAGCATTTCCTTTGCTGACATCTGACAGAAGCAGAAGTGTCCAAAATGCTAAAGGTCAAAGGGAGAGTCAGACATTTTACCATCAGATGAATGAAGAGAATCTAGATTTATTATATTGTTGATATTTAAAACCAAAATCATCCTTACAGAGTGAAGCTGTGCAGCCATTTTACTCACATTACACTAAAGAAGTCAAAAAGACTGGGAGAATATGATTCAGACTTTATGATATCCAGCTGACGGTGGATATCACAAAAAGTTAAATCCAGATCTAAGGCATAGTGACAGAAAATGGTGACGGCGGCATGTTCTGTTAGAAGGTGGAAGACCAATAGCAGAAGTTTCTGGTGGTTCAGTTGGTCCAAACATAAAATGAAAGTGAGGGAAGGAGTATCAGCAGGCTCTAGTGGGCTGTGCACTCTGATATGGAAAGGTCTATAAGGATATGTTAATCCAGCCCCAAATATATGGAGTGGATTTTGTTCCATTATTGCTTCAAGCAAATACCTTTTTTCGTAAATTGACATTTGAAAAAAAAAAAGTGCAATCCAGAAAAGTAAAAAAGACACATTTAGAACATAAAAAGGTATTAAGAGTAACTTTTTTGATTTTGATTTTTTTGTATTTTACATATTAAAAAAAAAAAGATTTTTCCCAATTTTTGTATACATTCTGGATTTTAAAATGATATTTTTTCAAGATGTATATTCTCCAAAAAGTCTTTTAGAAATGTAATCTAGTTTTTCATTTTCTTTAGCTTTCTGTTTTTCACTTAGAGTTTTAAGAATTGAATTATTTTTAATGCTGGGATCTTTGAATTTGATAATTCTTGTGCTGATGTGAATATTTGATCAGATTAAGTTCAAAAGGTTTGACCCTTTACAATATAAGAAAATCATGTTGAGCTATGGTTTCTAGTTAACCTCAATACTGACATCTTGCTGTAGAACAGTGGTACTCATTCAGTACTCATACAGGTTATCAAATTCAAATTATCAAATCGTTTCTGGGATCACAACATCTTCATCTCTGGGGGCGGGCTCTCCTCTCGAGGGAGGAAGTAGGACACATTTCTATTGGTTTGCTGGACATAAGACAACGTTTGAATTGCTCAAGAGAAAGTGTTTGTATTGGGCTTGAAGGTGAGAGAATATTATCTGTGAAACATAATTAGAAAAGAATGGAATTATAAAACAATCTAAAAAAGAGAAATCTGTAAAAAAGAAATTAGAAAATATATAATCATTAAAAATAGTTTAAAAAAAATTTGTGTGAAAAAAAATAAGACTGAAAAAATCATTTGAAATAAATAATGAAATACAGTATAAAATTTATTTAAAGAAAATAGTTTTTGGGGCGTACTTCAGTGGCGCAGTGTTTAGCGAGCACGACCCACGTACAAAGGCCGTAGTCCTTGACTTATCCGACCAGGGTTCAAATCTGACCTGCGGTCCTTTCCCCCGTGTCTCTCCCGCTCTCTCATACCGCTTTACCGTCAGCCCACTGTACAAAAAATGAGCCACTAGTGCGGTAAAAACCTCAAAAAACAGCAATAACAAATCTGACAGAACAACATAGTTACACTCAACCCTTGTTTTTTATTAAAGCATAAATCATACGTTTGATTTCTGGGTTTCGTTTTATCCATATTTTAATTACATTTTTGTTGTTGTTTGTTTTTAAGTTTCCGTTTGTAAAAAAAAATGTATTTGCTTTCAATAAAGACTGAAATGGAAATATTAATTTCACTGCCAAGCTGCTGCTGTTTTTCTGACTGAAAGCTGTACACTCTGGGTATACAAAATGACAATAAATGTTGTCCAAGTCAAACAATAATGAAACCAAATTGACTCCATAGAAACCAAAGTAAGCTTAACATAGATGCTGTTTGCCTGGTAATTAAAGTAGAAGGATAGAGAAGAACAGTTTTAAAAAAAACAAGGCAACATTACATCATTCAGTATTAACCCTCTAAAGCCCGATCCAAGAATAAAACAAAACAGAAAATTACTTTTTTTTGGTTTGAATTCCTTATTTGCCATTTTAACAAAATATGTAGAAAGAAAAAACAGAAATACATTTTTGATATTAATAATTTATTACTATGCGATAAGTCAAGATAATTTTTTGTGTAGTCTTCTACTGGCTGTTATCAGGTATATCTGATTGTGTACAATAGGATTTTGAGCAAAGTTTTTACCATTAAATTATGCAAAAGGTGTCAGATGCAAAACATTTCAGAAACTGTATGTATCAAATACGATACATTTGGAATTATAGAGTTAATAAACACTCAGCTAATAGAAGTTCAGCCCCGGCTGAGCTGGGTTTCTTTTCTCCTGCGATCCGAGTCCATTTAGTTCTGACTACACTTTATCGTGGGTAATTAACTGAAGCCTGCTGCATCTGGTTTACAGTCAGCCATCTTGAATAGACAAGCATCAAAGTTCTCTGTGGATAAATGTATTTTTTTCAGTTTCACTTTTTTTTAAATTGGTGTTTTGTAAAAAAACAAACAAAAAAAAAACCTTTAGATTTCTGACACAAACCAGGACGTGTAGCTGTCGACCCCCCCCCCACACACACACACACACACCTCCCAAACATTAGGAGGATCGTCTGAATCATAGAAACCGTCTGCATCTTTGACTAACCTGTTCCTTCAACATTTTCTTTTAAAGGAAATTCTAAGCAGTGACATCATCATCCTGACCATCACCCGCTGCATAGCCATCGTCTACATATATTTCCAGTTCCAGAGCTTAAGACAACTGGGATCCAAATACATTCTGGGTAAGTCGCATTTGGTCACAGCATGTCTGCAGGATACTTGAAGCATCTAACATGTTTTTAGCAGTTTTTCCTACAACATATCAGGTTCCTCTCGCTTCTTCCAGGCATTGCTGGTCTTTTTACCATTTTCTCCAGCTTCGTGTTCAGCACCGTCGTTATTCACTTCTTTGATAAGGAGCTCACTGGCTTAAAGTAAGTTTCCATCAGCATGTGACCCTTCTGCTTGTTAACCCATAAGCTCTAACATTCCCCCATCCCGCAGTGAGGCGCTACCCTTCTTCTTGCTTCTCATCGACCTCTCCAAGGCGTGCACCCTCGCCAAGTTCGCCTTAAGCTCCAACTCCCAGGTGAGAAGAGACATTTTCTCATTCGGGTTGCATTATCCATCAGGAGATTGTAAGTTTACAGTTTTTTCCCTCTGGGCTTTGCAGGATGAAGTGAGGGAGAACATTGCCTCTGGCATGGCTGTCCTCGGACCTACCTTCACGCTGGACGCTCTGGTGGAGTGCTTACTCATCGGAGTAGGAACCATGTCAGGTAGGACTTGCTTTCTCCTGATTTAGCAGCAAACGTCAGAAGTGATGTCATCCGAAAGAGCATAAGTTTGGGTCTTTTTTTTCTTTTTTTCTTGGCTCTCACTGCTCGGTTTAAATTATTCCTAATGCTCGCCTTTATTTTCCACTTAAAAAATGCTAACTTTAATAAAGGTTGGAAATTATGCATGTTTGTTTGGATGTCTGTAGTAAGTCAGAGGATGCTCAGCAGCTTCAGGAGTCCAACAAACCACCAGCTGGAACCGTTTGGTGGCTTGAGTCAGACTCATCCCAACCATCCATAAAATCATAAACCATCTAGTCTTGATCATGGATTACCAGAGTTGTCACAAGTTATCACCATCATTACTTAAGTAGAAGTGAAGATACCGGGATTAAAAACTAATTTTAAAGAAGTTCAGGTATAAAATTACTAGTTTAAAAACTTCTTATAAAGTATTAAAGTAATGGTAATGTGAAGGGGAAAACATGCCAAAAAGTACGAAAGCTTGTATGATATATACAAATGTTAACCTCTCCATCCATGAGAGAAATATCAGCTGCGCTGCTGCCATCAACACCTATGTTTATAGATGCTGGAGATCGGCCTGTTTTTCAGTGTAGTCCTGTTTCTCTTACTGTGACTAACTGGATGTGCTCTCTTCATCCACTGAAATGGGAGCTGGCTTGGAGCTCTTCTGCCTGGCTGTGTGTTTCCTGGACAGGGCCGCCTGTGGAGCTGGTTGACAGTTGCCTTTTGTATCTATGCTTCTTTTTCTATGTCTGCTTCTGTCTCCTTGAACCCCAGTGGGCCTCAGCAGATGGCCGCTCACACTGAGCCTGGTTCTGCTGGAGGTTTCTTCCTGTTAAAAAGGGAGTTTTTCCTCTCCACTGTCGCTACAAGCATGCTTAATGTGAGGGATTGCTAAAGAGTCAATGAGTCGATGCAATCAACTGGTTTTACTTTGATAGAAAACTTTGAATCAAACTGACTGGATGATCTGGTTAAACTGTAAAGTGCCTTGAGATGATATGTGTGGTGAATTGACGCTATAGAAATAAACTGAATAGAAAAGTGAATTGAATTAACATTTAATAATTTGGAATACACTAGGCAACCTGTTTCAGCTGCATATATGTTTAATTAAGTCCAAGATATGATAACTAATTGCCTATGGCGCAAAAAGTCAGACTTCAGAGGCCTTTCAAAAAAGTACTTTGAAGCTTAACTGCAGTAATGTTAAACCAAAGGTTACAAACAGGACAGGAACCAGTGAATCCAAGGCAGACTTAATAACAATCATTTCTGTGTGGTTGATTATGTAAAGTATACGGTACTGTAAAAAAGGGTTATTTCTAAAAGTAACTGATCAAAAACTAGGGAAATATCCCGTTTAATGCAAAATACTCAGTTTGGTCACAGATGAACAAAGGTTGTCTGGTCTTCTCTGCCAACGACCTCCTCGCATATGGAAAGGTCTGCGATGGACTGGCGACCTGTCCAGGGTGGACCCCCCCTCTCGCCTGTAGACAGCTGGAGATAGGGACCAGCACCACCTCGCGATCCCACTTGGGATTAAGCGTGTCAGAAAATGGATGGATGGATAAATGTGAATCCAGCCCCAAGTATATGGAGTGAAATGTGTTCCATTATTGCTCAAAGCAAAAAGCATTTTTTTTTAACTGACATTTGAAAAAAAATGCAGTCCTGAAATGAAAGTAAAAAGCAAAATGTTAGACATAAAAAGGTTTTGAGAGTAACTTCTTAGATCTTTTTTATTTTTTATCACATGCTCTTCATCTCTGGGGCGGGCTCTCCTCTGGACGGAGGAACAAGGACACATTTCTATTGGTCTGCTGAACATTAGCAACATTGTTTTAACTGGTCAAGAGCAAGTGCTTGTATTGTACGGAAGCCAAGAGCGGTCGTGTCCCTCTGATACTTTTACACGGTGGTTTTCTTGAGAAAACAAGTTCATTTTCTCAGTATCTAATGATAACAAAGGGTGATTAGTGTGTGTTAAAACTGATTACATCCATTAATACCACAACAGCAGGAGAGGATTTATCAGTATAAGCCATGGCAGCCTATGTGTAATTCTGTAAATAATCCTGTGTTTAACTTTCAGGTAATTAGACAATGTTTTGTTGGTTTGATGATTTGCTTCCACTTCTGATTTATAAGCAGTTAGACCTATGCTTCCATCACCTTAGCGCCTGGTGTTTTCTGAACAGCCCCAGAGTTATGCCTGTAAAAGTTATGAGATGCATTAACTCCCAAAATCAGTCCAGATTAAAGATTTTTATTAAAAAAACACACAGACTCGTTTCTGCTAGTGTTGCGCCGATGCCATTTTTTTGGCCCTGATATCTGGCTGTGCAGTATTAGCCGATACCGATACCATCTGTTTGAAATTGATGTGTATATATACGAAGAACTACATACTATTTGGGTGTAAAATAATTGCCATCATGGCTTTGTCATGCTGCTGCCTACCTTTGTGAAGCAGGTATAAGACTAATAAAAAATTAACTTTTTATTGCCTACCTGGAATGGGTGACAATTTTTGAATAAACTTTGGCTCTCAAAATGGTATCCGTGCCCTATTCTTTGGTACTCGCAGATATCTGAGCAACACTAGTTTCTGCTGTATTTCATGCAATCTAATCATCCTCCACAATCTGACAGTGAGTGAAAATAAAAAGCAAACAGAAAAAGTTATTATAACGCACACGCAATACGGCAACTACACAACTACGGGCCCCGCTGGTATGGATGGACTGGGAATCCAGGGCAGTTGGCCAGCCTCATTCAGTAATACAGGTTAATCATCTCGTTATCTCAAGAAATCAATACATTCTTTCTCGTGTTTTTCATTAGAAAAAACATAGTTACATAGTTACGTTACATAGTTATGTCATTATCGCGAGAAGGCAAAGGGGAAAAAAAGTTGAGTACGCCCGTATTATTGGGCTTGAAGTGGAGAACATGATCTGTGAAACATGATTTCAAAAGAATGGAATTCAACGACCAGCTCGTTGGTGCTAACCTGACTCCGCCAGATGGATTTGCTCCGCATATCCATCTGGAAACCTTCCGTAGAAGTAATTTTGGGAAGGGGCGAAAATACTGGTTAGCTGATTGGCCTATGTTGGTGATAGACGGGCCAAATAAACCAATCAGATCAACGAAGCATATGACGTAAGAGAGGAGCCAATTGATAGATCAAACTCTTGCCGAAACCAGTCGGGAGAAGAGCAAAAACATATTTTCCTCTGAGAAAAGCCTCTAGAGCAGTGTTTTGCTCTTCTTTCAGTGAAGAAATACTTTGTAATTCCGATAAAAAACTTGCTCGATAGCCACGCTAATGCTAGTTTCATCGGCTGAAGCCGCCATATTCTTTAGACTGAATGTTGCGTTGCGTCACACCTCAACCCGCCTCAAAGCCAACGCTGATTGGACGTTCGTTTGGTGGAACTTTGGTGGTAAACACCCAGTCTTCTCTTCCAATCCCAATTCTTCCTTTTTTTTTATCCAGATAGTCCAGTTTATACGTCTTTATTTTCTCCAACCAAATATGACAAATTGAGTAATGAGGTTACTTTGTAAAAATGCAAGGAATAGGAATAGAAAGTACAGATAATTGCATGAAAATTTAAGGATTAAAAGTAAAAATCGACTGAAAAATAAAGTATAGATAACCAAATGTTCTACTTAAGTAAGTCAACGAATCCACCTGTGTGGATGACATTAGATGAAAGTTCTCTATATTAGCGGTAGCATCCAGATCGTGGCGTGAATCTTTACTGGAATCCAGAGTCAGCCACACATCCATCCGATCTCATGCTTTGCTATGATCGACTGTGACAGCTGAAACATTTCTGTTGTGTCTTTCAGGTGTGAAGCAGCTGGAGATCATGTGTGGCTTTGGATGCATGTCTGTTTTAGCCAACTACTTTGTTTTTATGACTTTCTTCCCTGCGTGTGTCTCCCTGGTCCTGGAGGTAAGCCGCTTCCTGTCTCTGCACAAACATAGGCAGCCGAGGCAGGGAGACTTTTCTCATCATGTCCACCTTTTATGGCTCCAGTTGTCGCGTGAGAGTCAGGAGGGTCACCCCATCTGGCAGCTGAGTGACTTCTCCAGAGTGATGGAGGAGGAGGACAACAAACCCAACCCTGTAACCCAGAGGGTCAAGATGATCATGGTAAAGTTCTGCATGCAAAGGCAATCCTCTCTGTGTGTGGATTCCCTCTGTAGTTGCTCCGTCTGAATCGTTGCTGCTTGCTGTGTGTGCAGTCACTGGGACTGGTGATGGTTCACGCTCACAGCCGCTGGATTTCCAAACCGTTCTCCACAAACTCAACAGCCAGTAACGGACATATCGGCATGGAACTGGACCAGCTGTCTCCTAGAAGAATCGAACCAGAAATGCCACTCTGGCACTTCTACCTGTCCAGGTGAGGGTCATCTGGACACTTTTAACGGTTTTCTCCCATGCAGTCAATGGGAGAAAACCATTGACTGCATGGTGATGTCACATCCTTCCAACTTACAAAAATATCATGCATGAATAAGTTGCTGATTTTCTTTATTTTCTTTTTTGCTAACATGTTAGATCTTTTCATAATTTCCCCTCCCTGACAGAAGCTTTGTATTCCCCCACACCCCAAGCCAAACCTTCACTATTCCCTGTAATGCTGAACGTGAAAAGGGGGGCCACGCATTAAAAAGTGTGCATCTTAAAATCACAAATCCAGACGAAAAGTTTGAGATAATTGAAAATATAATTGACAGATGAATCTATTTGCAAAATTATAGTTGCAGCCCTACTTCAAAGCAAAGGCGTGGACCCATACGCAAAATGTTGGAGCTCTTATTCTTTAAAAAAAAAATTATATATATATATAAAGTTATACATGTATTTATATTTTCACATTGCATTTTACCAGCGTGAACTGTTTTGTGTAGCTCAACAGATAAATCATGATAATAAGACATTTAAATTAAAGGTTAGAATGTAACAAAATAGGTAGACGGCAAAGTGGGGCATGTTGCAGAAAAGTGCCTGTTCATCAAATAATAAATAAAAACAAGTTTTATTCTTTTCATAAAAGTGTATTTCCTTGCTTGTTGTAACCAACTTGGTGCGTGTTTGTCCTGTTCATCCTGCAGAATGGTCACCATGGACGTAGAGCAAGTCATCTGCCTGAGCCTGGCCCTGCTGCTGGCCATCAAGTACATCTTCTTTGAGCAAGTGGAGATGGAGTCCACGCTGTCCCTCAGGAACCCCATCACTCAGGCGCCCCCGAGCCCAAGCCAACTGTACAACAAGACCTGCTGCATGAAGGAGCCGTCTGCACCCATACAAGCAGCCCCTGCTCCCGTTTGCAGGGAGGAGAGAGGTTAGTCTGTCCTTGCTGATGGCGGTGACACTGATTGGCTCGTGTCGCACGTTGACTTATTCCCCCTTGCCTCACTAGATGAAGTTATCCGGCCCTTTCCTGCCCCATCCAGCGACCGCCAGGAGAAGAGCTTGTTTGTCATAGGAGAACAAGATGTGAAGATCAAGTCTGAGAACACCGAGCCAAGTGTGCCGCAGAATCAGAACCCCAGAGGACTTGATGAATGTGTGTCCATCCTTAACAACCCTGAGGTAATGATGGCAGTTTGGGTTTGGCTCCGCTTCACAGAGGCATTAGTGAGCTCTTCATTCTCAGATAATGGCCAACTCTGATTATGTTTCTGCAGCTGGGACCACGTCATCTAAACGATGCTGAGGTGATGCTGCTGGTGGCCTCCAAACACATCCCAGCGTACAAACTGGAGGCTCTGATGGAGACACCAGAGAGAGGGGTGGACATCCGCAGACAGATGATCTCTACAAAGCTTTCCTGTCCCTCTGCGCTGTCCTCCCTACCATACCACAACTACGACTACTCCAAGGTGAGCCTGGAGACCCCCCCCAAACACATACTCTGTCGCACTATTCTGCCTTTAACCAGCATTTGATCTCTAGGTCATGGGGACCTGCTGTGAGAATGTGATTGGTTACATCCCTGTACCAGTGGGGGTAGCAGGGCCGCTACATCTGGATGGGAAGCAGTTCCAGGTTCCCATGGCGACTACAGAGGGATGCTTAGTGGCAAGCACCAACCGTGGCTGCCGCGCTATCGCAGTGAGTGTCTGATCTATTGATATTAAATATATTGTTTTAGTCAAGACCACACCCACCAAGACCAAGGATTACTGAGACCAAGACAAGGCCAAGAACTTTAGAGGCCGAGAACAATATAGTCTTGGTGTGGTCTTGACTACAACACTAATGAAATAATATTTCTACATTTTCTCCTGGCTAAAACAAAAGAGCTGCAGGAAAATGTTTAATATTGAAACTCACCAAGTATTTAATAACACAACAGGTTCCACTCAGGGTAATCTCTGAGGGCGTAAACACGTTCGGTTTGGGATTAGATAAGACAAACATTGAACAGATTCAGTCTTTCATTTTTCAGTCTGCAGAGAAACTTGGAGTCTATTCTAACTGGAAGCATTGTGACCCAGTTGGTCTCAACTTAAAGGAATAGTACACCCAAAACATGATTAGCCTTCATTTTCTACTCACCCCCATGCTGAACAACACTCTGGAGTACTTTTTTGATATCTCAAATGCATCTGGAGATCTGGGAGGCTTCTTGCTGTCTGCTGACATTCAAATAATGGAGGTCTATGGCGCCCGAGGCAGAAAGGTCCATAAAAGTCCACAAAAAATGTGTCAATATTCCTCCATACTGCTCGTCCAATGTATTCCAAGTGTCCTGAGTGGGTAGCGTCCAGAATTTACTCGAAACGAAGTCATTTAGAATGTTTTTAGAGCATAAACAGTAGTGTATAGGATTTCCTGAAAGCGCGCGCCTGCGCGTTCACGACGCTACGAAAGCCGGCAGACCAAACCAGATGAAAGTGCGCATTCAGCGTCTGCTCTGCCAATAATGCAAGCGTAGAAGTAGAAATGTGCTGTTTACCTGTGCAAAGAAAGAAACAACGAAAGAAAAATGTCTGAGGACTTCAGTGTTGAGGAAGAGCATGAGTTCTTTGCCGAGCTGAATGCGCACTTTCATCTGGTTTGGTCTGCCGCGGTTTCCGTAGACTCGTGAACGCGCTTTCAGGAAATCCTATACACTACTGTTTATGCTCTAAAAACATTCTAAATGACTTCGTTTCGAGTAAATTATGAACGCTACCCACTCAGGACACTTGGAATACATTGGACGAGCAGTATGGAGGAATATTGACACGTTTTTTGTGGACTTTTATGGACCTTTCTGTCTCGGGTGCCATAGACCTCCATTATTTGAATGTCAGCAGACAGCAAGAAGCCTCCCAGATCTCCAGATGCATTTGAGATATCAAAAAAGTACTCCAGAGTGTTGTTCAGCATGGGGGTGAGTAGAAAATGAAGGCTAATCATGTTTTGGGTGTACTATTCCTTTAAATCTGTAACAGAACCTGTGGGAAGATAAGGGTGTTGGGAAAATTGCCTTAGTATAAAAGATGAATGGTCAGAGATGCCAGTGGAGACATGAAAAACATCTCCAACTATTAGTAGAAGTGTTGGTTGCTGTTTTTTCCCCCCAATGAAGGTTCTTCTTTGAATAGAGGGAAGGTTGTTGTTCCCCTCATACATAGTCATTCCATAAAAGTTAAAAAACAATCCACTGGACTCTCTTCCGAGTTGGAAGACATTGTGCTTCCCTTCCAGGAAGCTTTTTCAATTTAAGATGTCAGAATTAGCATTGAGTTTGAAGCTTTATATAGTAGCCCAAAAGCCTTGTTTTGGCTTAGAAAACAAGCAAATTGCTGCAGAAACCACCTGAACTTCATTAAGGTCTAAAGGCTTTGACATGAACTGTAGAGTTTACTCAAAGCAGAGAGATCAAGAACCAAGTTCTCTCTTAGTGTTTGTTTTATATTTTAAAGTTGGAGTTCCTGCAGAGCATGACTGACCGTCTGGCTAATTCCCTTTTTCCGTGCTTGCTTTAGCTGGCTGGAGGAGCCAGCAGCCGTATCCTGGCTGACGGCATGACTCGCGGCCCTGTAGTCCGACTCCCGTCTGCCTGCATGGCTGCAGAGGTCAAGGCCTGGCTGGAGAGCCCAGATGGTTTTCAGGACATCTCAGAGGCTTTTAACAACACCAGCAGGTAAGCTAGGCTTCTCTTCCAGACCTTGTAGGTTAACATTTTGTTTTCTATAACAACGTTTTTTCATAATTTATCTGTAGGTTTGCTCGGCTACAGAAACTGCTGGTTGGCCTGGCAGGAAGAAATCTTTACATTCGCTTCCAGTGCAGAACAGGAGATGCTATGGGAATGAATATGATCTCCAAGGTAACCATGAGGAGATAATCTTCATATCATCACAAACTTCTTCACTGGGGAAAAGATAAAATACTTTAAATATTTTAAAACCAGCTAGTTTGGTTTCCTTTGGAAAACCTGAGATGTGGTTCCTCCTCAGGGAACTCGTATTTAGTTTGAGTCATTTCCATACAGTGCAGGTCAGACGCTACGGGGAAATGTTTGTCTTTTAACCGGTGTTCACCACTTCAGAGAAGCGCCCTGTTTTAAAGGAAAACTGTTTGTCTGCAGGGCACAGAGAAGGCTCTGAGCAGACTGCAGCAGCACTTCCCTGAGCTGCAGGTTGTTGCTGTCAGTGGGAACTACTGCACAGATAAGAAACCTGCTGCCATCAACTGGATCGAAGGCAGGGGCAAGTCGGCTGTTTGTGAGGCTACCATCCCTGCAAAGGTGGTCCAGGAGGTAAGCGGAGTCGGCTAACTCTGCACAGAGAGCAGCATTAAAGGCTGCACGTTTTCTGCAGGATTATAGAGGTGGATATTCCAGGTCCAGTACAGCGATCAGTTCCAACCATTTTTCTTTTTAGCTCCAAAACACAGAATAATCACCTGAGGAGCCAATCACTTGCCTAAGCGAACAGGATGAAGGAAAACAAGCTTTTCACTCTCTGGACCTGGATTATCCACCTCTCATTATAACATCCTCACATCAGCTGCGTACAAATTGATTGATTATTTGTTTTATAGGCTTTATGTTTATGCATTTCCACCAATGGGTCCTTTTAGTAGGATGCAGGATATCTTTTTTCTTCTCACTTCTTTTCCTGCACAGGAAACAGGGTGAGATCAGAGTAAATGAAAAGAGCCAAGATAGCTAGGACTGAAGCAGAACTACAAGATCAGTGAAAAGCATTTTGTCCCTGTTAAATATTTTCTGGATTTTTTGTTTTGTTAAAACTTCTTTGAAGCTCCTTTAATGAAGTAGGACAGTAGAGCAAAAACCCATATTTAAACCCTGCTGCTCTGCGCTTTTTCTACATTGCCTGCTTGTTTTCCTTTGTTTGATTTCATTCAATGTCCAAACTATCAAATTTAATGTAATTTAATTTAATGTTTGTATTTTTTTTTGTGTTGGACTTTGCTTTATCATAATTTTTATTGCAGATTTTGGGTCTCCAAGTTGAGAGCCAATAACAGAGAGCAACAAGAATGATGTAATCCTTCTCTTTAGCGAAGGATTATTACAGGCATTTATCTCACTGGAAACGCGACTGCAGAGATTAGAGGACATACTGGGATCAGTGGATTTTAGTGAGAGCTGAATAATGATAACTGAACAGATTTAGGAGATGACCATAAAAACCGGTTTCCTTTAAAGGAATAGTACACCCAAAACATGATTAGCCTTCATTTTCTACTCACCCCCATGCTGAACAACACTCTGGAGTACTTTTTTGATATCTCAAATGCATCTGGAGATCTGGGAGGCTTCTTGCTGTCTGCTGACATTCAAATAATGGAGGTCTATGGTGCCCGAGACAGAAAGGTCCATAAAAGTCCACAAAAAACGTGTCAATATTCCTCCATACTGCTCGTCCAATGTATTCCAAGTGTCCTGAGTGGGTAGCGTCCATAATTTACTCGAAACGAAGTCATTTGGAATGTTTTTAGAGCATAAACAGTAGTGTATAGGATTTCCTGAAAGCGCGCACACGCGCGCTCACGACGCTACGGAAGCCGGCAGACCAAACCAGCGCATTCAGCTCGGCAAAGAACTCATGCTCTTCCTCAACACTGAAGTCCTCAGACATTTTTCTTTCGTTGTTTCTTTCTTTGCACAGGTAAACAGCACATTTCTTCTTCTACGCTTGCATTATTGGCAGAGCAGACGCTGAATGCGCACTTTCATCTGGTTTGATCTGCCGGCTTCCGTAGCGTCGTGAGCGCGCGTGTGCGCGCTTTCAGGAAATCCTATACACTACTGTTTATGCTCTAAAAACATTCTAAATGACTTCGTTTCGAGTAAATTCTGGATGCTACCCACTCAGGACACTTGGAATACATTGGACGAGCAGTATGGAGGAATATTGACACGTTTTTTGTGGACTTTTATGGACCTTTCTGTCTCGGGCACCATAGACCTCCATTATTTGAATGTCAGCAGACAGCAAGAAGCCTCCCAGATCTCCAGATGCATTTGAGATATCAAAAAAGTACTCAAGAGTGTTGTTCAGCATGGGGGTGAGTAGAAAATGAAGGCTAATCATGTTTTGGGTGTACCATTCCTTTAAGGGTAGAGGACAGTCTCTAGTTAACTTTAGGTTTTAGATCTTTGTTCTGCCTGATAGTCATCCAGCTTTTCTACGAATCCAGTCAAAGTTCAGTAATCTGAGCAAGCCTGTGGTGCTCGTGGAGAGGAACAGCTCTCTTTTAGCAACCATCTCCAGTGGTCTTTATCTCCCTGTTTTTCCCCATTTCTCAGTTGTTGAAGACGACAACAGAAGCACTGATAGAGGTGAACATCAGTAAGAACCTGGTGGGCTCAGCCATGGCGGGTAGCATCGGTGGATTCAACGCACACGCTGCCAACCTGGTGGCTGCCCTCTACATAGCCTGCGGCCAGGTAAACTGGTTCTGCTGAGTCGTAGTGCGGCAGTTGGTTTCAGCTGCGCATTAAATACGCTTCTGAACCGCAGGATCCAGCCCAGTCAGTGGGCAGCAGTAACTGCATCACTCTGATGGAGCCAGCCGGACCGGATGGGAAGGACCTGTACATCAGCTGCACCATGCCCTCTATAGAGGTGGGGACTGTAGGAGGAGGCACCAACCTGCCCCCCCAACAAGCCTGCCTCAAGGTACACCCCCCCCACACACACACACTTCCAGACCCTCACCCTGACACTACCTAGTTCACATGCAGCCAACAATTATTTAGCAAATCGATTAATCTGTCAGTTATTTTTCAATTAATCGATTAATAAGCGGATAGCTGGAGGTCCTTTAAAGAAGACCATGTTTGTTGATGACCCAGATGCAGAGACGGAGAGGCAGAGAGGATTTATTGCAGATTTAATGAAGTTGTTAATAGTACAGAAGCAAATGATCCAGAAACAACAGGCAAGTAACTCAGTAGTGATGGGTCCAGCAACCCCGATGCGTCGAGCCCATAGAGCAAAACAATGTGGTATCGGTGCTCATGTCGTTTCAAGAAAGTCATGTGACCGATACAAGAGCTGTTTCTAACTGACTGAACGTATTTGTCAACATGATGCATCTGCTAAAAAAAACAGAAATTCTGAAAAGAGATAACTGAAAGAAATAACAAGGGAGAGTAAAACTAAGAATTCAACAATTGTATAAATATTGATGAACGCAGAATAAAACAAAGTATAAATATGAACTAAAAAAGAAAACTTAAACAGAACCAAAAAGTCAAGACAGGGAAGAATCATGACAGACTTTTTACCAAATTGAACAAGGTGAAACTAAAACTTTTCCACTTGTGGAGTTCTGGATAGAGCAGATTGACAGACAGATGCATAATGAATGTATATATATATATATATATATATATATATATATATATATATATATATATATATATATATATATATATATATATATATATATATATATATATATATATATATATACAGCTGAAGGAATGTTTTAGACTCTATACTCCAGTTAACGATTAATAAATTAGATGACGAATATTTCAATAATCAATTAATCCTGTTAGTCCTCATAAAGTAGCACAATCCTGGGAAGGTCCTCATAATGTACCAAATCCAGTCCACAAACACCTACATTCTCTCATCTTACTATATGAAGTGAGGACCACCATGTGCTGACTCCCATTTATTTTCTTTAACTCTGACATTATCTAATCCTAACAATTAGCATTGATTGATTGACTTTATTGATCTCACAGTGGAGAAATTTACTCCCTACATCACCTCAAATAGTTAAAGAAGCAGAACGTGTCAAATGAAGAAAAAGGTGCATGGGATATTTACAATATATGCAAATGCATTCCCAAATGACAGTTTTTTTTTTTAAATAATAGGATCATTATACAGGGTTATTGCATGTAATGATCCTGCCATAAAAAACTTAATTGCTAGCCTAACTAACCTGAACCTTCACACCTTAGTCTGAAAGCAAACCATAGCAGAAACAAAAGGAAGACCTGCTAAGTCTCCTCACATGGGTACAAATAGTCCTCACCATAAAATCAGAGCAAACGGTCCTCACTCTGATGCCAAAACAGGAAAACATCCATCAGAGTGGGTTTTTATTTTAGCCTTAACCCACCAAGAGTTAAAGATAAAAAATATATATAGTGTCCAGTTTTATTTCTGGGTTATAGCTACAAGTTTAAGTCCCTCTGGCCAGTAGGTGGTGCAGTCACCCACCCCGGATTTTATCTCTAGTGTTTGGTAAGCAGCTGCCCCGCCCACTAATACTAATTAATTTATCAGTAAAGAAGGAGAGCAGCATCCTCCTCTGCATGGCTCCTTAAATCCTCTCCTTCACCTCCTTTTTTGGCTTTAATCTGAGAAATGTTACGCTGAGAAGAAACCATTTCAAACTCTATCAAAGAGCTACTAGTAGTTTAAGGTTTAAAATCTGATTCCTGATTCCCTCCTTAAGCTTGCATACCTCAGAGTGACGTCATTTATCACTCTTCCTTCTTCAATGTCTCCTAATAAACAAGCTCTCTGAGGAATAGAACCATTTGTAAACATTTAGGTTGTTATATATTTTTTGTTGTGAATTTCATTGCCCTTTAAATTAAAGGTATAGTGGAGGATTTTCAAAGATTTTGTAAAAGACCTGCCCTCTCCAGACCCAAAATGCACATGCACAACCCTGTACCCGCTCCGGAGAGGGATGGCGTATTAAATGCATCTGAGAACGTGCCCATTTCTCCTCGTGCACGCTCCGTTTAAAAGTTACTGTTCTCATAGCTCATACAAGCTAACTGTCCTCAAATGTCCGCGCTAACCCCTAAATCCCTCACTTACTATATAGAGCGGGGACTATATGGTGGATTTTGTATTGAATTCAGTTAACTGACTGTTGACGGACAGATGATCACTGCTTTTTGCTCCCAGTTTGTAACGTAACTCCTCCTCCAATGTGCGGTTCCTGCGCCACCTTTATCAGTCATCGTTGTCAGGTAGCGACAGCGGGTCGCTGTGACAGCAAATCCCACCAACCATTCTGGGATATATCTGCCTCTTCTGAAGCCTTTCTTTTTTTCTCATTCACTTCATAGACACTTTTTCTCTTACGACCTTCGGCCATTTTCACAGAACCGTGGTGAGAAAGGTGAGCTTCAATGACTGTCTGAAACCGTAGCTCACCACAGATATAGGCCTGAAAGTGCGCAGAAAAAGATAACTAACCGGACGAGCGCGTCGGATGGCCTTATGTAAACATATCACCAGAATGATTGATAGTTAGGAGGACCACTTATTAAGATGATCCACCCGGAAATAAAGCAGTGTCCTCTATACCTTTAAGGTCACCTCCTAGATGGAATGATTGAAGTAAAAACTAGTAAACTATGTCACTAATATTTTTTTTAATGAATATTAAGGGAAAAAGGGATTAATTGGATTTGGTCGGAAAAAGATCAGAGATCAGATTGTCGAGCCATGTAGCCCAGCTCTAGTATGATTATTGATTTGCAGTGCCGAATGCTTATTCACAGCACCGATTGTTTACATTTACATCTGCAATAACGTACTTTAACTGTAATATGCAATTTCCTTCCACTGCACTTTAATTTAGATAGCTTCTGTCCAAACTTTATTTATTAATTTTATAGTAAAACCCATCTGTATATATGCTATTGTGCATAACTGTAAAAACCTTTTTTATAGTAATATCCATCTGTTTATTATATTCGGTACATATCCAGCTGTAAATTTAGTTCATAACACTAGTTATCTATATATTATATTCATCTATTAGTAAGATTCTGTTTATAATGGTATTCATCTCTATACTTATTCAGTAGAACCCATGTCCTGTATTTATAGAACCAGTATTTATCCTGAACTTGCTGCTATTGCACTTCTGGTTAGACCTAAACTGCATTTCGTTGCTAATCTAATCTAGTTGCTAAAATCTGCAAATAATTGACCTCCGTCTCTCCCGACTCTAATCTCCTATTTTTGTTTTTGCAAACTCCTTTCATGTTCAAGTTGACTTTGTAACCAGAGCAAAATATTTTTATATTTTGGACTCCTCAAAAGTTATGGCATATATAGAGTTAGTTATATATGTAAGTACTTATGTTCTGCTACTCTAGATGTTCTTTAAATGTATTATTTTTGAAAAATTATTTGTTGTGATTTAAAAAGTTGCAGCTTTGACCTTTTAATATGAGAGAGAATATAAAAAAACGAAATATTCAATTAATTAGGGATGTATCAATAGATGGATCCACATGAATGAATAGAATAATTATCCAAACACATCGCTGCAAAATAAATACATTGATTGTTATCGATAGTGAACAGGTGTTCTTTTTTACTTTTAAATTATTATCAAGCAATCATGCAATTATTATTGCAGAATGTGAATTGAATTAAAATTGTTTGTCAATTCAAAGAAATCAATATGACTTTGATGACTGATATGATTCACAGACCTATAAATGGTTGCCCGGTTCAGGCAGCTGCTGTTCAGAGGTCACCCCATCAGCATCGTAGATCTTCATTTCCCCCTGAATATCCTCATTCACTAAGTGTGTGTTTAATGTTCAGATGCTGGGCGTCCAAGGTGCCAGTCAGCAGAGTCCAGGGGAGAACGCCCGCCAGCTGGCCCGGATCATCTGTGCCACCGTCCTGGCTGGAGAGCTCTCGCTGATGAGTGCTCTGGCTGCAGGGCACCTCGTCAAAAGTCACATGACTCACAACAGGTAGGAGCAGATGACCCCTTACTGTCTGATTCTTAACAGAAAGCGGCTTCACTTTGACATTGTCTCGGTAAGCGCTGGTACTGACCCGCTTCCGTCCGTTCCGTCCAGCGTCTCTGTGCAGGTTCAGGTATAATTCTGTTCAGGGGGCGTATAAGGAGAAAAAGGATAAAGCCTTCTGTCAGAATTTGTTCCCAAGGGGAAAATAATAAAGGCGTAATCAATAGAAAACTCAGTAGAGATTAATAATTAGAATTAAAGTCAGTTTATATTTAAATACTCTAGCAGAGAGATGCTAACATTTAAAAGTATGTTTGCAATTAAAAGTCAAATCTAGTGATGGGTCCAGTGAAACTAGTGCAAAACCCTTTGTTGTTTCAAAAGAGTCATGTGACCGATACGGAAGCTGTTTCAAATTGACTTCCGCACTAAACTGTGTGTTTAAAAGTGCATCTATAAATGCAATGCATCTGCCCAAAAAATGAGCATGAAGTTAGAGATTGAACTAACAGATTCTGCAGAGTGGGAGAATGGAGATGGACTGAAGTAGAATTATGAAAAGGGGTCCCTATGTCCTCCAGCAGTCTAAGCCTATAGCAGCAGAACTATAGAGATAGCTCAGGATAACCTGAGCCACTCTAACTAGAAGCTTTATCAAAAAGGAAAGTTTTAAAGGAATAGTACACCCAAAACATGATTAGCCTTCATTTTCTACTCACCCCCATGCTGAACAACACTCTGGAGTATTTTTTTGATATCTCAAATGCATCTGGAGATCTGGGAGGCTTCTTGCTGTCTGCTGACATTCAAATAATGGAGGTCTATGGCGCCCGAGACAGAAAGGTCCATAAAAAACCACAAAAAACGTGTCAATATTCCTCCATACTGCTCGTCCAATGTATTCCAAGTTTCCTGAGTGGGCACTTTCATCTGGTTTGGTCTGCCGCGGTTTCCGTAGCGTCGTGAACTCGCAGGCGCGCGCTTTCAGGAAATCCTATACACTACTGTTTATGCTCTAAAAACATTCTAAATGACTTTGTTTCGAGTAAATTCTGGATGCTACCCACTCAGGACACTTGGAATACATTGGACGAGCAGTATGGAGGAATATTGACACGTTTTTTGTGGACTTTTATGGACCTTTCTGCCTCGGGCGCCATAGACCTCCATTATTTGAATGTCAGCAGACAGCAAGAAGCCTCCCAGATCTCCAGATGCATTTGAGATATCAAAAAAGTACTCCAGAGTGTTGTTCAGCATGGGGGTGAGTAGAAAATGAAGGCTAATCATGTTTTGGGTGTACTATTCCTTTAAGCCTAGCCTTAAAAGTAGACAGGGTGTCTGCCTCACGGACTAAAACTGGTAGTTGGTTCCACAGGAGAGGAGCCTGATAACTAAAAGATCTGCCTCCCATTCTACTTTTAGAAATTCTAGGAACCACTAGTAAACCTGCAGATTGAGAGCGAAGTGCTCTGTTAGGAACATAAGGAACAATCCGATATCTCTGATATCAGATTGAGCTTGGCCATTTAAGGCTTTATATGTGAGAAGATTGTGGAAGATTAAGGAGGGATGGAAATCATACATTAGAGCAAACAATGGCTTTAATCAAGTTAGGTCATCAGATGAGATGTCAGTTAAAATGTTGGTTAGTCTGAGGCTGCATGTAGTGATGTTAAATGTCCAGCAGGTGTCAGTATTCAGTTACAGTTTGCCAATGTGTGAAACGCCTCATTAATCCATCACTATTATAACCTCTTAAATCTAAGTGCACGTCCCAAAAGGCTCCCTCTTCCCAAACCTCACAGAAGCAGTTAAACGCCAAGTTCCTGCCATTTATTCATTATTGATTTAATTTCACTTTAACTGTTTTTATTTTAGCTAAAATGTGCGACAACCTGCTCAGCTTGTCTCATTCAGATTAAAGATGTGCTGCTTCTAAAATCTAGAACAAACTGCAAAGAGTGGATAGGATTCCCCCTTAAAACAATATAGTTAGATATTATGCACTTAGAATGAGATAAGAGAAATGATTTTACATACTTTATGCATGAATCTTATTCCATCTGCAAATTTTCTGACTGCTCAAATAAAAGGACAATAAATGTATTTTTTAAAAAAAATATAGCTCTATTTATGTCTATTAAAGCTTTATTCTACAGGGTTATTAGGTTAGCTTCATGTAACACAGGATGAAGGTCAGCTAACGGACTGTGGTCTTCATGTGTTTGCAGATCTAAGGTGGACCTCCATGGACCTCAGACCCCATGCGGCAGGAGCCTCAATGCAAACTGAAGGGCGGGTGGAAGCCGTGAAAACCAACCAGTCGAAAAGGGATCAATCACTTCTCAAAGAAAACAGACTCTGTCTTCCACGCCTCTTAAATTGGATATGAGATTATATTTTGACAAAACGTTTGTTCCTCAGGATTTAAGAGAATCTCCATCATATCAGTTCCTGTTGCTCATATTTTTCTGTTTACATCTGATGATTTTGTTAAAATGAAACATTTCTGCCAAACCAAACAGAAACTGTAACTCAGGCTGAAAATAAATTTTTGTTGCTGAAGTTTTCCTCAGCAGCAGCTCTTCTTCCACACATTCTTCTTTCCTTTTCTGATCATCGGTCTAAATCAGCAAAGCTGCTCGAAAAACCGAACTTACAACAATTTAGCTAATGTTGACCCAGAGGAAGTATTTATTGTTCCAGATATCTTTATTTCGGGGGAAGAAGGGGAATAAATACCTGCTGTCCTAAAGGACAAATGCTGGACCTGCGAAGGAGGGACGTTTATTGTTTTATAAAAAATAAAAACAAATATTAAAAAAAACAACAAAAGTCATGCTGTATTAAAAGCCAAAGAATAGAAATAGGTTTCAAGATGAGTTTTAAAAATGGACAGTGAAGAGGATTATCTAATGAGGAGGGGAGCAGCAACTGTGTCGCCTCTGAGCTTCCGTTTGGACCTCGGTACCTACAGGAAGCTTTCCTGCTCTACTCTATTAAAGGAACATTTTTCTACAATTCTGGATGATAACTTCCTTAGACTTCATTTTCTTAGTTTTATAACTAATGGTAACAGTGTCAAATATAACTTTGCATCATCGTGAAAACCTATATATTTTGGTTTGTGGTGAGCAACAAAGAAATTAATGGTCTGGATGATGGTTTATATATATTTTAAATACAAACAGGCCATAACTCAAATGAGCTTAAATGACACATAACTAAAGAGTCTTTTTTTATGTAAGGACTAGAAATTAGAGATGATTACATAAAAATATAAGGAGTATAAGTAACAAGTTAAAATAATTTCTCAAAAAGCATTTGTCCTTTCTACTTGACACCGCTGACCCTCAGCTTAAAGCTGCTGAAGATGTCATTTTCCAGAAGAAAGGAAGAATATCAATAAAAAATAGATCTCACTTACATCAAAGGTGCGTCATTAAATCAGCTGATTTTCTAAACAGCCCAGACCGATCACTAATCTCCAACTAAATCTGGAGAAAAGCGTCCTGTGAAACCCAGAAAGCAGCATAGAAAGGTTGCAGGGAGGGGGCGCTTCCACCGCCAGTCCACGCGGTGGCAGCAGAGCGCATCAACTGCCACTGAGCACCGAGGAAACAGCAGCAGCAGCAGCAGCAGCAGCATAGCTGTTGGGTTCGGAAGCAGGTTATGTTCTTCTTCACCAAAGCGTGGAGGATTTCTCCACAGATGTGTCTCCTCGCGCTGCAGCAGAGGACCTGCTTCCATCAGGTAACATCAGACTTACTGTTCATCGATCCAGAAAACGCTCGTGTTTACCGGGCCAGCGGCTGGCGGTCACGATGGCTCCTGGGTCAGATGATGACTTATGAAGCATTATCAGGTTTAACTTCCTCTGTATTTTATATCCCACCCTAAACGGTTCGTGTTTAACAGGAAGATACCAACTCTGTATTAACTTCCCACCGCTGGGTGCCATGTTTGCTGAAAACACATCAATCAGCTGATCCAAAACAGTTTGAACTGATGTTTCTTCTTCTGTTGATTTCGCACCACTTAGTATTGTATTAGCGCCATCTGCTGGGCGGAGGACACATTTCTTTATCTCATATTCACAGTCATTTCAACGCTCTTTTACTGACAATTCAATTAGATCGTCCATCCATTTTCTGTCACACTTTATTCGAGCCAGGGCTGCTGGTGACTATCTCCAGCTGTCAGTGGACGAGAGGGGGGGTCCACCCTGGACAGGTCTCCAGTCCTTCGCAGGGCAACACAGAGACAAACAGGACAAACAACCATTCACGCACACAAACACACCTAAGGAGGATTTAGAGAAGCCAATTAACTTAACAGTCATGTTTTTGGACTGTGGGAGGAAGCTGGAGTACCCGGAGAGAACCCACGCATGCTCAGGGAGAAAAAGAGGAGAGAGATAATGTGTGGGGTTGAACTGAACAGAATGGAGAAATAGAGATAGAATGAAGCGGAATGATGAAAAGGGGTCCCTTTGTCCTCCAGCAGTCTAAGCCTATAGCAGCATAACTATAGAGAAATTCTCAGGAATAAACCAGTTATAACGCTGGGTTTGAATTTTCTATAATTTATTATTAGTGGGGAACATATCTCCCATTAATTCTGTTTGGTTTGAACCTTTTCTTCTGTCTTATTTGTTGCATTTTGGATTGAAGAACATGATGCTGGGCTGTTTGGGTTTTATGTTGAGATGCAATTTTTCTGACACATTTGCAGAATAGTTTGTAGTTAACTTTGCTACAGGGATGAGTTTGATTGGCTGACGGACCACAAACACCCCATATATCAGCGCCAATGCTGCTATTGCCCAATGTTTGTTTTTTATGTTAGTCATAGATATCGGCAGACTGAGAGTTGGCTGCCATTAACAGCTGATCTTTATCTTGTTGCTGTCTGTATAGCCAGTGTTTGAGGAGGGGGAGGGGTCAGCTGTGTGGTTGTTTTTATTAATTTGTTTTCTTTGTAAAGAAGCTGAATTATTTTGGAAGGGGAAAAAAATTATAAAAAAAAACTACAAAATAAATGCATTTAAAGAGAACATCCTATTTATAAATGTACCATGAATTATTATTTTATATAACAACGCATTTAATTATTTTACATTTCATAGTTTAATGGTACATTTATTTGCATAGTGCTATATTAATAAAATAAATGTTACACTAAAATATTTATAGGGAGATTTAATGGAGCGTTTATCTATTTAATTTTAAATTTTTTAAATTTATTTTTGTCCACTTTAACCCTCCATAAATATTAAAGTTCTGATTTTTATTTCAAATATCTAACAAAGGTTTTGTTCTTTTTAGATCCAAAGGCTGCCTGCCCTGCAGGAGGTTCGATGTTTGACGGCACGCAGCGTCCATCCCAGCCTCCTCCAGCCTGTCAGGGAGGTCAGACTGTTCTCCTACCAACAATATAAGCCTTTAACTCTGGAGGTTTCACTGTTTTTTTTTTTTCTCCTGGTAAAAATCATTTTTTAAAATGCTGAAAACAATGAGATTAAAATCTGGATCATTGGCCAATAAAAGCTGTATTTATATGGCGGTGCTTAGAGCAGGTTTCTTTCAATATTAGAAGATTAAGCAGCAAAGTTTCTTAAAGCTAAATCTGCTCAGGTTCACGGAGACAAATACTTTGAAAAGGCCAAACGTCAATATATTCAGAAGTATCAAGTAACAAAGTACAAATACTTTGGTAGCTTATTTAAGTAGAAATGTTAGCTGTCTATACTTTACTGGAGTAATTATGTTTTAAAAAACTTTTTACTTCTAGTCCCTAAATTTTCAGACTCTTTAGTTTTGGGTTATTTAAGTTCATTTTCATTCTGGCCTGTTGGTATTTTAAAAAAACAAAAAATAAAAAATTATTTTTTTCATCCAGACAATTAATTTCTTTGTTGCTGGACTCGGTGCTGCCCCAACTTGTTGCTCACCACAAACCAAAATAAATAGTGTTTCATGATGATGCAAAGTTAAATTTGACAGTGTTCCCATTAGTTATAAAATTAAGAAAATGAAGTTTAAGGAAGTTATCATCCAGAATTATAGAAACATTTTTCATTTAATACGGTAATGCAGTAACCAGTATGAGGATTAAAGCTTCTATTCTTACTTTTTTCCTGCATTATTTTTACTTTTATACTTTAAGTAGTTTCACAAATGGTACTTTTACACTTCTAACTTCTAATAAAAATGTTTTTAAACAGTAGGATTTATACTTCTACCTGGGTAAACATGAATACTTTTGACCCTTCTGATCAGAAGTGACGTTCATGAATTTAATGTGAAGTTAAATCAGTTAAATCAGGAGGAAAAATGCACGGTTTAACGTAAAAAATGTATAAACTCATGGAATTAGTTTATTAATATTAGTTAAAACTGAATAACAGAATCTGATCTGACATTAAAGGCATTAAAGTTCCTGCAAATCTGAGCAAGAAAACCGTTTTAACCAGACTTCCTGTCATAAGACAAGGCAGCGTTTCACAACACGTCATCAAAGGCACTCCAGGTTCAGACTGTGATGCTTTGCAGTTTTTACTCTTGGATCTTTAACAGAACCTCATATTCTATCAAGCAGACCATGTGAGCTTCCAGATTACGATTATTATTATTATTATAATTTTTTTTTTTATCAGTGTGGACGGAGAAGATTTGAGGAATGCCGGAGCAGAAGCCTTTCTCTCTCCATCAGCAGAAAGGAGAAAGTTCCTCCTGTGCAGAGAAGGTATCCCCCTGCTGCTGGGTGCTCGACGTGTCACCAGGAAGTGGCATTTCCTCAGACGTCTGTGTCTCTCTTTGACAGGGAGCTGTCAGAAGCCGCCTATGAGAAGCTGGCAGACGAGACGCTGGAAGCTCTGGCCGATTACTTTGAAGATCTGGCAGATGAAGCCTTCACTGGACCAGAATACGACATCCTCTTCTCTGTAAGGCGTCACACCTTCACACGGTCGGCTGTAAACACACACAGGATCATTTCCACCCTTCTAAGCTCTAACACTGAACCTGTTACCGGGGTAGATAATCCTAACCTGAGCCTGAACTCGGTTTACACTTTAATCTGAAACCTGTTAGTAAAATAGGAAGTTAGGAGCAGCGGAACGTCCTCCCTGTGGCTCAGACAGTCCTCACTTTGATGCCAAAAACAGGAGCGCACACACAGTTTTATGTAATCTAGATTATAATCTAAATGTGAGATGTGTCGACAGTAACCTAGGTGACCCATGGTCAGAAATGAGCCAAGGCGAAGCTCTGAGGGACGCCTGCTGGTTCCTCTGGCGTCCTCGCTGTAGCTGAAGACATTTGGTCCATTTTTCCTTCCAGTAATTCGTCCATTTTGAATTATCTAAACATTAACATTTAGGTTTCTGATGCTTTTCTGATCCCAGTTTGCTTAAAACTACAGTTTACATTTGATTTTCTGACTTTATCTGAACTTTATGTGGCAGAAAAGTTTGTGTTTTCAGTTATTCTATAGATATCACATCATAGTTCAGGAAATAAAAAAATTCACCTTCATAAAGTTGTTTTATTTTGTAATTTAAACTCTGTCTTTAGACTAAAAGCAGATAGTTATCCTTTAATCATTAGGATCACCAACACATCTGTAGTTAAAAACCCAAATTATTCAACCTGTGGGCCGTGAGCACAGGAGAAAGAGAAGTCGATAATTATCTGTTTTTCTCTCTATTAAGCAACAGATTACTGAAGGTCTAAATCGGCGGTCGGCAACCCGCGGCTTCGGAGCCGCATGTGGCTCTTTAGCGTTCCCCTTGCGGCTCCCTGGAGCTTTTTCAAAAAATTTATGAAAATCGTTTTTTTTTTTTTTTTTTTATTTTAATATGGTGTGCAGGAGGTCAAATATAAAATATTTATGTTTTCCAATGCTGTAAAGGTTTGTATAATAGAGATCAGGTGTCATAACTGGCAACCAGCGCTGCGCGGTGTCAGGCTGCTGGAGTGTCTCAGACCGCGGATCCCAAAGGGGAAAAAAGGAAGATAGCTGTTGAGAAAAGAGGATTCAAAGGATGGACCGAATCATTTTCTTTCATTATCAATGCGGAAGGATTGCCTGCATTTTTGCTTGGTAATGAGAGGTTGTCCAAATATAAAAATAAACATTTGGAAAGGCATTTCCAGGGAAGGTAAGCTAAATATGCAGCCGGTCACAAAGGTGGGAGGGAGAGAAAAGTACGATTGCAGAACTTCTGGATAAATTAGAGGAGAGTAAATGTAGATTTAAGAAGTGAACTACTGCTGCTAGTTTTGTTGCAAGGATGGAAAACCGTCCACAGATCGAACAGGTAGCGCTCTGATACAGGGATGGGAATTTTCTTCCATTTTTTCCCCCCAAATCCTAAAACTATAAATCACACCAAAGCACGCAGGAGGAGGAGGATGTGGGATTTTAGGGTCAGAGAGCTCTGCTCTGATGGATGTCAGTTCCTGCTTGGTTCCTCATGACTCAATCAACTCCTCCCAACAGAAACACGTCCAGCATGGAAAGATTCCTTGATCCTGTTTCTATAATTTCATCAATGCAACAAAACTTAAACTGCGCGGTGAAGCAGCGCGCAATGAGAGCGTTCACTGCTCCTCCATCACCTCATGCTGCTATGTGACATTTGCTCCCTGATAAACATTTAATCATGAATGCTTATTATATATTTAACCCCACATACCGTATTTTCACGACCATAAGGCGCACCGTACTAAAAGGCGCAGTCTCAGTTATGTGTGCCATTTCTGTATTTAACACACATATAAGGCGCACCGGACTATAGGGCGCGTTTTTTATATACAGGTACATGTCCTCTACTACGTTTAAATACCTCTACTGCGTATTTAAAAATACAGCGGGGGCAAAACTGAGTATGATTGTGCTTTATTCATGTATTTATTACAAAGTATTAATCGAACCCATCAAAGTCATCATCCTCTTTTTCTGAATTAAACAGCTGCGCTAAATCAGACATGCCAATTTCCCCTTCTTCGCTGTCAGTCACTTTCCGTGCAGCGCAGCTCCTCAGAAATAATGCCGGCTTTTGCGAAAGCTTGAACAACAGAGCCAGCAGACACGTTAGTCCATGTACAATCCATCCGCTAACTGTGGCGTAACTTGCCCGGCGCTGCCTTCCACTTATCCTGAAACTGTGGTCTCCGTCTGTCATCCATCGCTCCCATGCCGCTCGCAGCCTTACTTTGAACGGCCGCTTCACACTGATGTCGAGCGGTTGAAGCTCCTTTGTCAGACCCCCCGGGATAACGGCGAGCACAGTATCCATTTGATTCACTTTTTTTTCACATCGGCTGTGAGATGGGCACGCAGCGATGGTGATGCGTGGAAAAAAGCACCTGGTCTCCTCACATACACCTGCCTCAGCTACGCTTTCATCATCTCCTCATCCATCCAGCCTTTTTCATTTGTGTTAATATAATATGTCATCAGAGCGCTGTGTCTGTCTCGCTGTCAGCTCCCAGATCCGCTTCTCTGATTGGTTGATGCAGCGCGTCCAGCAGCAAAACTTCAATTTTTCCATCTGGAGCAGCAGCAGCGCGATGCGCTGCGCCTGCTGCTCAAAACGCGCTGCGGGACCTTTTGCTGCACCTATACGCGCCTCAACCATTGACATTGCATGTAAACTCGCTGCTTCTGCTGCACCTGCTGGGTCCGGTTCACACCGATGTCGAGCGGTTGAACAGCGAGCACAGGGTTAATTTGTTTCCCCATGTTTTTCACATCAGCTGTGAGATGGGCACGCATGGAGTTACATATTAACAGCGATGGTGAGGAGTGGAAAAAAACACCTGGTCTCCTTACATTCAGCCACTCTTTCATCATCTCCTCAATGAGGTGGTCTCAAAAGTCGCAGTTACAACACACATAAGGCGCACCGCACCAAAGGGCGCACTGCACATTTTGAGGGAAAAAAAAAGACGTTTAAGTGCGCCTTATAGTCGTGAAAATACGGTAGTCCTTTTCTATAGTGGGATAATACACTTAGAGTCCATGCTGCTATATGAGGCATATTTAAGACTTTTTAAATTTTTGCGGCTCTAGACAGCTTGATTTTTTTGTTTTTTTGGTCCAATATGGTAGCCTGACGTAGTCCAACTCAATTCTAGTCAGAATGAGTCTGATGCTGCTCCATAGAGCTGTGATTATGGGGCGTGTTTCGAACGAACCAGGAAAAAAAATGCCTCTGCACTCAATTGGATAGACCTACAACCAATAAGAGCAACGGAGTGCGTGACGTATGTTAAGCGAGGCATAGTTGTTGTCCACAAAAATCAAAGCGTGCAGTTTCACGCCTAGAATAAGAAGATGAGCCTTGATCGCGTTTCTCTGTTCCTCTTTTAAAATTAATTTGCTGTCGATATCTTCTAGAACAGACCCAATAGCAGAATCTACTCACCTCAACTCTCCAGCGGCAGCCATTGTTGTTGTCGCCCAAGCGCGCTTTGGTCACGTGGTTGATTACGTTACTGTTGATCATCTGTCCATCATCGTATAAAGCCCGCCCTGACAATTTGATTGGATTGCCAGAGAGTGGGCGATCATACTCGCGCTACTATGGAGCAGAGCCGGACCGAACTTCCCGACCTCAAACCTTGTGGGCGGGACTAAGTTCGGAATGGCACCCAGGCTACCGATATGGCTCTTTGAGCAGTTTGGGTTGCCGGCCCCTGGTCTAAATGTTATTTAACCCTTTGCTTTGCGGGGAACCCAAACATATAAAAATAAACCACCACACTTGTCATCTCTGAACGTGTTGTAGAGTGGTGTGCTGACGGTGAAGGTGGGCGGAGGCCATGGGACCTACGTCATCAACAAGCAGACCCCCAACAGGCAGATCTGGCTCTCCTCTCCTACCAGGTACCATTACACTGCTGGGACGATAAAAACGCATCACTTCTCTGGTTTGAAGCTTTATTTTATCTTAGAAGGTTCATTTTTATTAGAAACGGTTTAATTTGAGGCAGATTCTGTCATGTACAGGTCCGATCCGTGAATTGGACCTGCACATGATCTGACTGTGGATCCTTATATGGTCAAGCAGGAAGACAGGATGTCTGAAGACTGTTTTTAGTCTAATCAGCTTCCGCTCTTTCCACATGTTAAAATGCCTTTGAGCAAAGCATCTATCGTCTGCATGTAATTAGGCCCGACACTTAAAATAAAAAAGGAAACAATCCATCTATCAATAAAATGGGGAGTGGTTCTTTTATAAACCAAATCAAATATTTAAAAACTGATGCGTACACATTAGCTTTTTATTTTTATTTTGGGGTCTCATAGCATCTCATATTAATGGCTGCCGTCATTAATGCCTCGCTTCGCTGGAGGCCGGCTGTGTTAAACGAACAAACAAAAACAGAGAAACCTCTGAGGAATGGAGGTCTAAGGTCTGCTGGAGCTCACCTTCTGGTCTGGGAAGTACTCTCCGTTTGAACTAGGGGATTTGGGAAAGAGTTGATTTGGTGATAAATCGTGATTTTTTTTGCTTTCTGTTCCTAATATCGATTTAAAAATTAAAACATTTTACTTAAAACCATGAGGGAAACTCTGGCATATAGCGCCGTGGAGCCATTTTGCAGTGCGGCGCAGCGCCATATCTGTAGCTGAGGCAGTCAGAGTAAAAGACGTGGACTGACACAAACAACCTGGATACCAAAAATATCTTCGGATGAACATACACAGTACTTTTTTTTTTTTTATCTATACATATCGCAATATATAAGAATATTGTAATATAGCTCAGTCGTGCTGCAGCTCCTCCAGACTCCAAGCGGCAAAGCCTTCAAGGTCTGGTTATTCATCTAAGAGCTAAAAATGAGCACTTTTTATCTGAGTTTATGATGCTAGAAAAACGATAAATCAGTTTATTATGGTTTGTTATGTGATTTTGGTTCAATAAAAAAAAATAAAAATCCTTTTGTTTAAAGGAAAAGTCCGGTCAGCAAGGAATAACCAATGGATCATTATTTATACCTAAATCTAATACATTTGCGGTTATTAAATTAATTTAGCATTAATCAGTAAAAAAATAAAAACATAATCACTGAGTCTGGGAGCGGCCATTTTACCCAAATATAGTAAGTAACCCCTCCCTCCTGCCATCTTCCAGCAGTGACGTCACGGTGCGGTAAGCCTAGCGCCATTCTCCCCGCTTTACAAGCTAAATCAATGGGAACTACTAGACACATCTGCAATCAACAACAATTATTGAAGATTTCCAGAGGACTTCACCATTGAAATTCACCAGAGCTTTAGTGAAACTGACAATGCCCACGTGCATGGCAGTTGAGGTTTAGCCTCGTGAGACCATCCTGATCTCGCGAGCTTTCAAGGTTTCACTCGCTAATCAGTCTGGAGACTCTCCGTTGAAGAAAATTTGGAGCCGTTCACCAAACGAACGTCCAATCAGCGTTGGCTTTGAGGCGGGTTGAGGTGTGACGCAACGAGAAGCACGACAGTTAAGTCTAAAGAACATGACGGCTTCAGCCGATGAAACTAGCGTTAGCGTGGCTATCGAGCAAGTTTTAAGTATTTCTTCACTGAAAGAAGAGCAAAACACTGCTCTGGAGGCTTTTCTCAGAGGAAAAGATGTTTTGCTCTTCTCCCGACTGGTTTCGGCAAGAGTTTGATCTATCAATTGGTTCCTCTTCGTCATCGCTCTGTTACGTCATATGCTTCGTTGATCTGATTGGTTTATTTGGCCCGTCTATCACCAACATAGGCCAATCAGCTAACCAGTATTTTCGCCCCTTCCCAAAATTATTTCTACGGAAGGTTTCCAGATGGATATACGGAGCAAATCTATCTGGCGGAGTCAGGTTAGTTGATGCTGGAATACATCAGGTAAAAGTGAAAAAAAGAGTTATTCCACCTTTCTGATTCCTGATCCTCCACGGACGGGTTGGTCGTTGGATCGCCAACTTGAAGAGGGAGGATTTGCCATCGAACTTCTGGCCAGAGAAAAAACCCGTAATATGTAGCCAACATTTGGAAGAAGAATGTTTTCAAGATGACTTGGATAATAGCGCGTTGTGACAAACACCAGATACAGCACTGGGACTTGATCAACAGCCGATACCGCACCGTGACGTCACAAACCAGTAGGTGGCAGTAGTGTTCTTTGACAAACATGGATGCCTCCAGTAAAGCACATTCACATGAAAATTACTCTGAATTAAAAACACTGATCATTTATTGAACAGGATGGAATAATTTCATATTTAAAGTACTTTCAGAAGTTTGAATTTATGGTTTCCCACTGAGGTGTTTAAATAATACGGTGATTCAGTTTTGGAGGTTCTGGGTCTGTTCTTTAGGCTCTATTCAACCCCATGCTGAATTCTTAATTTTAATTTACTATTTTTCCAGATAAACAATTAATCAGCAGTTTTAATTCATTAAAACATAGCAGACATGTTCTTTGGTTCTGGTCGTGTTCTTTAGAACTCCTACTGTGGTGAATTGGACTTTATTGAATTATTTTAAAGGTTAATTTTAGTCCGTCAGTGATCCAGATTCTAACGATTGTTTCCTCTGCTTTTTTACCCATCCACAGCGGACCGAAGCGGTACGACTGGACCGGAGAGCGCTGGGTGTACAGCCATGATGGCGTCGGTCTCCACCAGCTGCTTTCTAAAGAGTTCTCCATCATCTTCAATACTGGGATCCATTTGGGTGACCTTCCTCATTCCTGATGCAGCAGATCTTATGCATGCCGACCACGACCGTTCTGAGCGGATTGCTCCAAAGGCTCATCGATCTGCAGAACCGATACTTCTGGTGTGTAAATAAATCTGTAAATGTGTGAGGAGATTTGTGTGTCTGTACAACAATCTGCAAATGTGTAAAACTACTTGTGTGTAATCCGTTTTGCAAATGTGTAAAAAATCCACAAATCTGTATTGAGATCTGCAAATGTGTACTGAGATTTGCAAATGTGTAAAAAATCCACAAATCTGTATTCAGATCTGCAAATGTGTACTGAGACTTGCAAATGTGTAGATCAATCTGTAAGCACACACAGAGACACTTGTGTCTGAAGTATTTTCGCTTCAAGACCTCACACATTTACAGATTTATTTACAGATTTTCAAATCCCACTGCACACACACAAATCGAGATACAGACACACAACTCTCCACACACATTTGCAAATATTAAAGCTACCATTTTGGCCCCATATGAAAGTCTTTCAGTTCACTGATTTGTTAGAATTCAGATCCAGAACTTTCTAGGAACTCTTTGTTTCACGTTTGCAGGTGAAATGAATCTAAAATTCAGGCACAGAGATTGAACTGAGCAGATCTGATTCCGTTTTAGAAAGACTCCACTACATGATGTCCCAATTTTACACCCCAAACACAACCAGGAGGATATCAGGAAGCTTATAAAATGTTTCATGTCTGGATCTGTTTGCAGGTTTCTTTCTGACAGGAAACACTTCTGCGCCTCATTTCTCTGTTTTATCTGTTCTGAATAGCTTGGTAACCTTAGCAGCCCGTCTCCTGCTGATTCTGGATGAGCTGTGGTTCTCTTTCCTTTGCTTTTCTGTTGTAAAGTTTTTTTTTTGTTTGTTTTTTTGCGTTTACTTCCCTGAGAGGTTAATTTATTTCGGAAATAGTCCAAACGTCATTTGGACCAACAGGATCTCCACAAACTGCCTCCTTTCAGATGAAAGATGTTTGAAACTTTCCTCTCAGATTCACCATTTAACAGCCAGGAGCTGTTTTCCACCAAAGTTTTTAACTGCTGATAAACCTGTTGACTGATTAGAAAATTCAGTAACAAGATGTTGACCTTTGATTTAATGTATCAGCAGTAAATGTTGTATTAAAATGATGCACAGCAGATTATTTATATAGGTGTTATAAATACAGGAAGTGTTTCTGGGAACTTAATAAATCTTTTAGCGTGTCACCCGAGTTTGTTTATTCTAATGCGTTTCTGCCCATAAATGGAACAAATGCCACACATTAAGAGAACTTTATATTTTTAATATTAAACAAAGATTTTCCTAACCAGTAAAGCGATATCATAACTCTATTTCTAAGGTTAATTAAACTCTTCAAACATAGACACCAAATCACAAAGAAACAACTTTAGGCTTTAGTGCGACTGGAAGCTCGCATTCAATAAAGTGCACTCCTCTTCTTCCAAAGCAATAAACCCAAAGGAGTAAATACAGCTGAAAGTTCCGGGTTTAAGATGCCGCCAGACAGAAGCAATGGATTCCAGGTGCGGAGGTCAAATGTAGAGCGGCTGCTCCTGAGCGGTCAGCAGGCGGTACATGGCAGCAGGCATGGTCTTCATGTGGATCTAAAAGAAACGGAACAGGACTTAGCATCTTAGCATGGATATCAAAACACATTTTAATTAATAGAGGAAGTAAATTGGCTCTAATTAAGCCATGACCATAGATAGTAGGAACGTAGATCGACCGGTAAATCGAGAACTTTGCTTTTTGGCTCAGCTCTCTCTTCACCACAACGCTTCACGGCAGATGCCGCACCAATCCGCCTGTCGATCTCCCGCTCCATCTTCCCCTCATTCATGGACAAATGTTTTATATTTAAATCTTTTAGAGTTTGACTACATTGAGTTAAATGAAGTGACAATTCACAGTTGTCTAAAAAACCCAAAACTCTTCAGCAGAAGTTGTTTTTTAGTGTTTTGGAGTTAACTGTAAATAACATGAATATCACATAAAAAAGGCAGTTTTCAAACCTGGGCAACAGATTTCTACTTTGACTGACATTGATAAGATAAACTGATTGAGTTTGATGAAGGAAACAGTTTTTTTTATTAGAAGTCGTAATGCGGACATGTTCACGCAATAATCAAATAACTCAGTTTCCATGTATGAATTGAAAGACTGCAGGCTACTTTAATGCGGTCCGCCTCTGATTGATGATGAAATCAGGGAACCTTTCATCAGTCTGCGCACCTGAACGTAAATCTGATCCAATATTTATTATAAAAGTTCTGCTTCAGAGTAAATTTCCCTGGGGTGCTGTGAGTAAGCTTCTGATTTCTTCTGCTTTACCCTTTTTTCGTCCCTCTTATTTACTTTTTCACCAAATTATAAAAACAAATTTTAATATATAGAAAATACAAAAACACAGTTTTCAAATAAGGATTTAGTTAATTACCCATTAAATAAGTTTAGAAAGCTCCCTTTCATAAACGTAAGCAACCTGAGTGAAGTTGCCCCCCCCCACCTTCTTCAAATCAGACGAAATAGGTGTCAATTAACTCAGCTCTGTTTGTGCTGCTTTGGATTTGAAGATTTGAAAAAAGGGGTGGGGTGACCTTTGATGACCTCTAGAAACATCTCTTTATTTTTTTAAATTAAAGCGGCACAACCGAAAATTTTTGCTGCACAAACGTTTGACACCAATTTTGTCTAATTTGAAAAAGGTGGAGATGCTGGTTGACCTATTGACCTTTACATTTTCATTAATAGCTTCAAAGCCAAAGCAGCACAAATGACAGTTTTTGCTGCACAAACCAGCACAAAAGGAGCTGAGTTAATTGACACCCATTTCGTCTGATTTGAAGAAGGTGGGGGGGCTGGTTGACCTTTCATGAACTCTAGAAATATTTCTTTATATCTTTAAAACGATAGCGGCACAAATGAAAATTTTTGCTGCACAAACGTTTGACACTAATTTTGTCTGATTTGAAGAAGGTGGGGGGGGGGGCAACTTCACTCAGGTACAGAAGCAGCCTTTCAAAACAATCCTTCTCAGTCAACGGCAGCCGAATAGCAGCCAACTTCACGCCACTGGAGTGACTCCCTTCTTCTTTTGGGCGTGCATATTGTTTTACTCTGACTCCAGCTTTTCACTGAATTACTGGGTCTGACCAGGCGATGACGCTTCTCTTTAGATCTTAATCCATAAATCATGACAGAATATTTTAGTACAAAATTTAATGTTTGAAAAAGGAATCTTAGGGGACCAGCCAAGGGCCCATCAAGGAATTTAAATGGCTGCTACTGTACAGATATAATAGATATTCAGAAACAGAGACTGAAACATTCCCTGGTTGACACTTTTGGCTGATACCTGCATGAGTTCAATTATTAATTAGTGCATTCAGCAGCCATACTTGGAGTCTCTACCAGAGATCCTGCAGAAGAAGGTTCAGCCATCGGTACAGGAGCCAATCACAGGTTTGCTTTGATGGATCACTTTTACTTAAGGAATGAAATCATAATTTGAAACCGGATTTCTGATTTTACTGCAGCTGTCTTTAATATTATAGATAATCGAAAACATTTAAGTGAGACAAAAAATAGGAAAATCAGGAGAAATCCTGAGGGGTAGATGCTCTTTCATATCCCTTTTAGATACTGTGGTGGGATTTTAGTTCATCTTTTCTAAAAAAGTAAAAAAAAGTTTGAAGATGTTTTGCTTCCCATCCAGGAAACTTTTTTTTAATTAAAAATGTCTGAATTAGTGTTGATTTCCAAGCTTTATAGAGTAACTTGGATTGTTTTATTTTACTTTTTGGGAATGACTATGACCTGGATGACTGAGAATCTTCACCACCATAGTTCATCTTATCCTGAGATCACAATTAACATCCCAAAAAGAGCAGAAAATATCTTTACACCCGTTTATTTTTATGTAAGAGACGTTAAAAATGGCTTCAGTGCTCTTAAACTTTAAGCTGTAAACACCGAGCATATGTGACCTCTGAGTGGAGTCGGTCTGTGAAACATCTCACCTCTCCCACAGCGTTGGAAAGGATCTGGACGATTTTTTCATGGGGAGTTGCCACCACGCTCTGACTGTTGACCTCGATGATGCGGTGACCCACTCGTACTCCACCTCTTTCAGCAATCCCACCCCGCATAAGGCTACAAACCTGGTGGACAGATGTAGAAGTTATTTCAGACGATTCTAGAAAGTTACCAGACTGGAAAACATATTTCTATGATAGAAATAGACTAACAATGCCATTCTGGACACTGAATCCTAGCTGGTAGCGTACGTCCGGCCGTCTGATAAGAACTGTAGTCACTGGAGGACATCTCACGATGTTCAACGTGATCCCAGACTGGTTCTTTAGACCCTGTTTAAGGGAAAACATGGAGGATTTGTTCAATATTTTAAAGTGCATAAACACATATATAAGAAATATGGACTGATGGTGGCTACACAGCTGTATTCCAAGATGGCCGCTTGCTGCAAAGGGTCTCTAGGACCTCTAAAATGTGGGATGTGAAGGAAACAGCTCTATGCTTCAGTTTCAGTTTCTCCTGCTACCTCTTTACTAGAGACAGACAGGTGGGAGGAGAAAGAAGCAGCAACATCCTCTCACATTTGAAGCTTTGGGTCTAAGCAGGGCGGGATGTGCGTTTGATTGTGGGCTGAAGAGATTGATGCTGAGCTTGTTCCTGAGCTGAAGCTTTTCAAGAACGTGTTCAATTTATTTGCTCTGTCCAGACTTCCATCCGTCATCCCACGTCTTCTTCATCCATAATCACACATGTCTGATGTTGTTCTGCTGGAGCTCGCTTTTCAGCCTCTTCCTCTAAGCCACCTACTGATATTGATCTTACATTGTTTCTATATATTCTTCAATGATTCTCTGTCCATAGTGTGAGTTTGATGCTCTTATGCAGTAGCCCAAGAAAGCCTTTAGAGAACATGCAAATTGCAACGGACGAACGGGTCGCCTCCTTTGGAATGGGGGTCATTTGGCAATGCCCCATACCTGTCTATGTCTCCGATGACCCCCCTTTCACACTAGAAAAATGATCAAGAAATAAGTAAACATATCTTAACTGTATTTACCCTTAATTTGAGTAGGTAAATGAGATAATTTGCCAATGGAATGAGTATTTTTACTCTTAAAAGAAGCTATTTAGTTAAAATGCACTTGAAATGAAACAATGCAATTGTGGTTTCTTAATTTAAATGAAAATTGTCTCGTTCCATTGGCAAAATGTCTGTTTTACCTAATCAATCCAAGAACAAGTGTACTTATTTTAAGCAAAATTGACTTATCTAGATTAAGATTTTTCTTAAAATAAGTGCATTTTTTCTTGAATTAGGATTTCAGTGACACACTTTGCCAATGGAACAAGACAATTTACACTTAAAATAAGAAAAAAAAACAATTGCATTGTCCTATTTCAAGTGCATAATATCTAGATACCTTATTTTAAGAGTAAAAACACTCATTCCATTGGCAAATCATCCTATTTACCTGCTCAAATTAAGGGTAAATAACCTTAATTTAAGACATTTTTACTCATTTTGAGGTCATTTTTGCAGTGGGCAGGTAAGGGGCATTGCACTGGAAAAACGGTCTAGAAATAAGTAAAAGTGTCTTAAATTAAGTGTATTTACCTTTAATCTGAGTAGGTAAAGGGGATAGTTTGCCAATGGAATTAGTATATTTACTCTTAAAATAACATAATTAGAAAATATGCACTTAAAATAAGACAATGCAATTGTGTTTTCTTATTTTAAGTCCAAATTGTCTTGTTCCATTGACAAAATGTCTCTTTTACCCTCTCAATCCAGGAACACATGCGCTTATTTTAAGAAAAAATGACTTATCTAGATCTAGATTTTTTTCCAGTGTGCAGGCTAACAAAAGAAGCCAAACAACCCCCATTCCAAATGGGTGGATCCATTCATCTAAAGGCTTTGCTAGGCTACTGTATAAACCTGGAACTCAACGCTATTTCTGACATTTTGAATTGAAAAAGCTTAATGGATGGGAAGCGAAACGTCTTCAAACTTGGAAACAAAGTCCAGTGGATTGTTTTTTTACTTTTTTGGAGTTACCACCTAGCGTCTATCTCTGGACGTCCCTGGTTGTGCACATATCTGTTCTACTTATACTTCTTTAATGACTGTTAGATATCATAAACAAACCTTTATGATGCTCTGGCAGGTGGACAGAGGAAGTCCAACCAGACTGGTTCCATTTATGGACATGATTTGGTCCCCTATGTTGACTCTGCCAGACCTCTCCGCTGGCCCAGCATGCATCATGTTGGCAATAATGACGGTAGGTAGAATGGAGCCCCACCCACTCTCCACGATGACCACACCCAGAATCTCACCCTTCGCTTTTTCTATGAACACCTGAGATCAGAGAAACCATTTAAATACAACATTTAACGTCAGGATGATAACACCTACAGTAAACCAAACTAAATGATTGTTCATATAAAACCAGCAACAAAAATAGAATAAAATAAATAAATGATTAATTTATTACTTACATCTTTGCAGTTTTCAGACCTGGAGAAGTGAACTAGATCCTCATTGTACATGTCCTGAGTGCTCAGCAGGTCAGTGTATTCGGTCTGACTGAGGTCCTCGGGGTTGATCCCATTCGCCCTGAGAAATTCCTGGTATGCTACGCTGAAGGCCTGGCCGATGGACTGGGCAATCAGCTGGGCCTGGGGAAATGCCAGACTTAGGATGAAATAGCTCCAGAGCTGCCAGCTGATCATAAACACCTGTTGTCAGACTCACGTCCTCAGATTCAAAGACGTGGCACATCATCTTGTGCTGGTGCTTGCTGTCCTGACTCGGGTCTGAGACCTCCACCTTCTCCTGAGAGTCACAGTGAGGCAACCTTCGCCGGGCCATCAGAACCACAATGTTGCCAATATCAGCGATATAGGAGATGGTTCGCAAAGGATGGTCAATCATAGTTTCCTTAAAACGACAAAAGATCTTATTACTGATGGAAGAATCAAATATTACATCTGTTTCCCAAATGAAGGAGTGTGATCTCAGAATCATGCTTCAGGAGATACCAAGTGGGATGCCTTAAGATGATCTCCAAAGAAAACATGATCATAAATTAAATCTTTAATCAAGAGAAGAGTTTCCTCCAGTGCATATTAAGTTGTTTTCCTTTAGATCTATTTCTGCAATTATTAATTTGTTCTGCACTGGAAATACAATCTAGAAATAAGTAAAAATGTCTAAATAAAGCGTATATACCCATAATTTGAATAGGTGAGATAGTTTGACAATGAAATATTTTTAGTATTTTTACTATTAAAATAAGATAATTAGATAATATACACTTGAAATAAGACAATGGAATAAATGTAAATTGTCTTGTTCCATAGGTAAAATATCTCCTCAATCCAAGAACAAATGTACTTATTTTAAGAAAAAAATATTTATCTAGATTTTGATTTTTTTTCCAGTGTGGTGGAAGAAATTTCAACCATTCACATCTGGAGGGATTAACATCTGCTTCAAAATGTATAGAAACACCGGGTCCCACCATGGTCACACGTCTCGCTCTAAAACCCCCAAAAGTATTAATACTCATAGTCAAATCTTACTCAACTACAATTAAAAGTTACTCTGTCAAACATCTAGTTAATATATTGATGTACTTTAACCGTGACTCCATCCTGGAGAGAAATATCAGCTGTTCTGCTGATTTTCATCAACAACACCTTTGTTTCTAGATGTTGGAGATCGGCCTGTTTTCCAGTGTAGTCCTGTTTCTCTGACTGTGACTAACTGGATGTGCTCTCTTCATCCTTTGACATGGGAGCTGGCTCGGAGCTCGTCTGCCTGGCTGTGTGTTTCCTGGATGGGGCCGCCTTTTATAGTTGCATTTTGTATCTATGCTTCTTTTTCTATGTCTGCTTCTGTCTCCTTGAACCCCAGTCGGCCTCAGCAGATGGCCGCTCACACTGAGCCTGGTTCTGCTGGAGGTTTCTTCCTGTTTTTTCTCTCCACTGTCGCTACAAGCATGCTTAATGTGAGGGATTGCTGAAGAGTCAATGAGTCAATGGATGATCTGGTGAACTGTAAAGTGCCTTGAGATGGCATGTGTTGTGAATTGGCGCTATGTATATATAAACTGAATTGAATTGAAAATACTTAAGTATTCAAAAATAAGAATTACATTTTCTAATATCAGTATATTTCTGTCTAATTATCAGAGTTATTTTAAAGAACCTGTAACTTTCAGAAACCACCTGCTGTATTGATGCGTAGAACCACCTGCTACAGATTCTACACCACCTGGAAAAAACTTCAGCATAAAAAGGCAGCAAAAAATAAGGATTTTGACTATTATTTCTTATGAAAAACAAACCAAAAAGAAAACAGGAGAGGATTAATTCTCCTCACACTTTAATTAAAGTTGAATCTATTACCACAAAGAAATTAGAGAACTCATCCTACTGAATAACTTGGCCACGTGGCAACAACTAACGCCTTAATAAAATAATAAACTATTAATAATATCTGCTCTGAGTTTCTCATATCTGTGGAACGTCATTAAATCTCTAAAACAGTGGTTTCCAGATTCAGTCCCAAGTGCTGCTATCCGCCATGATGGAAGTACATTTCAAGAAAGAAAAACAGCAACAGAGGATTTAAGCTGAGCCAAAAGGAACAAGGAACTAACAGCTTCCTGGAAATGGAGTGGAGTAGAAAGTTATATTCACCCCCCCCTAAAAATTACTCAATTAAAGTAAAGATGCTCAAACAAAAGTAATCAAGTAAACGTACTTTGTTACTTTCCACCACTGCCAGAGATGGCAAAAGTACTCACTTTCTGTACTTGAGTAAAAGTACAGATACTTGTGTTAAAAAATACTCTGGTAAAAGTGGAAGTACTGATTAAACTTCTTTACTTAAGTAAAAGTACCAAAGTACAGGCTTATAAATTTACTTAAAGTATAAAAGTAAAAGTAGAAACCACTTTTTTCATGCCGTTGCCTACATTTTAAAGGTACACTATGCAACCGGTGTTGATTTTCCAGCGAGGCTCCCCCCAGAGGGCGAAAGTAAAAGTGCACTGTCGTAAATATGCACAGCTGTTCTCCTGGTTTCTCCGTCAAACCAGGCGCGGTTGTTTTGAGCTTAGCAGCGAATGACTAACGCTGCGTTCACACTGGACGTAGCTGGCGCGACAGAAGCAGCGAGTTTACATGCAAAGTCAATGGTTGACGCGCGTCAAGGCGTTGCAAAAGGTCCCGCGCACCAGGCGCAGCACGTCTGAGCAGCTGAAGCAGCGCATCGGGTGCGTTTAACGCAGGGAGAGAGACACAGCGCTGATGATCACTCCTCTTAAACAGTTTATTGACGCCTAAATTAACTGAAAATGCAGAAATCTGCCGGCAGAATATGCAGTTTGGATTATTTAGATGAAAAACACCTACCAGCTGCCGCGGTGAACCGCTGCTGATGAAGGGATCCATACTGTCGGCGCCCCGCTGGTATGTGGGGGTCTGAGCGGCTCGGACAGAAAAAATATTGAAGGCAGGATAATAATCTGAATGAAGTGACTGCACTGATTACGTTTTCAGGTGTATTTTCTCACTTAAACACATATTAAAACTACTTTATTCCCACTGATCACAGCAAATATAGCTGCAAGGCAGAGAAAGGATAGTGAAGCTCCGCCCAACGCGCCTCAGACACACTTTTGCAGCCAGAGCAGCAAAGCTGCTTCAGCCGCGCGTCAGAACTAACTGGTACAAGCAGCAAAAATGAAGCAGCAGACGCGATTTTGCTGCTTTTGCTGCGTGAACGTAGCATAACTGCACAAAGATTACCACTGTGCTAGCAACGAGAATGCTTTTAACTGGGGGGTGTAGCAGTTCTCGCCGTAAAGCAAGACTGACTCTCACGAGACTTCTGAGCCTGTGGGTGCGGGTCGGTGCTCCTGCAGTTGCAAGTGCAGTATTTCCCCCACAGACCACCAGGGCGGCCGAGAATACCTTTGTTCAACCTGAAATGACTCATTTAATCATTCAAAACGTTATGGAACACATTAATTAACTGAAAAATGTTGCATAGTGTCCCTTTAAATGGATGTCTGCCAATAGGACTAGATCTCCGTTGTGTTCATTTTCAATCATCTCGTCGTCCATGCTACTATGCTAACGCCACCGCCACCAAGCTGCAATGATTTGCTGCGAATGAATACCGCCGAATCTGTCTATTCATCTTGTAGTGGTGCGTCAAATGCAACGTAGATTCTCATCCAATTAGATTGAATTTGGTATTGATGACGTGAAAAATAATAACGGTAACTCCATTGAAATGATTCAAAACTAAAGTAACGAGCCAATTTTTTAAAATGTAAGGAGTAGAAAGTACAGATATTTGTGTAAAAATGTAAGGAGTAGAAGTAAAAAGTCACCATAAAAAAAAGTAGTAAAGTAAAGTAAAAATATCAGAAAAATCTTCTTGAGTACAGTAACAAAGTATTTGTACTTCGTTACTTCCCATCTCTGACCACTGCCTATACTGGATTAATTTTCTAATGTTTGTGAGGTTATTAACTCAGCAGCTATTAATCTCAGCTTCACCAATATATGAGAGGTGGAGGTGAATACGTGTAAAATGCTGTTAGCATGTTATGAGCGACCAGCTGGATCTTACCTGGGAATCCGCGTTGAGCACCTTGATTCTCTGAGTGGAGATGAAGAGATCCACCTCCGTTACAGGCTGAGGCTCAGCCTGAGGTCAGAAACAAACCACACGTACCCCTAAACATCCATCTTCACCACCCAGAAGGTTAAAACAACCAAAACGAATCAAAATAAACAACATTTTAGATCAAATATTGTTTTCTACCAGTCAAAATGCTGCTAGAAGTTATAAAAAACAAACATTCAAAGACAAAATAAATGGGGAAAACAAATATGTTTAGAGTTGTTTTTAACTTTGGTCCAACCGGCGCCACCTTCTTACTGACAGCATCTCCTGTTATTCTGAGAAAAAACCTCTGGATGAAGCAGATTTATTTGCTCTGATTTATTTTACAAAAAGATTTGAGTGTTTCATCTTTCATACCAAGAAAAAAAAACAAAAAAACACTAGACTTTGTATTCCAAGTTTGAAGACGTTTCACTTCCCATCCAGGAAGCTTTTTCAATTCAAAATGTGTCGATTAGTGTTCAGTTTAAAGCTAGAGGACGACCTTTTATTTCCGGGTGGATCATCTCAATAAGTGGTCCTCCTAACTGTCAATCATTCTGCTGATATGTTTACGTAAGGCCTGTGTAGGTACCAGACCGTGTCCTGCTTCATGACAGTGACTTACGCAACATGATGAACGGTGCCACATGATAAAAAACATACTGGTTGCCCTGACAACGATTATAACATCACGTAGCATTTGTTAGTGTGTTTAATGACCCATGAAGTTTTACCTGATCGATAAAAAATCTGTTTATGGTGAACAAAGTAACTGTTAGACCACGATATAAAAGAGGAGAGCTGGGTAGCGCTGTGGTTCTGTGAAAATGGTCAAGGGTCGTATGAGAAAAAGTAAGAAGAAAAAGGCCTCAGAAGAAGCAAATATATATCCCAGAATGCTTTGCTTGGAGAGTTCTCCTCGCAAAGTATTATGGGATATACCATAAACAGATATATTTAGTCGCTAACCGGCTCTGACACCGTGCAGTGGGGGAGGAGTTACGTGACTAACGGGGAAGTGATCATCTGTTCGAACGGTAAGTTGCTTTTATAGTCCCCGCTCTATATAGTGATAGAGGGATTTAGGGGTTAGGGCGGACGTTCCGACACAGTAAGCTCGTTTGAGCTATATGAGCAGCAACTTTTAAAAATAGCATGCACGAGGAGAAATGGGCTCGTGCATGCCCTTGCACGCGCATTTTTCTTTTAAGCAGAGAGGGCGGGTCCACAATAACTTTATAGAGCAGCCCAACAAAGCCTTGTTATGAGATGACAAACATGCAAATTGAACCGGAAGAACAGGTCCACCCCTTTAGTAATGAGGAATTGTTGAGGTCTTTGTTAGCCTGCAGTACCCGATACTGGACTATGCCTCTGAACAGGGGAGTCGTTAGGGTCATTGTTGGCCTGGCTAACCAATTCAGATATAATGGTCCCCTGCATGGCGCTGCTCATTCCCATTACTAAGGGGTGGACCTGTTCTTCTGGTTCAATTTGCATGTTTTCTAAGCCATAACAAGACTTGGTTTGGCTGAATTGAAAAAGCTTCCTGGATGGGAAACGAAACGTGTTCAAACTTGGAAAACAAAGTCCAGTGGATTAATTTGAACTTTTTTTTTACTTTTTTGGAAAGACTATGACCTGGATGAATCTTCACCAGCATATTCATCTTTCATAATTCCCCAAATGTAAAAGTAAACCTGTTCTTTAACCATGAAAAGTATCTAATAATTAATTTAGATGTTATCAAGAATTCATTAGAAAAAAACATGTTTCATATTAAAGTCGAGCAGTTTTTACATATGGTCAAATTGTAACATTACTTAAAAGCAGATTTTGTAGGACTGCTGATGGATTTTTACCTTAATGCTGCTAACTGCTTCCTGTGCTTGCATCATACGAATGTTCTTAGATGGAGTCTTCTCTGATAGCAGCTGGATGGAGCCCAGACAGCTGGCTGCAAAGATGATCCCATCAATCAGATCCTCTGGATCACAGGGACCAGGAACTGGAGAGAAATTCAGTCATTCAGTCTCTCTTCACGGATCCAAACAAACCCACAGACCTGAGTTTCAGCACCTCCAACCGGCTGGACATAAAAAAGATGCTAACATGTTCAGGTTAACTTACGTTGCTCTTCCCCCCTCTGACCCTCAGCACTGGCGTACCACAGAGCTGTGTGCTCGGTCTGTTTCTTTTTCCTCTTTTCCTTCACGTTTGCAGTTATTTAAACCAAACCCAGGTTGATCGGCTTTGGTTATTTTAAGTGTTGCAAAAGTCCCGGATGACTGAGAAACATCACCAGAACAGTATCAGTGTATTTCACTGGCAGTAAAACACTTTCTCAGAGAAGAAGGGAGAAAACTCCAGCATTTACCAAAACCAGTTGGAAATACCTACTGGGAAAGTCAAGATTTTACAAGATCGGATAGCTGACACTTTAGACCCCACTGCATTTCATCACTAACTGAGCAAATTGAAGCCCTTCAATAGAGCAGATGATACTGCTTTATTTAATTCTGGGAAAGACATAACAGGTGCAGAATGAGGTTAAAAAGGAAATCAGCAGCATTATCTTCTGTGCAACAACATGCCTACTTTAAGCATATTCCCGCCACCTAAAGGACTGGGGGGAGAAATTTAGTGTATTTGTCTTGTTAAATGGATTGTTATTAAACATTGAGAGTCTCTGCGATTTGAAAATGGCATTTTTATAAATTGCGATTATATTGCAAAATCATTTAATTAATGAATTAATTGCCCAGCCATAGCATAGATTAGAGTAAGGGAGATTAGGTCTTTGGGCATCATGCTTGATGATAATTTAAGCTGAAAATAACATATAAATCATACAAAAGTAAAACTATCAAAGGCAGTTATGTCACTTAAAGTATTCACTAGATAACCAAGCAGATTTTAAAAAGTAAAAACACAACTGAGAAATGAGAAATCCACCACTTTTTCAGTAAAAATTTGTGACATTTTAAAAATAAGTAGACTACAGTTTTTTTTCTATAAGGTTTAAAGCACAACAAGAACCTGAAATCTTTGAAAAGGCCAAAATGATAACAAAATCAATGGAGCTCTATGTTTGTGTGGCAAGAAGAAGTTTATGAACAGAACAGAACCAAAGAAACCAATTGATTAAAGAACGATCAGAGAAGCTCTGCTCGCTGAACATACCAGCTAGGGCTGAAACAATTAATGGGATTAATTGATTATTTCAATAATTGTAACTAATTTAGTAAATTGATTATCAATAACTGGAGTATAGAGACTCTAAAATGTGTCTTGAGCTGAAGGAGTGACTCATTTAGAGCAGTAATTATACCAAAAGAAAAAGTATTCATTTTGCATTAAAGATAAAAATCTTTTTCCTCTGTCAATCTGCTCTATCCAGAACTCCTTAGGTGGAAAAGTTTTAGTTTCATTTGGTTTAATTTTGTGAAAGACTTTTTTTAAGTAACATTTGACTATATCTAATTATTAATTGATTAATAAAAACAATAGACAGATCAATCGATTAGCTTAATAATCATTAGTTGCAGCCCTAATGCCATCTATAACCGATTGGGAAGTAAAATAAATAATCATGTTAATGTTCAATGTTTTGGTTAAAGAGTATGCAGAAAATAACCTAAAGTAAAAATACGTAATTATCAGGTTTGGAGGACAGATATTTCCTTTTATTATGTTTTTGTTAGATGTGTTTTTGTCATGGTTTTGGTTCAGTTTAAGTTTTATTTTTGAATTTTCATTGGTTTTATTTCCATTTTGTGTTATTCTATTTTTTTTAATTGTATTTGAGTTCTTAGGTATTTCTTGTAGCTCCCTTCTAGACTCCTCTGTCCACACCTGCTCCCAATCTGCTGATTAGCCTCGTCTTTGTTTCTTCCCATATATGCACCTCCTGTTCAGTTATTGTTTGCTGGTTTGTCATCATTCATTTCCCCTTAATGTAAGTGTTTTTGGATGTAAGTATTTTTGGACTTGTTATTAAACTTAAAAGAATTCAGCTTCAGTCTCTGCATTTAGGTCCTCCTTTCAAACCTCCACCCAACCTGACATTTTTGATGCTTTTTGTATTTTGAACTTTTTTTGTTCATCTTTAGCTTTAGATCAGGGTGGAGATAACATGAGGTTATTCCTCTTTCTGCTCCATTTCATTTAGTTTATAGGACTTTATGTTTTTGTTTGAATGCAATGAATGGAAAAAAATAAAAGCAGTTTTTCTACAAAAATCTCTCCTTTTGGTTATGATAAATAAAAACTTTTTTGAACCAGTCACAAAGTTTGTTTGTCCGATTGAATGTAGACAAACTGAATTGACTGAATCACTTCTTTGCAGGTATTTATCTCGTCACTTTCTTTTGTTTCAAACCTTTTTCCTGCTGAGAGGAAACTGTTCCCACTCACCTTCTACATATGTGGGGAAGGAAGCAATCCTCTTCCTGGACTGTGAATAAGAGTTAAAAGATGCTTAGTGTTTATATTTTGTCAATCTAACACAAAGTGAACGTAAACAAAAAGCAGTTTTATACAGAACGCACCTCTTTTCGGGATGGAGACACCCGAAGGGCTTCCTCCTGAAGAAGCCTGCTGGAGGACTCTGCTCCTGCAGGGGAAGGCGGGTCTGAGCGAGGCGACTGCAGAGAGACAACCAGGAAGCTGTTTTTTAAACTTTTTTATTAGAATACAAACAAACATTCCTTGACGGCATCAATATTTATGTATGACAGTGCAAAAGGAAGGAAACAAATAAACACCCATTGGGCCCAGAGAGCTTATTAATAGGCTACACATGACTGAAATGGTAAATAAATAAGTGAGCATTTAAGACATTACAGGATACTGTGTGGATCCCCTCAGTTTGAGAGGTATCTTGTTAAACGTAGCCACCTCTTTACAAAAACATCAGTTCTTAGTTGTAGTTGAGCAGTTAAAGCCTCCATTCCATAAACCTCCCTCAGCTTCTGTTTCCACCGTGCCACTGTATGTGGCTGTGGATTCATCCATTTTATTGTCACCATTTTCCTAGAACTAACCAAGAGTATATGTAACAAGGGCTTTTGGTCTCTGGTGTACATGCCTTCAGGAGTTGCACCAAAAAGAAACTGACTTGGGGTAAACGTTATATTAATTCCCCGTACTTTATCTCGTTCATTACCCCCTTCCAAAAAGGGAGCATCGCTGCGCAGTCCCAAAATATGTGTGAGTGGTCCCCAACCATTCCACATCCTCTCCAACAATACATTGCAGCTGGGTTATCTACAAATTTAGAATCCATGGAAGGAGTAAATAATTAGTTTTCTTGTCTTCCAATCAAACTCCCTCCACATTTTACTACAGGAAGGTATTTAGGCTGAAGGTTGAAAGCGGTGGAGCTCAAAGGTTTTTTCACAACACAGGAACGACAAAAATGAGGGCAAAGTTGAAAGTTTCTGGAGCCTAACTCAAAAAGGAAAAATAAGTAAACTTCCAGAAAAGCTGAGATTAAGCCTACTGATCAGAAGGATATTGAGTCTGCAGGTTTTCCTCTTTGGTTTCTGTATTTGGCTCAGCAAGTCAGTCCACAGCTTTACCGATCCTGCTGGAGAAAAGCAGCCCACAGCATGATGCTGTCACCGCATGCCTGGCCCTGGCTTGGCGTGTTCACTGGAAAAACGATCTAGAAATAACTAAAAATGTCTTAAATTAAGAGTATTTACCCTTAATTTGAGTATGTAAATAAGAGTTTGCCAATGGAATGAGTGTTTTACTCTAAACTAAGATAATTAGATAATATGCACTCGAAATGAGACAATACAATTGTGTTTTCTCATTTTATGTGTGAATTGTCTTGTTCCATTGGCAAAATGTCTCTTCTACCTCCCCAATCCAAGAACAAATGCACTTATTTTAAGAAAAAAAGACTTATTTAGATTTCAACTTTTTTCCAGTGGAGCGCTGAGTTCATTTTTCACTGAAAACGTTTTGCATGCAAACAGATCCACTTTGGTCTCTAGTCAGAAGTACCTTCCAGTTGTCATTGTTATTGGAGAACTTCTGAAGCTCCTCCATTGGCCTCCTGGCTGCTCTAATCAGAGCTTTCCTTGCCTGATGAGCCAGTTTAGCTGGACAGTCAGATGAAACTGGTTGTATTTTAATCAAACAAATTAAAATCCTAAAAATGCATTAAAGCAAAGTCTGAGGGGAATGAAAAGGTTGGTGCTAACGGCTATTGGGTCCCTTTGGGCTGTGATGCTCTCACTTTTATTGAAAGGCAAAATTCTTTGTTTCTAAATGTTAATGACAAAGATCTGTAAAATCTCAGCTATCCTTCATGTCACTGAAGGATTTAAATACTTGGTTAAGAAGTTGAGTTTTCTTCCCTCTACGCCGATGAGCAAATAAATAAAAGATGGCAGAGTCTCTAAAGTTTGATAAACTTTTCAAGCAACCTTGCTGGTTTTTGTCAAACAGCCTTTTTTCTAAAGGAGCTGAACTACAGATTTCAATTATGACTGAACCAGTGACCAGAATTAGACACAGATGTCATCCGATGATAGAAAAGGCAAATTTGATTTTCCAAAAAACAACTTGGACTATATGACCTGGTGAACTGTAAAGTGCCTTGACATGACATCATGTGAATTGGAGCTATATAAATAAACTGAATTAATTTGAAATTTTTAAAAGTATTTATAATTTAGAAAAATGTATTAAAAATATAACACCAAAAATTTAATAATTAAATTATTCAATACTCGATCATTATAAATACAGAAACAGCAAAAATGTTGGGATGTATTCAGGATTCACAAGGAGAACGTGCAAATATATATTTCCTAAGTCCAATTAAATTAATCCTTCCCTCATATATCGAACCTATGCTACAAATATAATCAATATTTACCTATGGTCTATTTCCAAATGTTTGTGTTCTAAATGGAAAAGACAAAAAACATCTTAAAGCCTAAAGAGCCGCTGCTTTATTTTGGAAACACGTTAGCTGTCTTTTAACCTGATCATTGGTTAATTATTTACGGTAGTTTGGATCTGGAAACAGATCTACGGTGTAAGAAATAAAGTCTGTACATTCAACACTATTTCGGAGATGCTTCTAGAGCTTAAAAAACAAAAATTTAAATAGTCATGGTCTATTTAAGAGTAGTATCTTAATAAAATGTAGCTAAGATTACTGAAGAAAAAATATTTGAAGCCAATATAAGCAAATATTGTTACAGAAGGAACTGGTTTCTTAAGTTTCATGATAAAAAGAAAATTGGTCTGGAAAAGAATTTTCATGCAACTTTACGTGTTTGTTTCTTTATTACATCATTTTAAATATCAGACTAATGATCAGTTACTCAGTACTTAAGGAGCTTTTTTATGAAATACTTTTTTACTCTTACTTGAGTAATTCCTTGAATACGTTTTCAGCCACTGATGTAAAAAAAGGTAAAATGTTTTCAAATCTTCCTTTATTTCTCCTAAAGAAACAAAAATTAATTAAGAAAAACCAAAAAGGATGAATCCAGAAATAATTTACCCCCAAATGTGAGGAGATTAACTGTGAAGTAATGTGGTTGGAAGAAAGCAAAATGACTCATTTATCTGTAGAAGCAACATTTCTCCACATAAAACGCATCATCAGGCAGCAGCAGAACCTCAGGAAGAGTTCAGACCATCCTCACCTCACTTTGAGCGCTCTGATCCATCTGCTCCTTCTGCTTGGCTTGCTCCTCCTCGTGCTTTTCTACCTGATACAACCAAAAATTTTCCATAGCTTTAGAATAGTGCAGAAAGGCAGTTAAGACTCAGAGTCACAGAGGAAGCTGCATTTGAAGGACGGAGCAGGTGAAATGCAGCAGCAGCGTCACAGAGAGCGAGCTCCTCAGGTGACTCTGACACGTTCAAGGCCGTCATGGAAAGTCGGTCATGGGACAGAGCATCATCCTGACTTTTCCTGAGTAACTTGTGCATCATTTACAAAGAAATATGTTTAAAGAAATAATTTTAATAGGAAAAAATGAACCAGTGTTTAAAGTACAAAGAACACAGAACCAATAAGTTCTGATAGATTATAGAGTTAGGAAAAGGTAAACAGGTCATCCCTGCTGGTACCGGATCCCTGATTAAACATTTAGCCTGTTATCTAATACGCCTTTCAGTTCCTCCGCTATGTTTAATAAATCATTAGGATAATGGGGTTAGAAGACAGAGAGAAAGAAGATACTGCTGGAGGAAACAAAGCAGCAGCATGAGAAAGCAAATAATGCTGTAAAAATATGAAACGTCACACATTTAAAGAATCCTCAGATGAAATAATTAAGAAGGTTACATAAAACTTCTAAACATCATTTGGATGCCCTCCTCACCCCCTCTTTTGTTGGGAACACCTGAGGTTTCATGGGATATCATTTTCTCACATTACAAATAATACAATTCTAAATAAGTCATTTTTTTCTTATAATAACAGCCTTTTTCTTGAATTGAGGAGGTAAGTGAGACACTTTGCCAATTGAACAATTTAAAATAAGAAAAAAACAATTGCATTTTCTTATTTCAAGTGCATAATATCTATCTTATTTTAAGACTATAAATACTCATTTCATTTGCAATTCATCTTATTTACCTACTTGAATTAAGGGTAAATACAATTAATCTAAGAAATCTTTACTTATTAGTCAGTTTCTGCAGTGCAGTGGTTCCTGCACAGAGTTCAAGCCAAACAAACACATTTTTCTTTTAACTCTTAGCATTTTTATTATTTTTTTTCACTAATCTGAAATGCTAAATTAAAATTAACAACACACCATGATACAGTTCTGTGGGAGAAAAGAGGGATTTTTATTCTTTTAAGTTGTGTCTATTATTGTTTAGTTGTTTTTGCTTGTTTTTTTGCTTTTGTTTTCTTGTTTTACATGTGTGACCTTTTGTCAAGGTCGTGGTTTTATATGTCAGTAGGAAACTTTAAATCAGAGACCAGTTCCAGTAGAACAATTGATCAAAAGATGAACATTTGGAAATAATTAACAAAGCATCCAAAGGCGTTTCATTTCAGAGATTCACCCTCATAAAAATTGTTCTAACATGGGGGGGCTAATAAATGTCTGTAAATAAAAATATTTCTGTCACATGAAAACAAATGGCATAATGATCAGAATTAACAGAGCAATCTTAACATTTACTGAGTTAAAATATCACTTTTATATTACAGAGGCCACCACTCATTTAGTTTACTTAATTTTCTTTTGTTATATAATTATTTTTTAGTACTGTTTTTAGTGCAAAACGTTTTTTTAACCATTTGTTTTTTTTTTTTTTTTATATATTCTAAGTCAGTAGTTTCCTAAGTGGGGCGGGGCGTGCCCTCTAGGGGTCACCCAGTGTAATTGCAGTTTCATTGGTGGAATAAATGACCTGATTTAAGAGAGTTCTTTAAATAAATGTATTGATAGTGATGCTGAATTCTGCCATACAGAAGACTAAACAACTAAACGTAAAGAAACGATACTTTAATGGTGGCAATTTTGTGATTTAGAGAATTAATATTACTTTGCTGCAATGTTTTATTTAAGCCTTTGGCTTTTCTTTGTTCAACTCTTGAAAAGGTTAATCGGAGGGATGCACTGGGGGGAATTGGGCGGTAGCATAAACTTTCTTCTAAGCTTGGAGAACTTAGCAAAACTACAAAAAAGGAATTAATAAATATATATTATCTCTTCCCCACAGGAAGTGCTTTGGTTTCTGGTCGTTTATTTCCTGTTTCCATCTTTTTGCAGATAACCTACATTCTGGTTACTGTTATTGTGGGGCTAGTTAAACTTTAGCTACTGATTGAAATCCTTTAATTAAAGTAACTCTTTTACTTTACCAGTAAAAAAAAATTAAAATCATAAGCTACTTAGTACTTCAGTACTAAAGTAAAATTAACCTTTAATCTTGAATGATACAAACTAACTTATACAAACTAACTTATAAAAATAATTTCTATTCACAGATAAGTTAATTTTCCTCTTTTGCTCACTGTGTTAATAAAGAGATAATCAGTACTGTCTATTTTTCTTTTTTTAAATAACATTTTTTAAATGATTTATAACTATTATTTTTGATTATAAATGAAACTTTATTGCAGTTTTACCTCAGCAGCTAAATACTTTAAAAGCTCTTTGATTGATCACTGCATTGGAGCTACAGATAGCATAAAAACTAAAACAGAACATGAAACACAATCAATAGATGATAATACATATGGATTGTACGGAAGAGGATTAGGGCCACTGAAAAAACAAAAAAGTTAACTGATTTTTAAATATTATCTCAGTTTAATATGGAAAAAAAGTCAGATTTCTGGCTTTAATCTCAGAATTGTGGATCTTAATATAGATGGGCACCATGAAGGCAGAGAAGTGGAGCACTTAGCTTCACTGACAAAGATGAGAGTTGTTTGGGAGAAACAGGAACGCATTGACGAAAAATGATGGAATTAGGCAACTTTTTTCATGCCAGAGGGTGATGCTATTTCATAAATGGAAGAGCAGAAGAAGATTAAAACAAGAGAGCTTGTTTAGTCTCTAAAACAGACATGGCAACGACTTGATGCTAACACGTTTGTTAGCTTTTTTTACTACTTTTTTTCTAATCCTATTCCGCAGGAATGTGTCGTATCCTCAGTCCTCAGGTAAATAAACACTGACCTAAAGTAGGAGAGGCTTGGAACTGACGCAGCAGTTTTTACTAATTCAAATCAAACATATTTTATTGATGAGAGACGCTGCACATGCTCAGTTGAAACCTTGATCATTTTCTACATTTATCGGCCAAAACTTTCCTTTAAGATGTGAAATCTGAGGTGTCGAGGAACAAAGTAAGTAATACTTTGTTACGTTACTAAAGTAGAAATTTTAGCAATCTATTCTTTACTGGAGTAATTCTTTTTTAGATACTTTTTACTTCTACTCGTTATTATCTAAATTTTCTACTCCCTATATTTTTAAAATAGACTTGTTTGGTTTCATTTAAGCTCATTTTCATTATGGCCTGTTGGCAGTGTTGTAAAGTAACGAAGTAAAAATACTTCACTACTGTACTTAAGTATATTTTGGAGTACTTTATACTTTCCAAGAGTATACATTTTTTGAGAACTTTCACTTTTACTTCACTTCATTTACGAACTTCATTGCATACTTTTACTCTATTACATTTTCAATGTTTGGTTTAGTTACTAAGTAAAAAAAAAAAAAAAAAAAAAAAAACGAGCAAGAGAGCAAGAGAAACGTAATGTTTTGACCCCGCCTACTGACTACAAAGTCGGGTCTTGCCTGGGCTCGTTCATCAACACCAATAGGATACGCCTGTTTCGCAAAGCCAGTGTAAATTTATTCTACACTTGGTTGTATTATATTATTTTTAGGGATGCACGATATTGGGATTGGGATTTTGGCCGATATCCGATATGCCGATATTTTAAAACTCATGTAGCCGATAACCGATATCAATACCGATGTTAAAGCTGGACAAAAATAAGTAGTTATTGAAAATAGCTGGTTTGTTATCCATTTCTGACACTTTGAAAAATAATATATTCAAATATATTTTCATATGCTGATATCAAATTGATTTTTAAAAACGCGGTATCGATCTATTTTACTTTCAAAATCTCGTGAAATTTCATCGTTCTGTTACAAACTCTCGTGATATTTTGCAAATTCTTGTGAGATTTTGTTAGTAAAATAGATCGATACCGCGTCAATATATCAACATATAAAAATATGGCAACATTTGGTGAATTTTCGGGGATTTCGTAGCATAACGATGACACATAGCAATATTTCATTAGTAAAAGAGATTGATATGGGGTTTTTAAATGGCAATATATTAGCATATGAAGATATTGGGATATTTTAATGTATCAATATTTTTTCCCTCGTCTTTAGAAGTTTTTAAGTCTGTAAAAAAGAAGTTTTTGAGGAAGAAGAAGAAGTAGTATTTTTTTTTTTTTTTTAGACTTTAGAAACTCAGAAGCTGATCAAATATCGGGTTAAATATCGGTGGGGTGGCCGATGTCCGATATTCAGTTTTAAGGCCGATACCGATAGGGGGCCGATTATATCGTGCATCCCTAATTATTTTAGGTGAATTTAACCTTCAAAGTTTACCAAAATGTTAAAAAAATGTCATTCAAACTGCACTAATTTTTACTTATACTTTTCACTACATTACTTGAGTACATCTATTTTTACAGTAATTCTTAAACTTAAGTACAAGCCATTTCAGATACTTTAAGACTTTTACTCAAGTAACATTTCAGTCAGTGACTTGGACTTTTACCAAAGTCATATTTTGGAGAGGTACTTATACTTTTACTGGACTCCGAGATTTCAGTACTTTATACAACACTGCCTGTTGGTATTGAAAAGTAAAAATAAAACTTATCAAAATATTTTTTTTTTTCATCCAGACAATTAATTTCTTTGTGGTTGGACTTGGTGCTGCCCCAACTTGTTGCTCACCACAAACCAAAATAAATAGTTTTTCAAGATGATGCAAAGTTAAATGTGACACTGTTACCATTAGTTATAAAACTAAGAAAATGAAGTCTAAGGAAGTTATCATCCAGAATTGTAGAAGAATGTTCCTTTAATAGGGTAGAGCAGTAAAGCTTCTTTCCTTAACATTTGTCTCTGGCTTACTTTTACGTTTTAAAGTAAAAGTAATTTAAATAGTTTTTAAAAATAGTACTTTACTTGAGTAGAAAGCTGAAGTTGATCCTCTAACTTCTACAAAAGTGTTTTTAAATAGTAGGATTTATACTTCTAGTGAGTAATAAACAGTAATAATTTGGATACCTCTGTGTGAAAGTCATTGTTATCAAGTGGTGTATTTTTTGTAATATTGTCCTCATCGTTTGTATGGATGAAATCTAACTTAGACTAAAGTAATGTTTGGTTTACTTTAAAGCTGACCGTTTGGTTTAGGCTAAGGTTTGGCTGCAGCCTCTTTTCAGAATTAGCTTTTGAGTTTCATGGGTTCAAAACAGTTATGGGTTAATTAGAGATAAATAACTAAATACACTTAATATAGGTATTAGTATTTATAAACATTAATATTATTTAGAAATATACACTCACCGGCCACTTTATTAGGTACACCTGTCCAACTGCTCGTTAAGACTTAATTTCTAAGCAGCCAATCACATGGCGGCAACTCAGTGCATTTAGGCATGTAGACATGGTCAAGACATTCTCCTGCAGTTCAAAGCGAGCATCAGTATGGGGAAGAAAGGTGATTTGAGTGACTTTGAACGTGGCATGATTGTTGGTGCCAGAAGGGCTGGTCTGAGTATTTCAGAAACTGCTGATCTACTGGGATTTTCACGCACAACCATCTCTAGGGTTTACAGAGAATGGTCCGAAAAAGAAAAAACATCCAGTGAGCGGCAGTTCTGTGGGCGGAAATGCCTTGTTGATGCCAGAGGTCAGAGGAGAATGGCCAGACTGGTTCGAGCTGATAGTAGGGCAACAGTGACTCAAATAACCACCCGTTACAACCAAGGTGGGCAGAAGAGCATCTCTGAACGCACAGTACGTCGAACTTTGAGGCAGATGGGCTACAGCAGCAGAAGACCACACCGGGCGCCACTCCTTTCAGCTAAGAACAGGAAACTGAGGCTACAATTTGCACAAGCTCATCGAAATTGGACAATAGAAGATTGGAAAAACGTTGCCTGGTCTGATGAGTCTCGATTTCTACTGCGATATTCGGATGGTAGGGTCAGAATTTGGCGTCTACGACATGAAAGCATGGCTCCATCCTGCCTTGTATCAACGGTTCAGGCTGGTGGTGGTGGTGTCATGGTGTGGGGAATATTTTCTTGGCACCCTTTGGGCCCCTTGGTACCAATTGAGCATCGTTGCAATGCCACAGCCTACCTGAGTATTGTTGCTGACCATGTCCATCCCTTTATGACCACAATGTACCCAACTTCTGATGGCTACTTTCAGCAGGATAATGCGCCATGTCATAAAGCTGGAATCATCTCAGACTGGTTTCTTGAACATGACAATGAGTTCACTGTCCTCAAATGGCCTCCACAGTCACCAGATCTCAATCCAATAGAGCATCTTTGGGATGTGGTGGAACGGGAGATTCGCATCATGGATGTGCAGCCGACAAATCTGCGGCAACTGTGTGATGCCATCATGTCAATATGGACCAAACTCCCTGAGGAATGCTTCCAGCACCTTGTTGAATCTATGCCACCAAGAATTGAGGCAGTTCTGAAGGCAAAAGGGGGTCCAACCCGTTACTAACATGGGGTACCTAATAAAGTGGCCAGTGAGTGTATATATAATTCAAATAAGATAAAAAAATTTCCCCCAAAAAATCAGAGCTGAAAGAAGATCCTCCTCTATAACTTTAATTTAGACAGAATGGATGCAGAAATAGGCTTTAGCAAAATATATTTTGTCTTTATTAATATGGATGTTTGTTAATTTTATTGTTGGCACAACTTAGACTGACCCTGAGGTCCACATTGGTCCCTACCTGTAACCACAGGAGGGAGATGAAATTATTAACATTTGGATTTCCATTAAAAATTATATGTTTTTTAAAGAAAAACTTGATATATTAATTAGGTATCTTTAATTTTACTGTTTAAAGAAGTTTCAAAATGTAATTTTTCATGTTAGGACGTCTAAGTTTACATTTTATGAATAATCCAGTCAAAAAACTACACTAAAAACGACACTAAAATGTTTTTAACAACAATTTACTATTTTATATGAATATTGTGAAGATTCTTGCCATGTAATCATATTTAAATTCTGCAGACACTTAGCAGGCAGATGAAGGTTTTACATATGAATAATCCAATCTTCTTGGAGGACTGGAGGAGAAATGAAAAACATGTCACAGCCATCCCCAGTCTCCTCTAAAGAGGCTTAAAAAAGCTAATTAATTTAAAAAAGTGTATTAGACACAGTAACCACCTATTTATACTAACTGACACCTCTGTGCTATGAAAGTCTTTCTGCCTTCAGTTACTGCACTAAACAAAGACCAACTGCAGCAGACGGATTCATTTCTACTATTATTACTCTACGGATTCTTGGATCATTGATTGCAATAAAAAAAAAGAGGAACTTTGAAGTTTTTTTTTAGGCAGAAGTTCAAATAGAGGGGAGAAAAAAAGCATTAAAAAACTAACATTTGTCTTGAAATAAATATTTCAGATGATTAAATATTTAACATCCTTTCATGAAGCATTTAAAAACAACAACATTGAAAGCTTCTTACTTACATCTCCAGGACATGTCTGCAGATCGTACTCCATACTTGGACTCAGGTCCTGCCTCATTACCCAGATTGGTTCCTTTGGAACATCCGGCGTATACGGCGATCTGATGGTTCTGGTCTTCACCTCCTCTATGGCCTCCCTGATGTCCTTGATGACCAGAGAGATGCTGTCCGTCTTCTCCTGAGTGATTTTTAAGGATAGAGTCTCCTCAGAAGGGCTGGCTGCCTGGTGTCGGGCTGAGTCCTCCTCTATAGCAGCTTTGGAACCGTTTGAGCTGGGGGGTCCAGGAGGTTCTTCTACCGGCAGCTTTTCTGCTTCACTTCCACGACTCACAGGGTTGAGGCTTTGGCTGCGCTGAGCGACAGATGATTCAGCGTCCCTGTCAAACTCATAGCAGGTGTTGGTTCCTGGGTAGTGGGCAAACTCTGCATCCTTTTCGGGGCTGTCTGACTCGCCGTCTGAGCGCTGGGTGTAGTGATGCAGCCGTGAGCCGACGGCCTCCTTCTGATGATGGCCGTGTCTCATCGGAACACCAGCTCCTCTCTGTTTGAGAGACTCCTTATTGTTTGAGCAGCCCGCAGGACCTAAAGGTGAACCTGAAACATCACCGATTTCTTCATAAACCTGGTCAGAGAGTGAATCCATCTCGTACAGCTCAGCGTACACATTTTCTGTGTTTTCGCAGGCCGTGCCAAAGGCGTGGCCCTCAGAGTGGCCTTCTGGTTGGGAATAGACATCCCTGCAGCAGTCAGCATTCAGCAGCTGCCCTCGGCTGCTCGCCTGCTCTCTCAGCAGCCGCGTTTCCTCGTCTGCTGACATGAACTCTTGACCAGTGTTTCCATAGAAACTGTGAACGGCAGGATGGACCAGCGAGGAACGATCGTTCTGGGTTCCGAGTGTTTGGAGCTGATGAACAAAGTGGGATCTCTCTGCCTCTCTCTGTTTCTGACTCTCCTGCTCAGCTTGGAGTTGGGCTCGACTCTCCGCCTGCCTGCGGTAACGTCTCCCTGCTGCTCTGCTGACAGATGGACGGGCTCGGAGGTCCACGTCGTCCTCCTGTGGTCTCTGCCCCTCAGGAACACTCGCTCTCCCACTGTTACCTTCAGCAGATGAGGCTTCAAAGCAGAGGATGGACATTTCTTGGTTCCCCGGATTAGAAGATCGGCCATTATGGCATTTTTTCTGTTGGTAAGATCCAGAATCCCTGTCTTCCATTTTTTTCCTCCTTAGGTTGGGATTTCTGGGAGCTTGTTTGGTTCCTGGTGGATTTTATGAGGTCAGAGAGAAGAAATCTGTGGTCAAACTGCCTGAAGGCATCTGGGTTAAACTGAAAATAAAAGAAAAGAAGGAAAAATCTCAAGATAGTAAGAAAAGTTTGTGGAAGAGACACATTTTTGATTTGTGTCTCTTAGCTGCCTTATACTCTATCATCTGATCGGACATCCAGGTTTTTGCTTCTTTAAGCGATGGACGTCCAACTCCACCTCCTGATTTTGACTTTAAAAATTCAGTGACCACAAATTATGAAATCATTTCACCATGGATGGATAGGGACGTCTAGGATCATAGCTCTATGCATTTCAACTCATTGCTTAGTCAAAAATGGGCAAATCATTCTAATTTAGTCAGTCACTGGCGTGAGAGGAGAGAGAAACCTGAACGATCACCAGTCCATCCACAGGGTAACAGAGAGAGACACACATGGCATAGAAACACACACACAGAAAAGACATGATGGGGGGGGGGGTCATATTCAGAGACCATGAAAACCACAGGAAGAAAGACCTCAGGCTGGGTTTCAAACCCTGGACCTTATTAATGCAAACATGCAGAAACCTTTCTATATTATAACTGATCTATGTGTGTTTTTCTAACAGCAGAGATCAATAAACCTGAAAAAAACTAGAATGAGTCTTTTTATCCTGTCTACATACAGACATAGATAGATAGATAGATAGATAGATAGATAGATAGATAGATAGATAGATAGATAGATAGATAGATAGATAGATAGATAGATAGATAGATAGATAGATAGATAGATAGATAGATAGATAGATAGATAGATAGATAGATAGATAGATAGATAGATAGATAGATAGGGTTAGAGGTGGTGTAAGATTTGAATATTTTCTGGATAAACTGGGTCAGTGCGCTGAATAGAGCATCAGCAGCGGTGATGAAGCTCTGCTCCCAGCAGCTCCTTCCTCCCTCGGTGGCCGTTAGGAGGAACCAGCTGCGTTATAGCATCTCATCTCCGCTATTCTCCCTGCAGCCGCTCCGATAATCAGCACCGCGGACAGAGAAAAGCTCAGCCTGCAGAGCCGATCTGTGGTCTAACCGTTTTCAGCAGATTTGTGGATAAACTCACCTGCTAGCAGAGGGTAGCTGTTTTCCTGACGGTTCTCCATCATCCAGCAGGCGTCTGCTGCGTGGTGGAGGGGGGTGGGGTGTGTGTGTGTGTGTGTGTGTGGGGGGGGGGGGGGGGGGGGAGTCGGTCTGTCTTCATGATGCATCATTGATCTAAACTCTCCTGAACGCTTTCCAACCTCTGCACCTTCATCTCCTCACTGACTCGCATTTCCTGCTTTTGCACAATATTTCCTTTCTGTTGCAGAAAGGCGCTCCATGCAACACCATCAGTTTATTGTGCAAGAATCCTTGGTTTAAGATTTTTTTTTAAATCTACAAATAAGCATGTTGAAGATAGACCATTAGAAAATGTGTCTTTAAAAGGGTTACACTGCAAAAAACATCTAGAATTAAGTAAAAAATATTCTTAAATTGAGTGTATTTACCCTTAATTTTAGCAGATAAATAAGATGATTTGCCAATAGATTGAGTATCTCTACTCCTAAAACAAGATAATTAGATAATATGCACTTTAAATAAGACAAAGCAATTGTCTTTTTCTCAGTTTAAATGTAAATTGTCTTGTTCCATTGGCATATTTTCTCAATTACCTCCTCAATTCAAGAAAAATGCACTTAATTTAAGCAAAAATGACTCATTTAGATTTCCATTTTTTGCAGTGTAGTTATCTAACTCTTCTTAATATCTATGTTTTATTGTTGATCTTGTAAAAACCAAATGATTTGCAGTGTAATCTCTTTATCATTATGAACATGAAACAAACATAAATAAGCTGCTTTAGTTAATTTTAGATTGCAGCACACAGTCAGCCCATTCAGACAATTTAAAGATTTCAATCAAAGGAAACGCAGCTGATTGCATCAAGTCAAATTCAGCAGGTAAATCAGATTATCTGCTAATTGAATTAATATTTTTGGCCTTAAAACAAGTTAAATATTATGCCCATGAGATAAGACAATACTGTTTTTTTTTGTTTTTTTTACTTATTAACTAAAAACAAGAGAAAATACACAAAATACACAACAACTGATCCTACTTAGATTTCAATTTTTGCAGTGCTTCCCATCCTTGAATTGCAGAATGAATGAATTGCGTGTTTGAGGCTATCTTTGTGACTCATAGACGAGCTTTAGTCCTCGGTTTAAATCCTGGTCTGGAGATCTTTGATGCATGTGTGTCCTCTCTCTACCACCTGTTCCTTGCTTGGCTTTCTACTAGCTGTAAAAGCCTGTATAATGTAGAAAATATAATCCTTTATTACAGTCTCTATTACCATCTTCTCTTGGGTCAGTTACAACCTTAAGTTAAGGTGGCTGATACAAAGCTTTGAACCAATTTGACTGTATGATCTGGTTGAATTGTCTCTGTAGAATGCCTTGAGCTGACATGTGTTGTGAATTGGCGCTAAAGAAATAAAGTGAATTGGACTGAATTATCACAACTCAGAAATTGAAACAGAGTTACAAGTTTAGACATAATATCAGATGCTAGTTTTAAAAAACATTTTTTTTTGCCTGATATCATCAGTCAAACCTGAAATAATAAGGATTGCTTTAACAATTATGGAGCATGTATGAGCAACACTGCAAAAACTGATCTACAGCTGATTTACTTATTTATAAGGTCAGTAAATCTCTGCTGTACAAATGCAATAATCCAAGTAACAACTATGTAGTATTCTCTTAGCGCTCTACTGTACAATTTTCTAGGAAACATATTCCAGGAAATAACATTATGTTAATGCTTTTTTTTTTACTGTATACACTCTTTTTATATAGTCGTATTTTTATATTTAATGGAATCTTGCTTTAACAATTTGTACTTTAAGGAGTAATCCCAAGGGATAAATAGAGTTAAATAATAATTAGAATCAGCTGACTTTGCCCCTAATTTGAGCAGATAAATATGATGATCTTCTATGATACTATTCACTTGAAATAAGATATTGGAGTCAGTTTTTCTTTTTTTTTTATGCATCCAAGTTTTCTTTGACAGTTTAAGGTGTTTGGTTGCTATCAGATTGATGTCAGGATTCCTCCCAGTAGTAGGGATTCTACTTTCCAGCTGCTCTAAAATCACCAAAGGAAAATCATTTTGTTATCTTCATAATATATTTGTCTTGTTAAAGCTTGATTTTTAAAGCCAGTGGTGCCTAAATGAGTAAAATGCAAAACTGCAGGTTATCAGACACTGAATGTGCAAATCCAGACCTTCCCAGGCTGACTGGGTGTTGCATACCACTTCCATTTCAGTTAAAAGGGATTTTTTTTTTTTTGCAAATTAATGAAGACCCTCACAGTCCTTCATTCATGTCAATGAATGCCACAGTTTGGCTCTTTTTAAAGAGGCAAACTGTGGCATTCAAACACTGAGGCTGCTCAGTTTCTCTTATGAATGTTTCTGGTTTATCTTGGCTAAATCTTCTATTGGGAGAACATGTTTCTCATGTCTCTGTGAGTGGATGTGGTGCTGCTATCAGATCAATATTTACCTTTGTCTGCTGTAGCCATGGACACCCACGGTTCTTCTCCGGCTCCATATCAGCTTGTTATTTCTTCTGAGCTGCTTTGTTTTTATATTCTGAAGGTTTTCTTTAATCATGCGATTGGAAAACAAGCTGTTTGGTGGAGCAGGCTTCAACAAAACAAATTTAGGAAACTAAAAATATGTAAAAACATTGAATATCTGTCAAAATAGTCAGTAAAACAAAATATGTTTGGAAAGGAAGCAGAGAAAAGCAATAGCTCATCCAGGCCAGTCCCAATGGTTACATTAAAAACTGTGTGTAAAATAGTAAATATATATATACACACACACACACACAAATAATTATATATATATGCGTGTATAAATGGAGTTACAAATGTACCTTTTTCATACAGATCAGAGCTTCATTACTGTACATACGCTCCTAAATTAAGGGGTGAAATAATCTCACTTTTAATCTTTTTCAGTTTTATACAAATTGTTGATGAACTCCTTAGATTTTCTCATGGATCTCAGTACAAGAGATTGGAACCCTACTGATTTTTGATTCAATCCAGGTTATTTCCACAGGGATCAGTGCTAGGACCAATTCTCTTTACTTTATACATGCTCCCAATTGGTAGAATTATTAGACAGCATGGGATTAATTTCCACTGTTATGCTGATGATACCCAGCTATATCTGTCTATAAATCCAGATGAAGCTAACCCATTACATAGATTACAGGCATGTCTGAAGACATAAAAACCTGGATGACTCTTAATTTTCTGCTTCTGAATGCAGACAAAACAGAAGTTATAGTCTTTGGACCAGAGTCTCTGAAAAAGAAACTGATTAGCCAGTCACTTCATTTGGATGGGATTAAACTGATTTCAGATAATAAAGTAAAAAATCTTGGTGTTATTTTTGATCAGGACCTGTCATTTAAATCCCACATCAAAGAGGTTTCTAGAATTTCCTTCTTTCATCTGAGGAACATTGCAAAAATGAGAAATCTCCTGTCCAGGGGTGATGCTGAGAAACTAGTCCATGCATTTGTTACTTCAAGGCTGGACTATTGTAATTCTTTACTATCAGGAAGTCCACAAACTGTAGTTAAAAGCCTTCAGCTGATCCAAAATGCTGCAGCCAGAGTTCTAATGAAAATTAAAAAGAGAGATCATATCTCTCCTATCCTGGCTTCTCTTCATTGGCTTCCTGTTAAATCAAGAATAGAATTTAAAATCCTCCTTCTCACATATAAAGCCTTAAATGGCCAAGCTCCATCTTATATCAGAGATCTGATTGTTCCTTATGTTCCTAACAGAGCACTTCGCTCTCAATCTGCAGGTTTACTAGTGGTTCCTAGAATTTCTAAAAGTAGAATGGGAGGCAGATCTTTTAGTTATCAGGCTCCTCTCCTGTGGAACCAACTACCAGTTTTAGTCCGTGAGGCAGACACCCTGTCTACTTTTAAGGCTAGGCTTAAAACTTTCATTTTTGATAAAGCTTATAGTTAGGGTGGCTCAGGTTATCCTGAGCTATCTCTATAGTTATGCTGCTATAGGCTTAGACTTTTGGAGGACATAGGGACCCCCATTTCATCATTCTGCTTCATTCTCTCTCTGTTCTCCTATTCTGCAGAATCTGTTAGTTCAATCTCTAACCTTCTGCTCTCTCTGCTTTTCCTCAGAGTAGCTTTGCCTCGTCTGTTCCTGTTTGGCTGTGACGTCATCCTGGAAAAAAACATCAGCTGTGCTGCTTCTATCAACACCCTTGTTAATAGATGTTGGAGATCGGCCTGTTTTCCAGTGTGGTCCTGTTTCTCTGACCGTGACTGAGTGGATGTGCTCTCTTCGTCCTCTGGCATGGGAGCTGCCTTGGAGCTCGTCTGCCTGGCTGTGTGTTTCCTGGACGGGGCCGCCTTTTACAGCTGCTTTTTGTATCTCTGCTTCTGTCTCCTTGAACCCCAGTCGGCCTCGGCAGATGGCCGCTCACACTGAGCCTGGTTCTGCTGGAGGTTTCTTCCTGTTAAAAGGGAGTTTTTCCTCTCCACTGTCGCTACAAGCATGCTTAGTGTGGGGGATTGTATTTGAGTCAATGAGTCGATGCAATCAACTGGTTTTCCTTAGATAGAAAACTTTGTATCAATTTGACTGTATGATCTGGTTGAACTGTAAAGTGCCTTGAGATGACATGTGTTGTGAATTTGGTGCTATATAAATAAACTGAATTGAATTGAAATTTCTATAACACCAACTCACAGCACATATGATCTCAAGGCTCTTTACAGAGACAATACTGTCAGATTGGTCAGGAAAACTAACTGATTGCATCTGGTCGTTGCTCCTCCTGGATGGGCTTGCGGCGAAGATTTCCGCTTGCATTTTATTGTTGACTCTTCAGCAATCCCTCACACCAAGGAGGTATGTAGCAACAGTGGGGAGGAAAATTCCCCTTTAACAGGAAGAAACCTCCAGTAGAACTAGAACCAGGATCAGGCTCATCTGCTCATGGCTCAGCAGCCATCTGCTGAGGTTTTAGATTTAAATTGTCATGAAGGGGACTGATGGACCCAGTATTCCTATGGACAGGCAGTGAGAAAGTTCAAAATGTTTATTCACAGAAAAACATTAACGGACAGAACTGAAGTGTGCAGCTGTTGATCTGCGGGGTGGGGCGCAACCCATCACTAGCACTCTGGTTTAACAGTTTAGTCCAGAGAATAGGCAGAATCCAGCCGATGGACTGCCAAACGAACTGCAGCGCAAAGCCGCCCATCAGTGTCCCCCAACACAACAACCTCAGCGAGCAGGCAGGAATCCCATCCAGGTCAGTGATACAAAACAGACAGGGATAGTTCTGGAATCCAGGAGTCCTAGGCCCGATCAGGGATTTCCGATCCACAAAGGAACAGAGAGATCCAGGGTTCCAGGAAGGCTGGTTCAGAGTTTTATGATTCGAGCTCAGATAGAAAAGCACAGATGCAGAAAGGAAGAATCCAGCGGGAGTCCAAAGATGGTTCTGGCAAACAGATCAGATGGGAGCAGACAGGCTCAGTGGTTGAGAGGGGAACAGAATCAGGAAATCAGAAACCACTAAGGAAACACTGAAACGCTTTCACCAGTGAGTAACGAATAAACTCGCCTGAAGACTCTGGTTCTTGAATAATCTCCTCACTAGAATGGGGATGTAAACCTTGCCTAACTAAAACTAACGAAACAAACATACAGGCATGAAACATGAAACAAACAATGATCTGGCCCTGATAGCTGGGTAGAACCGTATATATAGCAAAGGGAGCAGGTGAATAAGATTAACCTAAATAAGAGAGCGGGATGGGAACGGCAGGTGAATGGAGTAAGTAATTAAGGTCAGCTATCAGGGTAGATCATAACATAAATATCACCTGTTCAGTTTTAAATTGTACCACATTGGAATTTTAAAAAGCATTTAAGAATACCAAATGTGATGTACTATCCTTATTGCTGTTTTTTAAATTGTGCATATTTTTGTAGATAACTTCTAAAATGTGTTAACAGATAGTATAATATAGTAGTAATGGTGAAGCTTGTGCAAAGATTTTCTGTGTAATATATGCCTCGTTTGTCAGAGTATCCTTATATTTTTTGTCATATTATCACACAAGTGTTTTATGTGCAGTTTTCACATGGCAGGCCCAAGCATCTACGAGGTGCAAAACAGAATTTGGTTTTGGAGCCTTCTATGGCCAGTAATTTAGATTCCTGCAGTGCTATGATAATAACATCACATTAATAATACATCTTCTTCATGCTCCAGGGTTACCTGTGGAGTACCACAGATATCAGTACTAGGACCAATTCTCTATAATGTCTACATATCTATATCTATACAGTACAGACACTTTTCAAAGAGTTTTCTTTTGAAGATTCACACTGAAGGCATCTAAACTATTACTTAACATGTGGAAATATATATTTAACAAGTGTGAAACAACTGAAAATATGTCTTATTTCCTAGGTTCTTCAAAGTAGCCACCTTTTCCTTTGATTACTGCTTCAGTCACTCTTGGCTTTCTCTTGATGAGCTTCCAGAGGCACAATGCTGATGATACGTAGCTATAAACATTCTGCTTTTAAACTTAGACATGACAGAAGCTCAGAGACTGTGGTCTAAATAAGCTGATTAGTCAGTCACTGCATCTGGATGGGATTAAACTGATTTCAGATAAAGTAAAAAATCTTGATATTACTTTTGATCAGGACCTGTGATTTAACTCAAATATCAAAGAGGTTTCTAGTATTTCCTTCTTTCATCTGGGGAAAATTGCAAAAAATTAGAAATCTCCTGTCCAGGGGTGATGCTGAGAAACTAGTCCATGCACGCTGGACTATTGTAATTCTTTACTATCAGGAAGTCCACAAACTGTAGTTAAAAGCCTTCAGCTGATCCAAAATGCTGCAGCCAGAGTTCTGATGAAAATGAAGAAGAGAGATCATATCTCTCCTATCCTGGCTTCTCTTCATTGGCTTCCTGTTAAATCCAGAATAGAATTTAAAATCCTCCTTCTCACATATAAAGCCTTAAATGGCCAAGCTCCATCTGATATCAGAGATCTGATTGTTCCTTATGTTCCTAACAGAGCACTTCGCTCTCAATCTGCAGGTTTACTAGTGGTTCCTAGAATTTCTAAAAGTAGAATGGGAGGCAGATCTTTTAGTTATCAGGCTGTGGAACCAACTACCAGTTTTAGTCCGTGAGGCAGACACCCTGTCTAGTTTAAGGGTAGGTCAGGGTGTCCTGTACCTCAGACATGGCCATTAGTGCCTCTGGGGAAAATCCACCACTCTCATTTAATGAATGTGATTCTCCACTTCTTCTAAACCTTCCTCTTACTCTTGACCTTCCAAGCCCACACCACCTGTCTACCTCATCCGTAAAGATGGGAAAAAAATAAAAAATGAATCATGAGCTCGAGCCACAGTTCAGGTGTAGAACTTTAAAGAGAGCAGACCCAGTTAGTCCCAGTAAAGCTCAGCCAGTAGCTAAAGGAGAGACACGAAGGCTCGTTCCAAACTCCCCCCTAACCACCTACCCCTCACTATCCAGGGTCACTCCCAATCATGTCACACTCGCAGCTGTGGAAGGCTTCTTGATTGAAGGTGGGGGGGTTATAAATGAGAATATAATGGCCTTGTTGCTATGGCAACACTGGTGCCAGGTGCATGGCTGTAGCTCTGTAGTGCAGGTTAACATAACATCAAACATTTGTCCTTTTCTTAAAAATAAATGTATACAGTCAAATAAAACTATTTCAAAGAGTACCTCCCCTTTAGGGATTAATGAAGTCGTTCTTCTTCCTAACATTTCATTTTCTGTCAGTGTGACCAAGATGCGGAAACCGGTGGAGCTTATATCTAAATGCAGGTGTTTCTTTCGCTATTAGGTCGCTGTTAAACCCAGTGCCAAATTCTAGCCCACCTGCACTGATGCAGACTCGATGTTTAAGGGTGGAACGGTCCACTCGCCCTACCTACTACAGGGTTTGGATGGACCTCAACTGGAACTCTCAAAGAGCGGGTTAGTCAATGTTTGGGGGCTGGTTTGGGATTGGGACAGAGTTATCGGATTATCTGCAGTTCGGCTGTTACCCTCCTGAAGGGCGGGGTCAAATTCCATAATTCAAGAAATCATCAACAAAAAGTAGAAAGTGTATTCGTCATTCGTTTGAGCTGCAAGATAAATCATCCGCCAGCAGAATGAACATTTTTGGCTGCTAGATTATACACTGCTCAAAGAAAATCTGAATGGATTAGAAAGCAGATGGAAATTATTGACGATTAGCCAGATACACTCGATAAAGGAGTGGTTCTGCAGGTGGGGACCACAGACCACTACTCAGTACTTATGATTTCTAGCTGATATTTTGGTGCATTTGAAAGTTGGTGGTGTTTTCACATTTGTGGTGACATGAGACGGACTCTGCAACCCACATAAATGGCTCAGGTGGTGCAGCTAATCCAGGATGGCACATCAATGCGAGCTGTGGCAGGGAGGTTTGCTGTGTCTGTCAGCGTAGTGTCCAGAGGCTGGAGACGCTACCAGGAGACAGGTCAGTACACCAGGAAGCGTGGAGGAGGCTGTAGACGGGGAACTACCCGGCAGCAGGACCTCTATCTCTGCCTTTGTGCAAGGAGGAACAGGAGGAGCACTGCCAGAGTCCTGCAAAATGACCTCCAGCAGGCCACAAATGTGTATGTGTCTGAACAAACGGCCAGAAACTGACTCTGGGAGGATGGTAAGAGGGCCCAAAGTCCAAAGATGTGGGTGGTGCTCACAGCCCAACAGTGTGCAGGACACTTGGCATTTGCCAGAGAACACAAGGATTGGCAAATTTGTTACTGGCACCTTGTGCTCCTCACAGATGAAAGCAGGTTCACATCAAGCACATTGACAGACCTGACAGAGTCTGGAGACATCACAAAGAGCCATCTGCTGCCTGCAATATCCTTCAGCATGACTGGTTTTGCAGTGGTTCAGTAATGGTGTGGGGTGGTGCGAGATGAGATCCTTAGACCCACTTGTGAAACCATCTGCTGGAGCGGTTGGCCTTGAGTTCTACAATTCTAGACCTCATGTGGATGGAGTGTGTCCTGCAAGATAAAGGTATTGAAGCTATGGACAGGCCCTTCCCCAGACCTGAATCCCACTGAGCACATCTGGAACATCATGTTTCCATCCATCCACCATCTTCACAGTACACCACAGACTGTCTAGGGGATGGTGGATGCTTTAGTCCAGGTCTGGGAGGACCAGCACCCTTATCAGAAGCATGTCCAGGCATGGTTGAGAGGTCATACAAGCACATGGAGGCCACGCACAATACTGAGCCTCATTCTGACATGTTTTAACCCTGTAATGCCAAATGTATCATATTTGATACATACGGTTTACATACGGACACCTTTTGCATAATTTAATGGTAAAAACTTTGCTCAAAATCCTATTGTTCACAATCACATATACCTGATAACAGCCAGTAGAAGACTACACAAAAAATAATCTTGACATATCGCATAGTAATAAATTATTAATATCAAAAATGTATTTCTGTTTTTTCTTTTTACATATTTTGTTAAAAGGCCAAATAAGTACTTCAAACCAAAAAAAAGTGATTTTCTGTTTTGTTTTATTCTCGGATGGGGCTTTAAAGGGTTAAGGACATTACATCAAAGTTGGATCAGCCCGTAGTGAGGTTCACAACTTTAACTTAAAAAACTGCATTTTATTACTGTGCATGACTCTAAATCTTCATCGGTTGATACATTTACTTACCATTGATGATTTATGTGTGATTTCTGTTGCCAGCACAAACAACTTTGTACCAAGTATTAATTGGGAACATTTCATTCAGTAAGGTCTAGGACGTGTTATTTGGGTGCGAAAATCGTATAAAATAAACTAGGCCAATTTTACTCAAATCAGGTATAAATACATTTATTTTGAAAAACATTTTACTTTTCGTTCACTTTTGTAGTGTTCACTAAAAGCTAGACCCATCCACTTTGGTCTCAATGTGGGAAAGAGCTGAGCCAGACATCACTAATGGTGGCTGAGTGTACAGCTGTGTCCATGATCACTCACCACAGGCAGGCTAAGATTTTTATTTAATATTTATGCTTATTTCAACCAGAGGTAATAATGACGCCGAACCTGATAGTCTATTCGAGGACAAAGACTCGAATAAGATGGAGGCCTTCCAGATTCAAATACAGGTGCTGGTCATAAAATTAGAATATCATGAAAAAGTAGATTGATTTCAGTAATTCCATTTAAAAAGTGAAACTTGTATATTATATTCATACATTACATACAAACTCATATATTTCAGATGTTTATTTTGTTTAATTTTGATGATTACAAATGACAACAAATGAAAATCTCAAATTCATCATATCAGAAAATTAGAATATTGTGAAAAGGTTCAAAATTGATGGCCCCTGGTGCCACACTCTAATCAGCTAATTAACTCAAACCACCTGCAAAAGCCTTTAAATGGTCTTTCAGTCTAGTTCTATAGGCTACACAATCATGGGGAAGACTGCTGACTTGACAGTTGTCCAAAAGACGACCATCGACACCTTGCACAAGGAGGGCAAGACACAAAAGGTCATCGCTAAAGAGGCTGGCTGTTCACAGAGCTCAGTGTCCAAGCACATTAATAGAGAGGCGAAGGGAAGGAAAAGATGTGGTCGAAAAAAGTGTACAAGCAAGAGAGATAACCGCACCCTGGAGAGGATTGTGAAACAAAACCCATTCAAAAATGTGGGGGAGATTCACAAAGAGTGGACTGCAGCTGGAGTGAGTGCTTCAAGAACCACCACACACAGACGTATGAAAGACATGGGTTTCTGCTGTCGCATTCCTTGTGTCAAGCCACTCTTGAACCACAGACAGCGTCAGAAGCGTCTTGCCTGGGCTAAAGAGAAACAGGACTGGACTGCTGGTGAGTGGTCCAAAGTCATGTTCTCTGATGAAAGTAAATTTTGCATTTCCTTTGGAAATCAAGGTCCCAGAGTCTGGAGGAAAAGAAGAGAGGCACTTCATCCACGTTGCTTGAAGTCCAGTGTAAAGTTTCCACAGTCAGTGATGGTTTGGGGTGCCATGTCATCTGCTGGTGTTGGTCCATTGTGTTTTCTGAGGTCCAGGGTCAACGCAGCCACATACCAGGAAGTTTTAGAGCACTTCATGCTTCCTGCAGCTGACCAACTTTTTGGAGATGCAGATTTCATTTTCCAACAGGACTTGGCACCTGCACACAGTGCCAAAGCTACCAGTACGTGGTTGAAGGACCATGGTATCCCTGTTCTTAATTGGCCAGCAAACTCTCCTGACCTTAACCCCATAGAAAATCTATGGGGTATTGTGAAGAAGAAGATGCAATACACCAGACCCAACAATTCAGAAGAGCTAAAAGCCACTATTAGAGCAACCTGGGCTATCATAACACCTGAGCAGTGCCACAGACTGATCGACTCCATGCCACGCCGCATTGCTGCAGTAATACAGGCCAAAGGAGGCCCAACTAAATACTGAGTGCTGCACATGCTCATACTTTTCATGTTCATACTTTTCAGTTGGCCAACATTTCTATAAATCCTTTGTTTTTATTGGTCTTCAGTAATATTCTAATTTTCTGATATGATGAATTTGAGATTTTCATTTGTTGTCATTTGTAATCATCAAAATTAAACAAAATAAACATCTGAAATATATGAGTTTGTATGTAATGTATGAATATAATATACAAGTTTCACTTTTTAAATGGAATTACTGAAATAAATCTACTTTTTCATGATATTCTAATTTTATGACCAGCACCTGTACTTAGAACACCTCACTGAAGTTAGAGCATCAAAACAACAGAGGAAATATGTAAAATCAGCTTAAACCTTTCATTCATGATTTATTATAAACTCAGGGTATTTATTCTACGTGTTTTTAAACATCAATGACCCCTCACCCCCCCACCATGGACTGTTCTCACTGCTGCCCTCTGGGAAGAGGCTTTGAAGCATCCGATGCAGGTCCACCGCCATCAGACAGCTGAGTGTGATGCAGAGTCACAGACTCTGCATCACACTGATAACAAACCAAAACACTGCATATTTGCACCATATATATAAAGCTCTAAACCTCCATATCAATGCGTTTATTTGCACCATGTTTTTCTCCCACTGTTTACATCTGATCGCTGCTGCACTTCAAGAAATGGAATTGTCATGAAATCTGTACTAAAAGAAATTACGTTTTGTGTACACTCTATGTATACAAAATGACAAAAGTTGTCTAAGTCTATACATCCTTAGGAATGTAAAACAAGGTTTGAAAAAAGGTTTCTATCTTTATTCTATAGAGAAATATTTATCTGTCAAATCAAGCGTACTTTATGGATTTTATAATGTAAAAAAAATCAATACACCAACAAAGTAGTGGGTAGACATAGGGCATGATCTATCAAAGGTTTGCGTGTATAAAAACGTGAGCTATTTCACTGTGCACGCTAAAAAAATGTACAAACTGATCTATCAACAGCGTGCTAAAAGGATTTGGTCTTTAAAACATGCTAAATAGCGCCTCTTATCCATTTAGTACTTTTTCTGCAATGAATATGCAATATGGGGCATTTACACGCAAAAGTGCGTCTTGTGGGAGGAGAACATGTAAATATATTAATTTAGCACTCGCAAAGTGATTTATCAAACCTGAAAGCAATTTTGCTAACGGTATCCGACTCTATATTTAACACGTTTCAAAAGAAGGTGCAAATGGTCTGTATGCGTAATTGCGCACACATGGCAGCGGTTATTGTCGCAAGAAGGAGACATGGAAATGAAGCAAGGAGACGCAGAGAACGCATTTTTTCACTCCGTGTGAATATTTTTGGAATGAACGAGGAAACGATCATCAAAACATATCGTTTATCCAGCATTGCCATTTTGGAGCTGTTGGGGGAACTCCGAATGGATTTGGAGCCAGCCACAAGGAGGACCCACGCAATATCAGATATCACAAAACTCCTTGCAACGTTGCACTTTTTTGCATCTGGGATCTCCCAATCTAGTTTTTCAGAAGTGCTATCCGACGTTCTAAATGCCATGTCGCCCTGATGCCCTAACGGAGAAACCAGACCTCTGCGCCTGTGGAGCAACATGCCAATGCTGCGGGGATGCGTGCGCACAGTCATCGCATCCACAGTCCCATTGTGAGCCATTTGGTATATGTGCATTTTTCTACAGGCCAATACAAAACACCTGTTTTTTTTGTTGTTGTTTTTTTACTGCAGTGAAGTAGAAATTCAGCCACATACCACCTTAGGAAATAAAGGTTGCCAAAGTTTATATATATATATAATTTTTTTTTTTTTGGAGGGGGTGGGGTGTCACTGTAAGATTAAAATTTCTTAATGCACTAGTTTGCACAAACTACAAACTACTTTGCCGCAAACCACAAAACGCGCAAAACCATCATTTAAATAGGGCGTCTCCAACAGTTTTGCACCTGCCACCAGTTACGCAATCCCTCTTGTTAAATCACCCGCAAACCATGGTTCAGCCCCTCGCGCAAAATTCCAGTTTGCGAGCGCAAATTACTGCACGCAAAATTGGATCTTGATAAATCCGGCCCATAGTTGTAATTTAGTTTTAGAGTTGTATTATGGTATTCAGTTGGAATGGTGGTTCCTCTGCTCCTCTGTGGTCTTTTCCCCCTGTGTGTCAGCCAGCTTGGTTTCACTGACTTTTTCCCCCTGTCATTACCCGATCCGTACCGGAAGCACGATCCGTACCATCAGCTCATTTGCGCGTGCGCAAACAGAATAACTTCCGGTGGCAATATTTCATTTTCTTACTTTTTTTATTCTTTTGTATTTTTTAGAGGCATGGGTTTCTTTTTGTATATCTTTGTATTTTCGTCAATATTGCATTTTCTAAAAATAAAAAAACAGAAATACATAAAAAAGTTACTTTGACTGCTCCGAGCATGCGCAAATATACTTCACACAGCGTATATATTTAAATTTGTTTAAATATTTGATTTACTCTGTACTTAACTATGCACTCCAGCAGTACTGATCCCACAATGGATTCATTTGCTACCTTTCGTGACCTGCAGTTTTTCATTGATAAGGGAACATTTCCCGAAAATTTTGATTTTTATTCCAGAAAAATGACGTCAACGGTAGTACGGATCGTGCTACCGGTACGGATCGGGTAGCAACAGTGCCTAATATTGAATGCATATATATAGAAAAAAAAAAACATTTTCAAACAATTGGACACTGTAGTGATCACTATGCATAAGAGGGTTATTAGATCTACAAAGGATTAACTTTTTGAGGTGTAAAATCTTAAATTCTATCATAGATTTAAATTAAACCTATACCTGTGAAGGCAATGGTTGATTTAAGATTTCATTATTCAATTCTTTCAAAAACTTGTCGTAGATGTTGATGGGAGGAGGGATCACCTGTAGTGGTCTGTGTACAGAAGCTCAGAGAAGCCCCTGACTGAAGACGTGGCTCAGTGATGTTTTTCATTTTAAAGTGTGTTCAGGCAAAATATATAAATGGAATCAATTTTTTCCCACTGTGTTTAAAGTGAAGAACATGAAGAAAAACAAAACAAACAAAAAATGAAACTTTGAAAAAACATCCGTAAATGAACATTTTCCAATTTTTCGGTTTTCTTAGATTTTTTGAAAACCACAAATCACGTATCTTCTACACGTACGTCCCATCGATGCATTATTACAAAAAATAAAAAATATACCCCAAAACATGAACTAAATCTACAAGAGGGTAAACTTTTATTGTAAATTATTGACTTTGCCATTATGTTTACCATTATTAAAAAGCAATCAGAGGATATATTGTTCATACATGTGGAAAAGGATGTGACATGAGCTCAGTAGGTTTCAAGGTAAAAAAAAACTAAACAAAAACACCGACCCTGTTGTCTTAAATGTTCTTCTTTAGAGCTGAAGGGTTAAAATGCAGCTTGAAGAACAGAGATTCCAGAAGATACTGGTTCCAGTAACATGAAACATACTAAAACTGTGGAAAAAACAGAACCGGTGAAAATTTTCATTTAATTTAAATTCCTCTACTCGTTTGCTATTTTTGAATTTCACACAATAAAAGTCAAACAACTAGTTAGTAAGACCGGTTCTTCAGCTGCAACATTCTGGTCTGAGTTTATTCTGCTACGCCGACAAATTCAAGTCGGATTTTCTTCCACGTATGAAGTCTGAGGAGTAACACGATTGTTAGCCAAGGCATTGAAACACATGAAGAAGACGGACGCGTTGTTCGCCAACAGGCTCCGCGGAGGCAGGTTTCGGTGGCTCAGATCAAATGGCACCTCTGAGGAACCGCGTCCAAAGCTGTGCGCTCTCTACTTCTGAAACTAACTCCATGTTGAATTAGCTCTACAGGTAAGCACGTTATTCCTACTTGTATCTAAAAGCCACTTTAGTGTTGAACTTACGGGCCGAGATCTTACGCGGCTTAAGACTGTGCACTAACCACGGTATCCAACCACTTCCTGTATACCAGAGCAAAGTTCTTCTGCTCCGGGTTACAGCTGCTGTTCAGTGTGCTGTTGATAAAGGTGTGTTCATTTTGGAGGCTGGGCAGAAGGCCTCCTCTCCTGAGACGCTTGCTGTCATGGTCGGGAAAGGAAACCCCGTCCACCTCCATCGGTACGCCAACGTGCCTACGCCTGTCCACACGGCTGTCTTCAAGGCTGGCACCCGTTTGCCGGCTGCCTGCCGGGTCGCTGGTACCCAGGAGGTTTAACTCGCTCTCTCTTCCGTCGCTGCAGGGATGCTGATCCTGCTTCCACTGGTGATACAAGTAGAAGACATGGCGCCTGGGAGAAAGGGAGGCGTTAAAACTGCATTTTATTACTGAAAAAATATTTTATAACCCGATAGAAACATATTATGCTCCAACTAAAAAGGGCCTGAATGTTTGTAAATTTAAATTCCTTTAACCTTTTAACCATCTGGAGATATTAATGAAAACATTACAAACATAAACGTATTAAAGCAAAAGTCCGGTCGGATTCAAAATACAAACTTCTGAAAGTACTTTAACTATGAAATTATTACATACTGTTCATTAATGATAAGTGTTTTTAATTCAGAGTAATTTTCATGTGAATGTGCTTTACTGGAGGCATCCATGTTTGTCAAAGAACACTACTGCCACCTACTGGTTTGTGACGTCACGGTGCGGTATCGGCTGTTGATCAAGTCCCAGTGCTGTATCTGGTGTTTGTCACAACGCGCTATTATCCAAGTCATCTTGAAAACATTCTTCTTCCAAATGTTGGCTACATATTACGGGTTTTTTCTCTGGCCAGAAGTTCGATGGCAAATCCTCCCTCTTCAAGTTGGCGATCCAACGACCAACCCGTCCGTGGAGGATCAGGAATCAGAAAGGTGGAATAACTCTTTTTTTTTCACTTTTACCCGATGTATTCCAGCATCCAGCTGCCATGCACGTGGGCATTGTCAGTTTCACTATAGCTCTGGTGAAGTTCAATGGTGAAGTCCTCTGGAAATCTTCAATAATTGTTGTTGATTGCAGATGTGTCTAGTAGTTCCCATTAGGGGTGTAAATAATAATCGTTTTGTATCACGTCCGCAAGAGAATCGATTCATGTTTTTTTTCCTCCGGTCTATTTTTATCCATTTGCTCCTGGGCGTAATTCTCCCTCCCGTGCTGCGGTGGCGCTAAACCTATTTTGCCCTCCTACCTCGCTTCCTGGTTATACTCTTACAGCAGTGTGTTGCAGTGAGCTTGATGCAGACATTTTTAAATTATGCTCAATATTGAAGCGTGGTCTGAGCTACACGCTGTGGGTCTAGATACGGCCGAGGCAGCGAGGAAGTGGGGGCGAGTTTAGTCCGACGACGGAGGGACATGAGGGCCAAAAAGAGCAGAGATCCAGGTGGAAAAAGGGTCCCAGCGTTCTTGTGCACCTCGCTCTTCTAGCGGGTCAAACTTCACGAGTTGTTTTCCGCAATTTCGGTCATAAAAACAAAACAAGCCGGCCTCCTGTCTGCGGCACTGTCTGCGGTCAGCTACAATTTGGGAGAGGAGCAGCGGATCGTCTGGAGCCGAGGTATTGCATTGCACTCATTGCACTGATTATGTGCAGTATTTCTGCAGTATTTTTTGATGCAACTTTTCTACTTCTGTTATTTGCTGTTGTTTCTAAAAAAAAAAAAAATGCATAACGATATTACAGCTTTCATTGATTTATTTCAAACTTGAAACTTTGTTTAGCCTGTAAGGTGTAAAAAAATAAATAAATAAAAATAAATAAATAAATAATTTACCGATTAATCGAATCGAATCATGGTGTATTCTTGAGTATCTAAAATAATCGAATCGTTGGGTCAGAAAATCGATACTGAATCGAATCGCCATGATGGATGTGATTTACACCCCTAGTTCCCATTGATTTAGCTTGTAAAGCGGGGAGAATGGCGCTAGGCTTACCGCACCGTGACGTCACTGCTGGAAGATGGCAGGAGGGAGGGGTTACTATATTTGGGCAAAAATGGCCGCTCCCAGACTCAGTGATCTATAGTTATGCTGCTATAGGCTTAGACTTTTGGAGGACATAGGGACCCCCATTTCATCATTCTGCTTCATTCTCTCTCTGTTCTCCTATTCTGCAGAATCTGTTAGTTCAATCTCTAACCTTCTGCTCTCTCTGCTTTTCCTCAGAGTAGCTTTGCCTCGTCTGTTCCTGTTTGGCTGTGACGTCATCCTGGAAAGAAACATCAGCTGTGCTGCTTCTATCAACACCCTTGTTTATAGATGTTGGAGATCGGCCGGTTTTCCAGTGTGGTCCTGTTTCTCTGACCGTGACTGAGTGGATGTGCTCTCTTCGTCCTCTGGCATGGGAGCTGCCTTGGAGCTCGTCTGCCTGGCTGTGTGTTTCCTGGACGGGGCCGCCTTTTACAGCTGCTTTTTGTATCTCTGCTTCTGTCTCCTTGAACCCCAGTCGGCCTCGGCAGATGGCCGCTCACACTGAGCCTGGTTCTGCTGGAGGTTTCTTCCTGTTAAAAGGGAGTTTTTCCTCTCCACTGTCGCTACAAGCATGCTTAGTGTGGGGGATTGTATTTGAGTCAATGAGTCAATGCAATCAACTGGTTTTCCTTAGATAGAAAACTTTGTATCAATTTGACTGTATGATCTGGTTGAACTGTAAAGTGCCTTGAGATGACATGTGTTGTGAATTTGGCGCTATATAAATAAACTGAATTGAATTGAATTGATTGTGATGAAAATTATTGTTTTTAATTTTTTTTTTTAACTGATTACGCTAAATTCATTGAATCACTGCAAACGTATTAGTTTTAGCTATAAATAAATGATCCATTGGTTATTCCTTGCTGACCGGAATTTTCCTTTAAAAGGGTAAATTTTATTCTGCTGCAGCAATAAAGACTAGAATAACCTCTCACCTGTGACTCCAGAGGGCTTCATGTCCAGGGAAGGATTCAATCAGCTCGGTGCAAAGTTCAATCTCCTGGTGAAAAAGCTGTAGGACAGCAGAGAGCCTATCCGCGCTGGCCGAATCAGCCAATGAGAGCTCACCGTTGGCCTGAGGACTGGCACTGCGGTGCTGGGCTGAACAGCAGGTTGTGCCAGTCGAATCAGATGACTGGCTCAGATCGCTGATTAACTCCTTGAGGAGGAACTGGCGGTAGTGAAAGCCACTGTGGTCAGACACGTGCATGGACACCCACCGATGCACAGATGACAGCTCATCGTGGAAAACCTGGGAAGAAATGATGCAGGAGAGGCAGATCAGCTGCTGAGTTTTACCACAGAAGCTTCAAACATTCAACAGCTGCAGGATCCGGCCCGAAATCGACAGACCAGACCATCAAATATTTATTTAAAATAAAGGAGTTCCTTTAGATCATTTATACATAAAGTTTGGAATTTGCTAGTCTTTTAGCTAGAATTTTCCAGCTCATATTCTCTACACCTCTGGGGGCGGGCTTTCCCCCTGATATGAGGAGCAAAAACAAATTTCTATTGGTCAGCTGGACGAGAATGGGACCAGGCAACACAGTTTGAAAAGAATGCCTATATATATATATATATATATATATATATATATATATATATATATATATATATATATATATATATATATATATAAAAATATATATAGACTGTGTGTTTTTTACAAGATTGGAGCAAATAATGGACCAAAATTCACTCCATACTTTTTAATGATTGTTTTATTTATCTCTGTGCATTAAAAATTTTGATTCACATATTTCAGTTGTTTTATTTTATTCAATAGGTCACTGTTTTGCTATATCTTACTAACAACTTTATTAATGTCTAAGAAAACATTGTTTTATTTATTCAGTCCATATTTAATACGGCTGGTGAATTAAATAATTCCCCACCAAGTGGATGGATAGTAATAATAATAATACATTTCAATTCAGCATATTGTTAAAAATATTTAGCCCTTGGGGTTATGGAAAGATCCTCTGGACCCAGGAAAAAAAAACTGTTTTTTCTTAAGATTTATATGAGATGTTTGAGTTTTAGATTAATTCATTCATCGATATCTTGCATCCCTAGTAAAAAGAAATGAAGAAGGACATACAGGAGGGAAGGAGGAAGGGAGCAAGGAAAGATAACGAAGAAGGAAGCAGGTGAAGCTCAAGGATGGACGTATACGACGGAAGGAGAAAAGAAGTACGGATCAAAGGAAGGAGGTAGACTGCTAGCAAGGAAGGTAAGGAAGCATTAGGAGGGTTGGAGTAAAAGAAAATATCAAAACAAGTCGATCCTCGAGGCCCGCTGACCTGCAGGTTTTAGAAGTGTCCCTGCCTCAGCACAGCTGATTCTGATGATTACAGTTCAGCAAAAGTCTGTTAATCAGCTATCAGTGGAACTCAGCTGTGCTGAAGCAGGGAAACCTGTAAAACCTGCAGGACAGCGACCCTCAGAGCCGACTTTGGACATGCCTGGTCTAAACGATGGGATGGAGAGGGAAGGAAACCCTGAGAACATCAGTGACTCCACAATATTTATCCAGGACACTGTCATCACATTCTAATTCAAAAAGAGGGATTGCTGAAAAGTCAATTCCTTGATGCAATCAGAAAATATTTCTTAAATAAAAAATCTTTACAAAATGAAAACATGACAATAAATCAGAAATTCTTGTTATCTCATCTCGTAAAAGGTAGTGAAAATAAAATGTCTAGTAAATTTGGACCACCCAGGTTTGTTTTCTGTCTCAGGTTTGATGTTAAAGATCAACCTAGAACTCTCTACGTTTCTAGATTAAACATTGATTTACAAGATTCGCTCCTGCATGTGGCGACAGTGGGGAGGAAAACTCCCCTTTAACAAGAAGAAAGCAGAACAACAACAGAGGTAAATGGGAGCGTATTTACCCTTAATTTGAGCAGATAAATAGGATGATTTAAAATGAAATTAGTATTTCTACTCTTAATATAAGATAGTTAGATAATATACACTTAAAATAAGAAAATGCAATTGTTTTTTCTTATTTTAAATGTATATTGTCTCCATTGGCAAATTGTCTCACCTCCTCAGGAAAAAAAAAAGACTTTAGATAAAAAATTTTAGAAGTGATGAACTCCTCTGGGCTGGATGATACCGTAAAATGAATTAGAGCTACATAAATAAACTGAATTAAATACATTCAATGTGATTCAGCTGCAGTTTAGAGAAATCTAATTTCCAAATCCGCTGTGATCTTTAAACCCAAAATCCCAACATTCATTTGGCTCCTGGACGAAACAAAAAAAATCAGCAAAATGATAAAAGCAAAGTTAACATCCAGGATGACCCTAAAGGCCTGGCCAATAAAATCCTCAATAAGAAAATAATGTTGCAGCTTTATAGCTGCGGCTTCATCTAATAATCCAACCTTTATGTCGCCCTTGGCCATGTGCTGCAGCACCCAGATGCGGTGGGACCAGGCGTTGTAATTACTAGGATAGCGGCAGGCAGCATCAGAGCACACCTTCATCTCCTGGTGGATTAACCTGTCCAGGTGATTATTTAAAAGATGGGTCCGTTCTGCATCAGGCGGCTCTGCTTCAACCTGCTGCTGAGCTTTGTGGACCACAGCAGACATCTGATGCAGGATGTGCTGAAGCACCCAGCGCCTGCAGAGAGAGACAGTGGAACAGTTTTATCAGCAGAGGGCTCAGAATTAGACATTCTTTTTGCACATACAGTGGTTGGTTTCTGTTATTTAGGTGGAGGATAAAGTCCTGCAGCTTCTACAGTTCAGTGGCAGCTCTGAAAAACCTGGGTAAGTACCTGGCTATCCACCTGAATGATTAACTAGACTGGTCTACGGCTCTCTAAGAGCAGAGGAGACTCTTCCGGCAGAGGAGTGCAGGGGGCGCTCCTTAGGACCTCCTATGACTCTGTTGTGGCATCAGCCATCTTCTATGGAGCTGTCTGTTGGAGCAGTGGCTTATCTGGAGCTGAGAGGAAGCGGCTGGATCAGCTGATCAGGAAGGCCAGCTCTGTGATTGGATGCCCTCTGGACTCAGAGATGAGGTGGGAAAAGACGGATCCTAACTAAATGAACATCTCTGTTGGATAATGCCCCACCTCCTCCCATGCATGGAGCTGGTGCTGAACTGGAGAGCTCCTTCAGTGGCAGACTTCTGCACCCTAAATGCACCAGGGAGCGTTATCACAGATCCTTCCTCCCAGCAGCTGGAAGAGTCTAGAACCACCACTGTTCCCAACAACCTCAATAAGTAATTAGATGAGTCAATAAGATGGTCGTGAGACCATCCTGATCTCGCAAGCTTTCAAGGTTTCACTCGCAGATCAGTCTGGAGACTCTCCGTTAAAGAAAATTTGGAGCCGTTCACCAAACGAACGTCCAATCAGCGTTGGCTTTGAGGCGGGTTGAGGTGTGACGCAACGAGAAGCGCGACAGCTCAGTCTAAAGAACATGGCGGCTTCAGCCGATGAAACTAGCGTTAGCGTGGCTATCGAGCAAGTTTTATCGGAATTACAGAGTATTTCTTCACTGAAAGAAGAGCAAAACACTGCTCTGGAGGCTTTTCTCAGAGGAAAATATGTTTTTGCTCTTCTCCCGACTGGTTTCGGCAAGAGTTTGATCTATCAATTGGCTCCTCTTCGTCGTCGCTCTGTTAGTACGTCATATGCTTCGTTGATCTGATTGGTTTATTTGGCCCGTCTATCACCAACATAGGCCAATCAGCTAACCAGTATTTTCGCCCCTTCCCAAAATTACTTCAACGGAAGGTTTCCAGATGGATATGCGGAGCAAATCCATCTGGCGGAGTCAGGTTAATAAGTAATATCCATTACTGTAAAAATGTCCATAGCTGAATATTTATTATCTATACTTCAGTACGGTATTTATATTGTAAAATGACTGTAGAGTACAGTATTTTATTTGTTTATTTTTTAACTCAACAGCATATTCTATTATTTTTATTTACTTTTAAGGTCCACACTTGTGTGATCACTTTACCTGTAATGCTGCTGTAACAACCCTTTTTCGCTATCCCTATATGGGATTTTCTATTCTATTCTATTCTAAAAACATAACCTGTGTGTGGTTTGAACCTACATAACCTACACTATATTGCCAAAAGTATTTGCTCACCTGCCTTGACTCACATATGAGCTTAAGTGACATCCCGTTCCTAATCCATAGGGTTCAATATGACGTCGGTCCACCCTTTGCAGCTAGAACAGCTTCAACTCTTCTGGGAAGGCTGTCCACAAGGTTTAGGAGTGTGTTTATGGGAATTTTTGACCATTCTTCCAGAAGCGCATTTGTGAGGTCGCACACTGATGTTGGACGAGAAGGCCTGGCTCTCAGTCTCCGCTCTAATTCATCCCAAAGGTGTTCTATCGGGTTGAGGTCAGGACTCTGTGCAGGCCAGTCAAGTTCATCCACACCAGACTCTGTCATCCATGTCTTTATGGACCTTGCTTTGTGCACTGGTGCACAGTCATGTTGGAAGAGGAAGGGGCCAGCTCCAAACTGTTCCCACAAAGTTGGGAGCATGGAATTGTCCAAAATGTCTTGGGATGCTGAAGCATTCAGAGTTCCTTTCACTGGAACTAAGGGGCCAAGCCCAGCTCCTGAAAAACAACCCCACACCATAATCCCCCCTCCACCAAACTTTACACTTGGCACAATGCAGTCAGACAAGTACCGTTCTCCTGGCAACCGCCAAACCCAGACCCGTCCATCAGATTGCCAGATGGAGAAGCGCGATTCGTCACTCCAGAGAACGCGTCTCCACTGCTCTAGAGTCCAGTGGCGGCGTGCTTTACACCACCGCATCCGACACTTTGCATTGCACTTGGTGATGTATGGCTTGGATGCAGCTGCTCGACCATGAAACCCATTCCATGAAGCTCTCTGCGCACTGTTCTTGAGCTAATCTGAAGGCCACATGAAGTTTGGAGGTCTGTAGTGATTGACTCTGCAGAAAGTTGGCGACCTCTTCGCACTATGCGCTTCAGCATCCGCTGACCCCGCTCCGTCAGTTTACGTGGCCTACCACTTCGTGGCTGAGTTGCTGTCGTTCCCAAACACTTCCATTTTCTTATAATACAGCTGACAGTTGACTGTGGAATATTTAGGAGCGAGGAAATTTCACGACTGGATTTGTTGCACAGGTGGCATCCTATCACAGTTCCACGCTGGAATTCACTGAGCTCCTGAGAGCGACCCATTCTTTCACAAATGTTTGTAAAAACAGTCTGCATGCCTAGGTGCTTGAATTTATACACCTGTGGCCATGGAAGTGATTGGAACACCTGATTCCAATAATTTGGATGGGTGAGCAAATACTTTTGGCAATATAGTGTATTTCTATACCAGCATCTAGTAAAAATCTTGTTTATTCACAATCTGTATGAAAATCTGTCCAACTGTTTTTCATCTTGAGACGAGCGGAAATAGCAGCCTCAGCTAATAGGTGCAGCTGTTCACTCCTTCATTACTGCATTTAGCTGCTCTGCTTTAACATTAGCTGAGGTCAGCTTTTTTTTAAAAATCAATGTCCTTCATGTGCAGTAGAGGAAGCAGTGATGTCACAAGCAGCGACCGTGATCTTACAATCTTTCATTTCCATCCTAACCTCAGCCAGTTCATTAACAACACAATCTTTTCTAGAGGGTTGAAAATAAAGACTACTCTCTGCATCATTGCCTGCCATGATTGTCAGGTTTTCTTCCCACTTCTGCGTAGAAAGACGCAGACTAGTGACCTTTGTCGAGTGTTACTGATGTACAGGTCAGATGAATGCAGGTCGCACTTGAAAAGATCAGATTGATAACGGGTTCAGGACCAAACAGCCAAGTGTTCTGGGTCACATTGGGAAAAAAATCAGATCTCTGTTGTTTAGACTGTCATGAAAAGAGCAGATCCAGGTCGCATATGGGCAGAAGAAAGAAAAAGAACGTGTGAACGTAGCCTAAGATTATTATTATTTTTTTATCCTTAAAGAAAATTAAATGTATGAAAATGTTTCCATAAATCAGAGCTTTTAATAAACCAGGCTGTGCTGTTTGGCATGATGCCATTTCAGCTGAATTCAGCTATAAGGTTTGTGAACAGTTGGAAAAATTGACCATTTAATTTGATTTATAGATTATGAAAAAAAACTTTAGGATTTCAAAAATATTGCATCATTTCTTTAAAGAAAATCTGTGGGCATACTTTAAAAAAAATCCAGATATATGTGGGAATCCTTTCATACATTATTGGTTTGGAATAACTCAGGCTAAAAGCATCTCCAGTGCTCCCTGCATCTGAAGGAGGAACCTCAAAGTTTCCAAACCTGAGTGAAGTTGGCCCCCCCACCTCCTTCAAATCAGACAAAATTAATGTCAAACGTTTGTGCAGCAAAAATTTTCATTTGTGCCGCTATCATTTTAAAGATATAAAGAAATATTTCTAGAGGTCATCAAAGGTCAACCAGCCCCCCCACCTTCTTCAAATCAGATGAAATGGGTGTCAATTAACTCAGCTCAGTTTGTGCAGCAAAAATTGTCCTTTGTGCTGCTTTGGCTTTGAAGATATTAATGAAAATGTAAAGGTCAAAAGGTCAACCAGCCCCCCCACCTTCTTCAAATTAGACAAAATTGGTGTCAAACGTTTGTGCTACGTTTGTGCCGCTTTCATTTTAAAGATATAAAGAGATGTTTCTAGAGGTCATCAAAGGTCAACCAGCCCCCCCCCCCCCCACTTTCTTCAAATCTTCCAATCCAAAGCAGCACAAACAAAAATGTGTGCTGCACAAACCAGCACAAACGGAGCTGAGTTAATTGACACCCATTTCGTCTAATTTGAAGAAGGTGGGGGGGCTGGTTGACCTTTGATGACCTCTAGAAATATTTCTTTATATCTTTAAAATGATAGCGGCACAAACGAAAATTATTGCTGCACAAACGTTGGACACTAATTTTGTCTAATTTTAAGAAGGTGGGGGGGCTGGTTGACCTTTTGACCTTTACATTTTCATTAATATCTTCAAATCCAAAGCAGCACAAACGAAAATTTTTGCTGCACAAACGTTTGACACTAATTTTGTCTGATTTGAAGAAGGTGGGCGGCCAACTTCACTCAGGTAGTTTCCAAACAGTGCTGGGAACGTTGGGAGTCCTCTCTGCCCCATTTGGTTTAAAAGACGCCATCTTTGTTTGGTACATTCCCAGAATTGATAATTCCCTGTTTCCCACTGGTTACTAAACCCTTGATGTCATACAGCACTGCTTTGTTCCACTAAAGGCCCACCTGTGGATCCACGTCTCAGGGCTTTTGGGGAATTTGGTGAGAGCCAGCTTGCTCAGGTAGAGGTCCCTTTCTGGGTTGAGAGCACCACACTGCAGCAGCTCTTTTCTGTAACAGCAAACATCATCATCATCATCATCATCATCATCATCATCATCATCATCATCATCATCATCATCCCTTGAGCCACGTTCAAACCAGAAGCATCAGAACAGAGAGAAGAAATTCAACAAGAACTTTATAACCAATTTGAAAAAACAAGCATTTTTTTTCAATAACCATTAACAGATTTAAACAATTTAAGGAGCTTCAAACGTCTACCCTGCAGAAACATTTAGGTGTCATTGGTTTCTCATGGAATGGTTTGTTATGGAGTCATTTTTGTTCCACTGTTGTGTTTAAATCCTGAAATGAAACATTAAAAAACTTCTTAATCAAAAGTAGGATTTAAGAGTAACTTGTTTTTTATGATTTATTTTTTTATCGTTTTATTTCCAAACCTTTTTGAACATTTTTTTTAAGATTTCATTTCATTTTAATTCTGTTTTTCAGCTTTAGTTTAATGAAATGCATTGATTGTGTTTTACAGCCTCAACCAACAAACAAACATCTTGTTGCTACAGTAGGACCAATGCTGACCAATAGAAATGCATCGTTGCTCCTCCCTCCAGAGGAAAGCCCGCCCCCAGAGATAAAGAATATGGAGTCTGTAGAGTAAATCTGGGGGGAAAAAAGCCAGTTCATAAAAATCTGAAATTTTTTTTTTGAAAAAAGTATTAAATGAAAAAATTAAAACAAATGTAAAAATATGAAAGACAGAATAATTTTTTGTATAAAATTAGAGAAACCAGAAAAGTTACTCTTAAAACCTTTTTGAATTAAGAAGCTCTCAAATGTTACTTTTCAAATTTCCATTTACAAATTAGAAATCTGCATGTTCCTCTGCATGTTCCTAGCGTGTGCGCGTTCTCTCTGGGAACTCCAGCTCCCTCCCACATTCCAAAAACACGACTGTTTACACCGGAAGCAAATCGAGAAGCAGAAGCTTTCTATGCAAAGTCAAAGGTTGATATGCATCAAGCTGCATCAAAAGGTTGCAGCATGTTTGGAGGATCTGAAGCAGCGTCTCATGAGCTTCTGAGGCGTGTGACGCGCTTCAATAGCATCAGCTGCTGGAGTTGGAAAAATTGAATTTTTGCTGCTGGACGCGCCACATCAACCAATCAGAGAAGCTGATCTGGGAGCTGGCAGGGAGTCAGACACAGCACTGCTGATGCAGAGCGCTATGATCACTCCTCTGAAACAGTTTATTAACGTCTAAATTAACTTAACATGTCGAAACCTGCCGGCAGAATATGTTCACTTTTATTATCCTGGTTCCTGCAGTTTGGACCACATACCTGACAAACACTAAAATGTAGTTCCAGCCGCCACCAACAGTAGGGCAAAACCCCCAAGAGGCGAGCGGGCCTGAGGCAGCTGCTGCTGGGGATTCCCAGTGACAGCGCAGCGCCGGTATGTGGAGGTCTGAGCAGCTCCAAATAATCTTTGAAGGCAGGATGGTAATCTGGATGAACTGACTGCACAGACCATGTTTTCAGGTGGATTTTCTCACTTAAAAACATATTCAGACTACTTTTTACCCACTGATCACAGCAAACATAGCAAAGCTGCTCTCTGCCATTGAATACAGGAGCAGCAGAAGCATCAGACCCATCTGGATGCACTTTACTGGATGCGCTTCAGGAGTATTAAAGATGCTCTTGAGGCGCATCTGATCTTAATGTGGACAAGCGTAAAAAATAAAGCAGCAGGCGCTTTTTTGCTGCTGAAATCATGTTCGGTGTGAACGTAGCATTAGGCTCAAAAGGCCCCTTGTTGGTGAGGGTGTGTGTGCATGGCTGCATGTCCCTGCCCTGTGATAGATGGGCGACCTGTCCAGAGACGACTTTTTTTTTTTTTCCACCCACAGCCTGCAGGAGAAAGAAATCTGCCCAACCATGACCCTGATGGACAGGTGGAAGAAGATGGATAGATGAACGTTTTTCTTTTTTCCTTGTAAAAATAATGGAACAAAATTTTCTTCCACAGTTTCTTCAAGAGGTAAAGACAGTTATAAAATGTGTTAGTTGAAATTTTCCTTTACCTGACATTCCAGGCTGTGGTGAAATCTGGATTGAGCAGCAAAAGCGTGCAAGTAATATCCACTAGAGCTGTAGGACACAAAACACACACTTTGCCTCAGCAGTGCAACAACAAACAAGACAAATAGGAAAATCCTAATAAAAAAAAAACCTATATAGTCCAGAGATTCATTAAAAGCTGAACTGATTGATGATTAAAGAATAATTCAGACAAAAGCTTCATTTTAAACCGGAAATAAATCCAATTATATGATGAAGGAACCAACATCCCACTGCTTGTCTCATCACAGCCCAGCTGCCCTGATAAACAACATGATGGGAAAGCACCATTAATACACACAGATACCTTCTCTGTCTAGCCAGTGTTTCCGTTGGCGGTAGAGCAGCAGCTTGTTGTGGACATACGGCAGCAGAAACTTGACGCACCAGCTCTCAACGCCCAGCTTATTCTCCACCAACACGATGGGGCTGCGGTTGTAGCGTGCCTCCGGACACTGGATGAGGCCAATTTCATCACTAAAAACAGACCGATAACAAGCATCAGGACTGGGGGCAGAGTTTGCATTATTTAGTCAGTAACAGAAAACTTTTCTACAGATATAACATGCATCCACATGTCTTTCATCCTGCATTGACTGCTGGCATAAAAAAGCCATATTTTCTCTGCTTATTAATTAAAACTAAAATCACTAAGAATAAAAAATGTAGCTACAAAACAATATTGTCTTGTTTAGTTACAAATTACATATGACATTATATTACATTTTTATGAAAATGCTTTTTTATTATTCACCGTTATGTTTGGGGAAAAACTGTGATGTTGCTGCTAATATGAATGCAGAGAAAAGGGAATTTTTAAAAGGAAAAGTATCCTTTCAGGGCAGTTTTAGCTTTTAACAGTGAAAAATATAATTAAATTATTTATTTCTATAGTGCCAATTCACAACAGATGTCATCTCAATGCACTTTACAGTTTAACAGATCATCCAGCCAAATGATTCAAAGTTTTCTATCTAAGGAAAACCAGTTGATTGCATCGACTCAAAGGCAATCCCTAACAATAAGCATGCTTGTAGCGACAGTGGAGAGGAAAAACTCCCTTTTAACAGGAAGAAACCTCCAGCTGAACCAGGCTCAGTGTGAGCGGCCATCTGCTGAGGCCCACTGGGGTTCAAGGAGACAGAAGCAGAGATACAAAAAGCGGCTGTAAAAGGCGGCCCCGTCCAGGAAACACACAGCCAGGCAGACGAGCTCCGAGCTTAAGCTTTGTAAGAAGAACTTTACAACCTTATATCAGAAACAAATAAAACCAATTTCAATCATAAAAATTCTTAAAGAACAAATATCTAAAATAGCTTTTAGAGGATGTTTGAAAAAAATGTAGTAAACAATTTTCAAACTGAACATTTCTTGGAATATATGCTTAGTGCTACACGTCAAGAAAATTTTCATTGGTAAACAGCTACTGCGCATGCGCAGCTCCTGGATGTTTTTAAAGCGGTTCAGGCACAGACAGCTGACTTTATTCCCCCTCCCTCCCACCCAGAGAGGGCATGTCGTCAGACCACAAGCGCACATTTACGGTTAAATCTCTGGAACATCTGAAATGATTCAATATTAAGTATTCAGATAAATATGCCATGGCATTGATGAAAACCACGACACAACAAATATCCACATTCTTCTCCTGAAAATGGAACTAAATTGAGTTGAACTGAAACTTGTTTGCTGTTGGTGAATATTTTAAGAGCCTTTCTGTGATTTTCTGGATTAAAACGGACGCAGGAAGCAGCCTTAGTGCCCATTAACAGCGGATTTTAGGGAAATTGTAGCAAATGTTTGCGGTAAATAGTGACCAATGCAGAACATTAAGAGGTCTGCTTCCCTTAACACGCCTTTCCATCATACATCTATATTCTGTTATTATGGTCAGCAATGTTTCATAGAAAGATGTCTCTACGTGGAGAAACAAAAACTAAACAGGATGGTCAAACACTGAAGTTTCTATGTGCAGCTTCCAGCCGCTGGTAGGACGTCTGATCCGGGATGTTGTGACGTCACCGTTCACTATTTCCCCACAAAACGGCCGATGGCGTCTAAAGTCAAACACACTTACATGTTAGGATGCCTTTTAAAAGCGCTGCTGATGTCTTTGACAACTCTCTGCACCAAAACGTCAACCTCCTCCTTCGACTCCGCCATTTTTATGTCGCCGGGTGACAGATTTACTTCCGGATTAACACATAAACACTACAGAAGCCCGAGAGGGTGAAAAGAAACGAAACCAGTTGCGTTATTTAAGATATAAACACAATAAAAACACAATTTATTGTATTTGTATTAATGTCTTAAGTAATATTTGACATTTAACAGAAGGAGCTGGTAAATGGACAGATGACATTGTAGGTTAATAGTTTGATTAAATATGTGTATTATTTCCCACTGGTTTGGGTAGATATGTTAACGTATTTAAATATTTTTTGTCTGGTAATATATATATATATATATATATATATATATATATATATATATATATATATATATATATATATATATATATATATATATATATATAGTAAATACTAAACATATATATATATATATATATATATATATATATATATATATATATATATATATATATATATATATATATATATATATATATATGTTTAGTATTTACTTTTAGGAGGTTTTGGTTGCTTTTCAAGGACAGGTTACTGAAATTAACTTGTAATTACTGACGAATAAACGTTCTTGTTCTTAATCCCTTTTAAAATTGAATTGCTGTCATTACTCTTGTTGTTCTTCTTTGAATTTTACAATTTTTGCTTTTCCTTTTTCTGCTTATTTGTTTATCTAATTTTCTTTTGTTTTGTTTTTTTACCCTCATTTCTTAAATGAATATCTAAATGTGTAATAATATTGTTCAGCCTTGCTCTGATAAAAGCAATGCCAGAATGAGCAGAATAGATGTAGATCAATCAGATGCTGTACTCTTAAAGCAGAACCTCCAGATGGAGCAGAAAGATGATTTTAACATACATTCTTTACTTGAAATTACAGGTTTTTAAAATGACAGCCAAAGTTAAATGTCAGTAAGTTACAAAACAGTTATAATATCTACAGAATCATTATTAGTGTATTTTATTTTATTTATATTTACCTAGCCTAATAATATCAGACCTTTAACAAACAAAGATAAAAAAACAGACCTGCAGCCTATAGTGATTCAAAACACCACAAAAACCTGACAAAAAGTCACATATGTGTACCAAAAACTGAATATATGAAATCAAAGTCTGCATACATATGAGGAAAATCTCAATTTACAAAAAACATCTCAGTAAGATATATATGGAATAAAAGTGTTACAGTTTTTCTTAAATGTTAAAACATAAAATATGTACTTTAAGCAGAATGACCACAACATGTAACTCATTCACCAACCCAGCTCCACTGAACTACAAACATCTCCAGCTGTCCTCTCTAGATGTGCTTCTTAAACACACTTAACAAACAGAATGAACGTCTGAATATATAGAATGAAATTCACAATATAAGGAATAAAAGTCTTATTGTATAGATTCAAGTCTCATTATATAGAATGAAAGTCTGAACAGTAGGAATGGAATCTGAATTAATGTATAAGTATATTGAAAAATAAGAGTCTGAATACACAGAATAAAATCTGAATATGTTTATATATGTGGGGGTGGGGGGCAGATGAAATTCAAGGACTACAATGGCAGAGGACACAGTCTGAAGCTGCATAAAAACTCTGATTTCACCCCTTGCTAGCAGGCAGTAGTTTGTTGCTACTAAAGTACAAAAAGATAATCAAATAATCAGTCAGAATTCAGAGTATAACGGATCATAGAGGAAACATCAGAACAAACGAATGAGCACAAAGATGACCAAGTAGCTGTCCTGCAAAACTCTTCCTCTCTCATCCCTCTGTGTGCTGCTCTGGAGGAAATCCTCTCTGTGTTGCAAGTTCTGAACTTCTAATGATGATTAAATTAAAAAAGCAAAACAAAGCCTCTGATAAGCAGTGTAAAAGGCCCTGAGCGGAGAGATGCTGTCCTACCGTTATCTCCATAAAGCACAAACTGATGCCTGGTGTGACACTGTGTAGCCATGCGTGCCTCATAAGGAAGCAGGTTGGTCTGACAGGATGGGAGCCATAAATAAAGCTTCAATGCTTTGGGTTTGAAGCAGGGCTGGGGAGGTATGACTGTGCTGACGTTGTCTTATAATCTCTGACAGAAATGAGCCACCTGATATACAGATAAATCACTCACTCTTCTAGTGGGTGTCAACCCTAAGCGCCTGATCCATTTCCAGGAGCTTTAGAGCAAGCATGGTGGGAAGAACAACATAGCGTCTGTGGCAACGGAATGCTAACAGTGGTTCCTCAAAATGAAAACTACAACTGACACTGTGCATCGTCATGGGTAGCGACTCAGTCCACCCCTGCTTCTGCTCCAGCTCATAGGCAGTTTAGGATGGAGGCTCCAATCGTCTTTATCATGATGTTAGTTCCTTTTTCAGTATGTTGTAGAGAAGATTTATCCATGTCCAGCAGAGCAGATGTCTGGTGATGTCGAACACCTCCCAGGTAATTTATGCAGTGGTTTCCATGCAAGCCCAAACAACCCCCAGGCCATTTTTTGGTGCCCCTGTGTCCTGTTCCTGGAGGTCAGATGGAAAACTAGACGCACCTGCTTCTCATTTTTGAGGCACTGGGCTGGAGGAAGTGCTGTGCCGCCCGTGGATAGACGAGCTGGGGAAGCTGTGGCAGCAACCAAGGGTTATCTTCACTTGACCGTCCTCCATTAAAATGAAGTGAGAGGTATGAGTTCCAGGGCAGAGTGGATTTGGTAACTTGCTCCAAAATAGAGGTTGAAGAGTCCATTCAGACTTATAGGACGTTCTAGTGACACATTTCTTATGTCCTCTGAGATGGAGAAGGACTGGAGCCAATTTGACACTGTGTCAAGGTCTGCCAAGTAATTGCACACAACCTGAGGAGAACATGGATCTACAATCACATCTGCAAAACTCCAAAAGTCCTTTGATTCTTCTGGCGGGACATTTTGATTAGCCTTCTTGGTGAAATAGAAGGCAAAGAAATGGCAATGGTCTAGACTGATGGAAGCGATCCATGAATCTCACCACTAGGAGAGTGGGCCTCGGGCTGCTATCTAGGTGGACAGGTCAACCGGACCCAAAAAAAGACCGGGTCAATTAAGTTTTCAATTCAGTTTATTTCAATAGCGCCAATTCGCAACACGTGTCATTTCAAGGAACTTTACAGTTGAACCACATCATCCAGTGATATTGATTCAAAATTTTCTATCTAAGGGAAACCAGTTAATTGCATCGACTCATTGACTCTTCAGCAATCCCTTACACTAAGCGTGCTTGTAGCGACAGTGGAGAGGAAAAACTCCCTTTGAACAGGAAGAAACCTCCAGCAGAACCAGGCTCGGTGTGAGCGGCCATCTGCTGAGGCCGACTGGGGTTCGAGGAGACAGAAGCAGAGATACAAAAAGCTCCCATGTCAGGGGATGAAGAGAGCACATCCAGCCAGTCACGGTCAGAGAAACAGGACTACACTGGAAAACAGGCTGGGCTTTAATGCAGGGAAAGAAGGGGAGTCTGAAGGGAAAACTTCTGTTGCAAGGGCTCTTCCACAGCTCCAAATAGGTACTAGGTTACTAGCAGAAAAAGAACGGGACTTACTTGGCAGGTTGGAGTCTTTGATCTTATCTGTTATTCTATTAGTGGAATGCACAGCTCTCTCCATTATGTCAGGCAATCGCACACATAGCTGAGAACCGAATGTTTACCAACCCTTTGATGTCAGGGACGTGGGATCGTTGCACCTGTCTCAGTGGGAAGAGAGGAGCTGACGTGTTACCCGCTCGTGCCACGGAGGCCAAATCCTCTGCTTCCAGCAGAGCACTTTGGACGTCTATTGCGATGGGAATACCTCCTCTTAACTCACATAAACCCACTATACACATGCCAACTCATGCATTTATACCACTGGTGTTTGTTTCCAGGTGTCCATGGATAGACACCGATACTGAAACTACAGATATATATAGGTTTTTCTTTATAAATACTTGTATAGACTGGATGTCTATGGGAAACTAGCTCTTCTTGTGGCCACTGTGTTTCATTCGCCCTTGTTTTATGCTGGTGAGGCAGCAAGCTTGTAGGAGCTACTGTACATTTTTAATGTTTTTTGTTTTCTTGTATGTTTTTCTAACTTTATTTTCTCCTTTCATATTTTCTTTCTCCATCCATCTTTCTCTCTCTCGCTTAACATTTATCCCCTTCTTTTCTCACCACCCTTTCTGTTACATGCTATTGCAGTCCCTAAACCATTTCCGGTAAATGCCAGCGTAAATTTTCGGTCATCCAAGTCATATCAACCACAAAAGGCTGAAATTGGAAGACAGTCGGACTTTCGTTAATTTTTTGACACCTATCCAAGAGTCTTTGTTAGTGCTGTCGACTTGCCCCAGATCAATTAGTTGTTGGAGCGCCGATGTTCTTAAGTAGCATGAAGGTCTATCCTCCTGATAATTCCAGGACAGATGCTAATCAAGGAGCGCTTCCTGGATTGATGGAGTGACTTCAGTTGAAAAAGGCTCCTAGATAAGTGTTGAAATGTCTTCAGAATAAAACTGAGCGAAAATCCAGTTGCCTTCCAATCTAAGCCTGTTTGTGATTATTTCTAATAAAGCTTAATGCATAATTATCAAGCAGAACCTATCTATATCTAGGGAACTACATATATACACACATATATATACACCTATATCTAAATCTCTAAAGTTATAGATAGGAAGACAGACAAGCATATAATAGTAGTAAAAATCACTGAATGAGATGGTTTCTTAGTTCTCTGTAAGCATTATGATTTTTTCTTACCAAAGCTGAAAGCATCTGTACACTTCTCCTGTTATTTCAATAATACTTTGAAGAAACAAAAAATATTTTCCCGAATTGCCAAATAGGAAATAATTTTTAATCAGATTAATTTCTTGCAATTATGCTTAGACGGCTTGACGTGAATGGGGAATTCCTGTCTGAATGTCATCCACAACACAACCATTATCTCAAAGATTTCATGGCTATATATATGTTATTAAAAGATGGCACCTTTTGACATCCAGCAGGAACAACTAATTAAGTTGTCATGATCGAAGGCAGAAGTGAAAGTGCGACAGAAGCAATTGATTGTAACCAGAGGTTTGGCTCCTGGGGGATTTTTTGACAGGATCAAGATGTTCTTGGTCAATAATATGTTAGATATTGATCTTTTGAGATCATCTATATACTTCTCTCTTAATGAAGAAATCCAAAGACTTAAACTAAAAGATACAGAGAAAATGGATGATTTAATTCAAATATTACAGTATTAAGTATCGAGGTAAAGGTGAAGCACAGAGACATCTTTATCTGTAATCATCTTTACCTTTGATCTTTACCACACAATGAATCTCCACAAGCTTTTGTTTTAACCCCATACGAGTTTATCTAAACATGCTGGTAGAAACAGGTTTAGTTCATGGAAGATGGTTTTCTTGAGTTAAGATGTGGATGTATTCCAATGTGGCCACTAGGTAGAGCTAGTTTATAGTCTTCAACAGAACAAGCAGAATACATTTATTATCAACTCAATGAACGTTTCAGGGGGAATTTGTCCTGTCTTCTGTGCGTTGTTAAATTGTTCAACCTTAATGATTACATTTAGAAAATAGATTAAGGTAATTTACACAATTTAATCTGCAATTTGCAAAAGAAACTTTGTGGGTGAAATGAATCTATTATTAGTGTTATCATGTATTCCAGCCATGTCTTCCTAACTGTGTAATTAATACATTAATTCCTGTCTGGTTTCTCAAAAAGTAAATATACCATTTAATCCTATGAGCCTTGTCTACATAATCTCCATTAAAAAACTAGTCAACATTTACCACAGATAGATTTATCTGTGAAAATGAGGATTAAAAATGTAAAAAGCAAACTGAAACTGATAGGTGACTGTGACTAACTGGATGTGCCCTCTAGATCCTCTGACATGGGAGCTGGCTCGGAGCCTTTAACTGTTGTCTTTTATATCTCTGCTTCTGTCTCCTTGAACCCCAGTGGGCCTCAGCAGATGGCCGCTCACACTGAGCCTGGTTCTGCTGGAGGTTTCTTCCTGTTAAAAGGGAGTTTTTCATCTCTACTGTCGCTACAAGCATGCTTAGTGTGAGGGATTGCTGGAGAGTCAATGAGTCGATGCAATCAACTGGTTTCCCTTAGATAGAAAATTTTGAATCAATTTGACTGGATGATCTGGTGAACTGGAAAGTTCTTTGAGATGACGTGTTGTGAATTGATGGTATAGAAATACACTGAATTGAATTGAAATAAAAGCTTCTTAATAAGTGTACACTACAGATTATGCTCTAATATAGTTTACTAACCCATTCTAAAACAGCTGGTGTCATAATCTGTGGTTCTGGAAAAAAAATGCAGGCAGACTCTCAGAGGCCGCATAGTGAGAATTAAGTTTTTAACAAAGTTCTTCAATCAGATGAAACAGTTAACAGATGATAACACACAAAAATTAACTAACGACCTGCTGATCAGCGGCAGATGACTGAGAACTTGAGTAGAGGGGAAAACAGGTGCAGATGAAGAAAAAATGAGCAAATACAGGTTTAGAGAATCAACTAATTAACCCAAAGGCTGAGGGAGAAATGGTAAAACAGGAATATATAAACTAAGAGAATGAATTCAAAAATATCTACAAATAATAACCAGAGAAAGTAAAAAGACAACACAAACTGAAAAACAACTAACAAAAGGTAAACAAATCAAGCACTAATTCCTACCAGCAAAAACAACAAAATATGACAAGAATCAAACAGCAAAACTAATAATAGGCTACAGGCAAAAAAAATATAAAGACTATAACATTGTAAAGACCTAACAAGAAAAAAAACCTCTAAAACAGAAACCATAGCCCTAAAAAAGTAAACAAAACCTAATGCCAAAAGCAATAAAATTTGGGCCCCATTTTACACAAACATTTCACAGTTACTTTGAAAAAAACTACAATATTCCTCATGAAACCACCCTGCTCAGTAGCAGGTGTTCATTTGGTGTTATTTAGTACTACTTTTAAGCCGAGATCTGAACAAGGTGTTGGAAACTGCATCGTCTTTCAGGTTGGTGTTTCATGAGGAACATGATCCAGAAAGTCTCGGCCAAGAAAGATGGTAGGATTAAAGGACTAATGTCTCAGCATGATCTGGAAAAACTAATCCATGCGTTTATTTTTAGTTGAATGGATTACTGCAACAGTGTTTTCACAGGTCTGCCTAAAAAGTGGATCAGACAGCTGCAGCTGATCCAGAACACTGCTGCCGGTGTCCTCACTAAGACTAAGAAAGTAGAGCACATCACCCCAGTTCTAAAGTCCTTCCACTGGCTCCCTGTATCTCAGAGAATAGACTTTAAAATACTTCTGTTAGTCTATAAATCTCTGAATGGCTTAGCACCTAAATACATCACAGACTTGCTATCAGTTTATCAACCCTCCAGACCACTCAGGTCTTCTGGCTCCAGCCTGCTCTGCATACCTAGAACCAGAACTAAGCATGGAGAAGCAGCATTTAGTTCCTATGCTCCACTTATCTGGAACAAACTTCCAGAAAGCTGTAAAAGTGCAGAAAGCCTGAGTTCCTTTAAATCAAGACTAAAAACTAGTGTTGCACCGATACCAGTATCGGACGGGGCCCCGATACTGCCCTAAAATGGTGGTATCGGTATCGGCGAGTACCAACAAATAGGGCAACGATACCATTTTTAGAGCCATACGTATATTCAACTATTGTCACCCACTCCTGGTAGGCAATAAAAAGTTCTACTGGATTCACTTTGTATTAGATTTTTTCCTGCTTCACAAAGGTAGGCAGCAGCTTGACAAAGCCATGATGGAAATTATTGTACATTATTATGGTATCGGTATCGCCCGATACTGCACAGCCAGGTATCGGGTATCGGTATCGGGGCCAAAAAATGGCATCGGCGCAACACTACTAAAAACACATTTGTTTAGGATTGCCTTCGACTGTTCTAGTTAAACAGTTCAACTAAAACATCATTAGTTCAACTTTTTTTATTTTCTTTAACTGTTTAATTGTTAATATTCTTTTTTGTTTCTGCATTTTTTTTATTTATTTTTTTCCTACTTGCTTTGATACTGTTTTATTTTCATATATTTTAATCATGTAAAGCACTTTGCATTGTCTTTGTACTGAACTGTGCTATACAAATAAATTTGCCTTGCCTTGCCTTACCTTCTAAAACACCACTGAATCAGAAGGAACTTACACCCATGACCCTCAACAAGATCATGCAGATCTGGTACCATCATGGAAGTCTGCATCTGGATTACTCTTATGAAAGAGGAATCTTTGAGTAGTTAATGAAAATTACAATCGGTCTGGCAAAAAACATCTTTTGGGCTGTGGGGTGGTGCAGTTTTTTGCACTGTTGCTGTACCGAAAAAAGGTCCTGGGTTCAATTCCAGCCCTAGGGGTTTTCTGAATGGAGTTTGCATGTTTTCTATATGCATCTCTCTGGGAACTCCTGCTTCCTCCCACAGTTCAAAAATGACTGTTAGGTTAATGGGTGTCTCTAAATTGTCTTTATTTGGATGTGTGAGGATGGTTGTATGTCTCTGTGGAGCCTTTTCTGGACTGCTATTAGAGCTATCTTGGCACCGAAGCTAAAAGCCAGAAGAGCCAGAAACTGGTGCTTCAGTAGCACCACCTTTTTGTTGGGCCAAACGAAAGCTTGCCTAGCACCAAATACACAAGGTAAAAGGGGTGGAGTTCACCACAGCGTGTACTTGAGGAGTGCCAGTGACAACTTTTGTCACTGTTTAACCTTAAATATTTGTACAGCAAAGAGAAGCATCTGTGCTTCTAGAAATGTTTCCATCTTGGTTGCTTTGTTTGTCTTGCAGTCGTTTTCTTCTTCTGCTTTTGTTTCTGGCAGTCCTCTGTCTCTGTTGGAATAAATTTATAATGTACACGTTGACCTAATGACATGTCTGGGAGTTGACTCTGAGCTGGCTCCTTGTACCTAAAACCGATCCAGTTTGGTGAAAGCACCATTTTAAGCTCCGGCTTTAGCTCCAGCTCCAAGTAAGCTCCTGCGCGTTGGAAAAGGCCTATGTGTCTCTGTGTAGCCCTGTGATGGTGTACCCCGCCTTTCCTCCATGGACTGCTGGAGATAGGCACTAGCCCCACCCTGAGCTTCTTTTATTATCTTTTATTAGGTCATTTGAAGGAGCTAGCCTTGGTCCTGAAATGAGACAATTTCTTGTTAAAAATTGTGAAAAACTAATAACTAAACTAATTTACCAAACATTTTTATTTCTCTTTCTTCTTTCAGAGATGATAGAGTCAGATTTGAAAATCCAGATCAACAAATGAATGATCAGCTTTGTACCATTGTAATGCAAGCTACCATCAATGCCTAATGCTTCATGCTTTTCTACACTCCTTAGCCCTCAAGATCCTTACAGATCCAAACCCAATCTGTCCAAACTGTGACACAGAGATTGCTCACGGCCTTGTTCTGAGTTCAAAACACTTTGGTTTGACCTTTGATATTGGTTAACCAAAGTGTTTTGAATAAAGACTGAATAATTATTGTCCAAATTGAAATATGAGAAGTTGGGGACATAATCTCTGAAGGTAAGTGTGTTCAGTTTTTCTGTTTTTGGACCCTCGTATCTTTATTAGCACCACAGCCACTGATTCTACCAAGAAAATGACAAATACACTGTCCTGTTGTGCACACATCCAATGAAGTATGATGTGTTATAAACATGAGTAGTATCTGAGTGTCTGACCTGATGCTGCTACAAAGAAGGACAGTTAAACACTGATAATATGGTTAACATTAATCTTGAATGTGGAAGTCAGATACCATCCTGTTCTACCGACTTTCTGACTCATAACATGGGGGGTTATATAGGGGCCGGCAGGGGCCAGTGCTCCTAAACCAGGCCTGACACTTTTAATGGCCCCTGTACTGAAGACATAAAGCTGAATACATTTCTTCTGATTGTATTCACTGACACAGAAACTATTAATAATTTATCTCTTTGATCTAATAAATTTTTTAATTTACATTTTTATTTCAACAATGATTGCATTGCTGTGATAGGATAACAGTTTTAGGGTGCATCAATTGCGGTTTTATAGCCGATAACCCATCTTTATAATACCTGTTGGATTTTGACAGATATCTTTTATACCAGTTGTTATAAGTTCACAATAAACGTTGAGTGTTTCTATCTTATTTTATTAACATAAAAAAAAATACGTGTGAAAAATGCTTTAACTGCCAAAGATAAAACTCTCAAATATAAATGAAAAGTGCAGAGCATTGAAAGAGGCTGTTTTTATACCTTTGAGGGGAAAATAAGATCATTGGTTCAAATCGACTGATCAACGAAATCTAAGAATTAAGTAAATCAGGGCTGATAAAACAGTGCGCTGCTACTTTTATCTGCTATATTTGGGGTCTTCTGAGTAACAAGATTCTCTTTGGTTCTGCATCTCACTTAATATATAAAAAAATGAACTGATGAATTATTGCTATGTTTTTTCTTTCATTTTTTTGTCCCCCAATGAAAAACGCTGCCCCCCATCCTGACTTCCCCTGATAAATGTCGTCTTGAATGGCCATTGTTATTCTGACTTTCTGTGGTATTTCAGTCAAAAAATGAAAATGAAAATTTGACTGAAGGACATCTGGAACTCAGCATAATATTTCCACGACACTGTCAGGAATCCAGTTTGTGTGGTCTGTTTTTGTGTTTCCTTTCCTCCTCCACCAGGTGGTGCCCCGTCCTCATTGGTTCTCCCTGCACACCTGCAGCTCATTGTCTCATTACCTGTGGAGTGTTCTTAAGCTGCTGACTGCCACTACCTCGACGCCAGAGTGTTTGCCAATACAGGGTATTCTAGCCATGCTTAGTTTAGCAGAGTCTAACCTGAGTTTTTGTTTGCCAGTTGGATTCTCTAGCCAAGCTGAGTTTTTCTGAATCAAACTGAGTTTTTGTCAACCTGAGTCTTAACTTTTTTTTTTGTCTTTGCCTCTTGGCAGGAAGTCATCCTGCAAACTGGATTTATTTGGTCCTTCTCTCTCTGGAAGGTTCAACTGAGCTTCTAACTGAGCTGGGGTTCCAAACAGGAAGTTTGGATCAACTCTCCCCAAGTGGTCGTTTGAGCTTCACACCAAGCAAAGGTTTCTTCTGCACCACAGCCCGTTCAAGTACAGCAGGAAATCTGAGTGGCAGTCAGTTTCTCCATTCACCAAGGAACATCCGCAGTCTGAGTAACCCAGTCCGCCCAACACCAAACAAGACAATCTCTGGTACAATCCTCACAGTCTGGATTCCTGAAGGACACCTTTTCCTGGGGAAGTGAGTCTGCAACCTTTTCCTCTTATGCAAAACCAAAGATTCAAATTTACCACTAAGCCTGAACTAACCACAGTGTCTTCCCCTCACCTTTCAGTCCCTGTTGAGCAGTGCTCAGAGCAGCACTGGATTCATCACATTATTCCTAAAATAAACCTGTTTAAACTTTCCCTGGTCTCTCTGTTTGGTCTTCTGCATCTTGGGGTCAGACCTTTAATATAATCATGACAGACACTATGAGTTGTTTTTGTTGGAAAACATGAATCGCATTAATCTCTTGGCTTAATCTCTCTGAAATTTAAATCCAGCTCTTAAAATTCTATAACACCTGAATGAAAACTGGATTCTCACTCTTCTGCAATAGATTAGTTTCTGAAATTACCTGTTGTGTCTACATATTATGCATTTGATATCTATTTAAAAATGTTGAAATGCTACTTTGAATACATGGATACAGATCAGGCGTTACCATAGAGCAGGAGTCACCAACTTTTTTAAGGCTGAGGGCTACTTTATGGGTACTGAGTCATAGGACGGGCTACCAATACTGACCTATGAACTAGAGGAGTCAGCGTTCACCTGAACTTCATAGATAATAAACATATTTCTATTGTTTCTTTTCATTTTTTATTTGCTTTTAGATATTCTCATTATGAATCCATATAAATCCTCAAATGTTGTAAGTCATTGATATGATAAAATGCTTCAAAATAAGAGCTTCAGTAAAAAATAGCATTTTAGATTTAGTCCACTGGTGAATTGTTCTGTTTTCAAAAGATGCTGAGGGCACCCCATGGTGTCCTTGAGGGCCCCTTGGTGCCTACGGGCACCACGTTGGTGACCCCTGCCATAGAGTAAAGATTATTTAAAAATGTCAAAGACAAATGAAGTATTACACTTTAATATTAACTCAATAGAATAAAATGATTAAAATTCAATGGCATGCATTTTTTAAATCTTAGTTTTTAATTAATCAATTATATCAATGCTGGATGAAAGCTGACTTTTTATATCCCATCATTCAGGCTAAGGAATTAAAACTTACATTACTTGTGGACGTGATTTCTGGATGGTAGGGGAAGGGGGTTATTTTTCTGATTTTATTTACTTTATTTCCACCCCCTTTTTTTTCTTATTTTCATTTCTTACTATCAATTTTTTATTATTATTGTTGCTATTTCTTTAATGCCTTGACATCAATGGGTGGGGAGGGAGGAAATAAGGGCAAGGGCTGGGGAGTGTTAACATGGGCGGGGAGGAAAGGTGTTCTACTTCTGATGACACAAATATGTATACACTGTACAAAATTTTGACTACCTGTGGTTGGTGCAAATGTTCCTCCTCTAATGTGCAAAATGTGAAAAACAATAAAAAAAAATTGATCACAAAAAAAAAAAACTTACATTATCTACGTAAAAATAAAAGGTTGATTTATGGTTAAATTTGAATATATTTACTATGCATAAACAGATAACGTCTAGATTACTTTAGATTGCATAAAAAACCTCAGTGATTGTGTATCATATTTAGTTTTACTTTTGTTGAGACACAAGCAAAAAACTGTATAAATAGACATTTGCTATCTCAAGATTTATTAAGTTATTTTGTGGAAAATAAGTGATTCTCTCTAGAGACCAAAAGTAACACAGCTGAGAGAAAAACAAAAAATCTGTCATAGTTTAGATTTAACTCCCAATAAAGTCAGGAAGGTGATCAGCTGTGGCTCAGAGGTGCAATCATTGATGAAAGAGGTGTTTCTGAGGCATTGATGGCAGGGCTGATCTTTGCCTTCATAGGTCATTCCCACCACATGCACCACTTGTTGCCAAATGCACCCCAGGTCTCCAGCATTCAGCGCTCAGCTTTGCTCAATCAAATATCTGCAGGTAGGATTCTTGGACTGAAAAACTGAACAACTGGGAAAAATATGGCAAACAATCCCCCTTTGGTAAGTGTCTCTATTTTAACTCTCTGCTGCTGCACAATCATTCACTTTAAGAGGAAGTTAGAACCTGGACTGACTTTAACTTGTCTTTTTGGAAACAACATATTTTGAATTCATTTTAGACACTTTTCAGGTTTTTAGTGAGTCGAAAAAATTTCTAGATTTCCTTTAAAAGGTTAAACCAGGACAAGTTGACCCTGTGGTTTCTCCACAGTCGTACTCGTCAGCCCACAGTCTCCCCAATCAGCCGGCATCTGAGTCCTGCCACAGCGGCTCGCAGCATGCCCCCGCCGGGGGCGGCGGGACCAGGCTGGAGGCGGTGATGGAGACCCTGCAGCGCCAGCAGGCTGCCCGCCTCGCCGTGGAGGAGAAGCTCCGGCAGGCGGAGAAAAACCGGCATTTCCACAGCCTGATGCAGTCCCGGATCCAGCAACAAGCTCTGGCTTTCAGCCGCTACCACACCGCGATGGGGGGGCCACTGGCCCCTGGATCCAGCTCCTGCATCGGAGGGGCGCGTCTTCGCGCAGAGGATGAGGACGGAGATGCCAAAGCACGCGCTGATGGAGAGGAGGGAAAGGAGGAAGATGCGGATGAACAGGAGATGATTGATGAAGAGGAGGAGGATGAAGACATGTCGGACGGCTCCCAGCTCAGAGAGTCCGATCCCAGATCAGCCTGTCTGTCTCCGAAGGGATTCCTCCCCACAGACCGGCACCAGCGCGCAGAGTCCCCGTCCACGCACTCCCACTCCCACCAAGAGTGGACCTACGAGGAGCAGTTTAAGCAGGTAAGGCGGTCTTTATAAGGACGAAATCTTTTATAAAGTCCTAATTCTTGGTAAATTCCAGTTTGTTTTTTAATCCTCTCTGTCTGTGAGTGAATGAAGTAAAAATCCTCTCTGCTGATATGTTTTATAAAGCAGGAACAATATTAGAAACAATACTGCAGAATGTGTTAGTTCTCATCTGACCCTTTAAAAAGGACTAAGATTGATTTTTTTAAACATTTTTCAGTATAATGACAATGAAAATTCTTCTTATCACGCATAAAGAACAAGAGATTAAAAATTAAATGTGAGTTTGCTGATATAAATTTTTTAAATGTCCTCATATAATGTTAAAACAGATTGCTGTTTCTAAATAAAGCAGTTTTTTTACAGTTTTAATTGTATGTGTTCTGCCTTTACAAAAGGACAGCTCAATTTAATCGAATAATTATTATCTAAAAGTCAATGTGAGAGTTAACACAGAGAAATGCGTAACAATTTGATTTTATTTAAATTAAATATTGATTAATGCATAAGATGGAATGCCTCATAACTTCATCTTTTCAGTTTCCATACAGTAGCTTTCTGCTTTTTGCACACTATGATTATTCTTTTTTAACATTCATTGTCAAATTTTTGTATAATATCCATAAAATGCAGCAACCATTAGGTATGTGCTCCAGGAAAAGAAGGACTTATTACCATAAAAGTCTATAAGGAAACACCTATTTCGCCAGGCCATCAACTCCCTTTAATGACTCAGACGGGTATGGGGCATTGCAGGCTAACAAAGACGCCAAACGACCCGCATTCCAAAGGGACTGGGGTCCGTTTCCATTTGCATGTTTTCTAAACAAGAACAAGGCTTTGTTGGGCTACTGTGTAAAACCTGGAACTCAACACTATTTCCGACATTTTGAATTGAAAAAGCTTCCTGGATGGGAAGCGACATTTCCCATCCCATTCAAACTTAGAAACAAAGTCCAGTGGATTGTTTTTAACTTTCTTTTTTTTGAATTATTTAGATTTTACTTATATTGATACTCAAGTAATCGACAACAGCTAGCTAAGTTAAGTATGGTGCTGCCAGATGATTTCTTTCCTGATGTGAATACAGCACTAATTAGGATCCCTACTGAGATCATCACAGAAAATAATGAGCAGATATAAAGTACAGAATTAGCAATATTTGCATTACTTGGCTAAGGTAAAGTCAACAACGCCCATAGAGGAAAATATCCACCATGGAATGCTGCAGAAATACAAACCCTGACCCAGTCGCAGGGTAACAACATCCAAGTCTATAACGAGTATGTTCTAAGAAGTCAGCTCAATGGTAACAGCAAGGTCAAGGCAATGGGCATCTATACGTTACCAGAAATCAGATATTCTGTTGGGATAATAAGTTGGCCAAAGGTGGAAATCGAGGTCACTGATATTTAAAAAAACGGCAGCTACTCACCATGCATGGTGGATTCCGGCCCAAATCCAGAACCCACTGACTACACACTAAGTGCAAAGAAGGCAGAGGCCTAGTGAGCATCAGAGCTCACTACTAATTAATTAATTAATTAACCTATCTATTGTTCTGATGATTAATTTAATAATTAGACAAAACAAATAACATTCTGAATGGATCCAGCTCTGGAAGGCCACAGTAGCCCCAAGCAGAAGGACTCAAGGCATCTTCCAATCCTCTGATAGCTGTATACCTCATCTCATCCTAATTTATAGCCAAAAACTCAAAACCTCATGGCCTTTGGTCACGACTATTGTCTGTTCCTGTTTGGCTGTGAGCTTGGCCTGTTTTTCAAAGTAGTCCTGTTTCTCTGACTGTGACTAACTGGATGTGCTCTTTTCATCCTCTGACATGGGAGCTGGCTCGGAACCCACCTGTCTGGCTGTGTTTCCTCGACGGGCCTTTTTCCGCTGGAGGTTTCTTCCTGTTAAAAGGCTGTTTTTCATCTCCACTGTCGCTACAAGCATGCTTAGTGTGAGGGATTGCTGAAGAGTCAATGAGTCGATGCAATCAGCTGGTTTTCCTTAGATCGAAAACTTTAAATCAATCTGACTGGATGATCTTGTTAACTGGAAAGTTCCTTGAGATGACATGATGTGAGTTGGCGCTATAGAAATAAACTGAATCGAATTGGACTGATAAGTTCCAATGGTTCTTACAGGAACTTTTTGACAGTACAGACTGGAGTGTCTTTGGTGCTTCATCCACTGATTTAAACCAGTTCCTGGTTTTGTTGTATTATAGATCTCTTTCTCTGAGAAAAATGAGTGTGCAGACCAAAACCTCATTCATCTATCCATCCATCCATCCATCCATCCATCCATCCATCCATCCATCCATCCATCCATCCATCCATCCATCCATCCATCCATCCATCCATCCATCCATCCATCCATCCATTTTCTTACACGCTTAATCCCAAACGGGGTCGAGAGGGGTGCTGGTGCCCATCTCCAGCTGTCTATGGGCGAGAGGTGGGGTACACCCTGGACAGGTAGCCAGTCCATCGCAGGGCAACCAAAACCTCATGTAAATGTAAAATAGAGCCTTCTTGTTTTGTCATACTTATAGCTAAAACTGATAGACAGATTAAAGTATCAGAGAGCGTGTATTCAGTCATTAGGTAAATCTCCCGTGCAGTTTGGGCAAGTGTTGGTCAGCGAGAAACCCATTTGGGAAATCCTTTGTCCTGTGTAACGCATTCTATGAGGATTTTGTATGATGAACTAAATGTTGTCATTTTGGATTGATCTGATTCCACATTTTACTCATAAGGTTTAAATGGTACCAGTAAAGAAAATGAAATTAAAGTCATATTTTCTAATTGGAAGCAACATTGCTGGATGTGCCTCTGTTTTATTTTAAGGGTTAGATGGTTAAATAGATAAATAAAATTTTGATAAATTAGAAATACTGCCAGAATATTTACAGCTAGAAACCTTTTCAAATAAATACGTCCTCTAGAGTATTTATTGTTTTATTACTCTGTGTTAAAAGGTTGGATTTTTTTAAGGATGTTCCAATTCAGATGTTCAGTTTTAGACAAAACTGCAGATGAATGAAAACAATGAGACGCAGGTTTCCATTATTAGGGTTTGTTCAGCTTCCTTCCACCATCCATCTCTGATAGAAAATCTATTATAAATCTATCATTTCTAAGTTATATTGTAAGCTAAACACTTGATATTATTTATAAAGGCTTAGAGGTTTTTATCCTCCCGAACTGTTAGCATTTTGTAAAGTATTTAACTTATATGTGGAGGTTTGGATTGCCTTAAAAACCTTATATGACAAAAGGTAATCCTTTAAACCAAACCCTGCCTGGTTTAACTGTGATCAAAGTGCCAATATAGTTGTCAAAAAAGACCATCTCTTTAATGCCAGAAACTCTAAGGCAATCCTCTATTAATTTGAGAAATGGGGTATTATTTAATCCTGTCAGCTCATTCAGTCTGTTAGAAATATTGATGTCTGCCTGCCTGATGTTTCCAAACTGTAGAGAAATGGTTGAACAGAGATTCATTTTAGGCAAGAAAGGAAAGGAATATGATTTGTTTTTTTAAACGATAGACGAGTCTGAGATAATCAGGAACTGAGTTATCAGGTTTATTTTTTCTGTAAGAGAGGAGCTTGCATTTTCCAGAAGGTGCAACACATCATCAGAGTTTACACTGGAAAAAAGATCTAGAAATAAGGAAAAAAATTTTAAATCAAGTGCATTTACCCTTGATTTCAATTGTTAAATGAGTGGTAAATGAATAATTTGCCAATGGAATGAGAATTTTTACTCTTAAAATAAGCTAATTAGATAATATGCAATTGAAATAAGACAATGCAATTTGTGTTTTCTTATTTTAAATCTGATGGTCTTGTTCCATTGGTAAAATGTCACTTTTATCTCCTCAATTCCAGAACAAATGCACTCATTTTAAGAAATAATGACTTATCTAGTTTTTATTGTTTCCAGTGTACAGCTAATAGTTTCCAGTAATTTAGTCGATACTATTAGCTCTTTGTGTACATTAATATTTTTGCTGCAACTAATGGAAGATCCCATTTATTTAGATGACTTTACACTGAACAGTGAAGGAGAGTGGAAGATTATATATGTTGCCTTTTTTTTATAATTCAGTCCAAGCTGTGTTATATCCAGGCAATGTTTTGTTTTTAACTCACCTATGATTGAAAAACACGTTCCTAAGCATCAAAACAGTATAAATATAAGAAAAAAGGAATCTCATGTTTTACAATATACTGTCCAATTTTCCCACAAATAGAATAGGCTACACAACCACCACCCTAACATGGTTTCAGTACCAGGATAATCCTACAGGCTAGTTGGACCTTTGCTTCCTCTATAAGCTTCTTACATCCTGGAAATAGTGTCAGACCTATTTCTTTTAAAATCTAAAATCATTTTCTTTATTTTAGCCACATTAGAGATGAGATGGGGCGACAGTGGCGTTGGATGTAGGAGTTTGCCCTGAAGTCGAAGGATAGACGGTTTAAGCCCCGACTCCGACTTTCATTGTCGTTGTGTCCTTGGGCAAGACACTTCACCTTCATTGTCTACTGATGGTGGTCAGAGGGCCCGGTGGCGCCAGTGTACGGCAGCCCTGCTTCTGTCAGTGAGTCCCAGGGCAGCTGTGGCTACAATGTAGCTTGCCAACATCAGTGTGTGAGTGAATAAATGTAGTGTAAAGCACTTTGGTCAAGTCTCCTGACTTAAATAAAGGCGCTATATAAGTACAGGCTATTTACCATGACATAATTGTTTCCATATTATATCACAAATCGGTTCACCAGCTCCCAGTACTTAGCTTCTTCTCCATCTCTGATGCACCCAATGACTGCATAGCCATCCTAGTAATCCTGCAGATGACAGATGTACGCAGTAAAAAGGAATGGTGAGAGGAGAAAATCTGTATAGTTTGTGAATTTGTATTTATTTGAAGATCTAGATCACAGGTGTCAAACTGGTTCTAGAAAGGGCCAATAGCACACCAGACTCCAGTCATCTCATCATGTTAAGACTGGACTCACTTGATGAGATGACTGGAGTCTGGTGTGCTATTGCTTGGTTGGAAAGAAAACCTTCAGCCTCACGCCCCTTTCTGGAACCAGTTTGACATCCCTGATCTAGATCCTCCGGGCCTTTGATCACTAAATAGAAAAAGTCTTTGTGCTTAAGCAGATTTTTTCTAACATTGACATCTGTTTTGAACACATTGTTCGTCCACCGATTTAAAACCAGTTCACTGGGATTGGTGTATCAAAGATCTGTTTCACAGACCCATGGGGCCCTGACGCTACTGATTCAAGACATTTTTGGTCTCTCTGTTTTTCAGTTGTATGACCTGGACGATGATGAAAAGCGCAAGGAATTTCTTGATGATCTTTTCAGTTTCATGCAAAAACGAGGTAAGTTTTATCCCTCTAAGAGCAGAGATATGTTTTTATCTAAGGCTAGAAATAGACAGAGACTAGAAAATGCCAAGGATCAGTGACCATTAACACATTAACTCAGCAATTAGATTTGACAGAAAACAGAAACACTCACGAGAAAAGAGGCAAACACAGGAACCACCTTTTCTTTTGATCTAAATCATAAATTTGATTTTGTAAAAATATTGAGCAAAATTTAGTCTATTTGGTAGATATGGTTGTTTTGAGATCTGTCACAGTTTACGGCAAATGCAACAATATAGCCCTCTGTTACACACAACAGAGAGAGAAAACGGGTCAGATCAGGAGCATGGCAGTATCATCAGCATAGAATTAATAAGACACGTCAAAAACATCCTAAATATTTAACCAATGCTGAATATATAGACAGAAGAAAGAGAATAGTGCTCATGACTGATCCTTGTGGTACCACACATGGCAGGTTCTTAGACCTGACAGATCTAGTTTACTAAATCACGGAGTTGTCTGTTAGCACAACAGGAGCAGGGGTTGAGTCAAGACTGGTCCTTCCAATATCCTCAGAGTCCAAGACTAAGATTGGATCTTCCAAGAGCAAGACCAGACATTCTGAGGCTAAGAGAAAACCTTCAAAGTCCAAGACTAAACACTTTGAGTCCAAGACCAAAACCAAGCCTCGAAAAAGACCAAGACCAAGAGGCAGAGGCCAAATCTTAAGAAATAGAACAATATTTTCGAGCAGTTTTTTTTCTTTTTTTTTCCTATTAGTAGGAAAGGATTTGAGAATAGAAAAGTGGAGGACATTACACAGAACATTTGAAACATGATAAAAAAAAAGACATGCTAGCAATTAGCATGGTAGATGAGGAAGGTTTTTGTTAGTTAACGTACTTCATGGAGCCAACTTTTTACTTTCTTCTGGGAGTAACTAGAACTACCCATTTAAAAACACTGCTAACAGCACAAATTCTCTCCCAGTGTTGGATTACACAAAAAACAGAGAGCTTTATCACAGTTAGCATCCACTTCATTGAAACAAAGTCGCATATATTCTGACAGTATGTAAACGTGACATACCGTGTCTTTAATTTATAGTTTTACATCTCTGTTATTTGGTAATTATAAGCGTTTGTCAAACTCAGAACTGAAGGATATAGTATTCAAGGCAGAAAAACAGATTTTCTAGAACGTTTACTGACAACAGAACCAGAGTAAGCAGCGTCTGGAAGTGAATGATCACATATGTGCAAGTCACTAACCTGGTCTTCCTGCCTCCTAAATTCGTTTTTCTAAATGTCTTTTTATTTTATCGACTCTTGAAAATAAAGAAATTATGTAAATCTACATTATGAAAAAATCTATGAGACATGATGATGACTTAAAATAAACCCACCATGATGGCATTGTTTAAAATTAGAAAAATCAGCGAAGCCAAAGAAACGCTGGAGGCAATAAGCAATAACCAGGCAGCCTTCGCTCGACCATTTGGTTCTTTTCAGTTTTTGCAAAAGTTGACTCCTTCAAAGGAAAAAACTGCTGATGGTACTTAAAGAGATAGTAATCAATTAATGACCCCATCCTTGGGTGCAAAGGTAAATCATTAGAGGATTTATCAAAACACAAAGGAGGCCATCATGGCCATTGTCTGCTCTGCTTCTTCTAGAATCTTTAAAAGAGAAATGTCTGTCTTTGTTTTCAAGTCAGAACCCCTTTCTGCTATCACTTTCACAAAGACATCATGTTTGAGCTGATGCAGAGCAAAGGAAAACCAGCTATGGTCAGAAGTCAGAGCAAATGCTACCAATCTTCCCTGTTCTCTTTGAAATGGTGACAGCAGAGCAGTTTTTTTTAACTACCAACACAGCAGGACCTCATTAAAAACCAACAAATCCCTGAGTTCTGCATGTTGGGGGGTCAATAACCATGTGTACCACATGGTCCGATGATGTCACTAAAAAATACACTTTTTTTGGTGAAGAATGCTTTATCTTACTTCAGTTTATTCATAAAAAAATGTTTATGTGTTACTACATGTGTTTGAGGAAATGAAGCTCCCTCAGGAATGAATCTGACTCTTTTTTTATTGCTACATTAATAAAATATAGCATTGTTATTGGAATGTTTATTGAATTGCACTGCAAAAAATTTGAATATAAGTAACTCACTTTTTCTTAAAAGAAGCACTTTTTTTTTAATTAATCAAGTAAGTGAGACACTTTGCCAATGGAATAAGACAATTTACATTTAAATAGTAAAAAGAAATACTTTAGTCTCTTATTTCAAGTGCATGATATCTAATTGTCTTATTTTAATGGTGTTGGGATAATTATCATTGATGATGTGTGAGTTTATTATAGCGTAATATTAACCTAATCTGATTTAGAATTAGCATTACAGAAGCTATATTTTTAATGATAGGGATGGGTAACCACACATTTTAGGCATGAAGCAACGAGAACACCTGAATTTACTTCACCTGCAGCTGTAATCAGTGAATTAGACAGAACCGCAGACTTAATACGATAGCTCATTAGATAAATCACATATGGGAAGAAATTTTCTTTCCTGCACATTTTTGGATCTGGTCAGGGGTCCAGATATTCTGACTATTCAACACAGACTATTGACTGGTTCTCTGGATAATAGAACAGTTTCTGGTTTTGTTTTGTTAATCTTTTACTATTCTATATCGGAGAATATTTTCAATGGACTTTAGTTAGACACTTTGCATAGAGGAGATTGAGTCGATTTCAACAGTTTCAAAGGGTGTAAACTGCTGAGATTTGGGAACACAGAAATAAGTCAGAGTGAAATCCTTTGCTCTGAACAGATGAACATTTAAATATGACATTCCACTGAAGGGAGGAGCCAATTTTTCTGTAAAAGTGCTCTTGCTATTGACAGATAATCTTATTTTCCTATTCAGATTAAGGGTAAATACACTTATTTAAAGACATTTTTACTCATTTTCAGAACATTTTTGCAGTGCAGTTGCTACAGAATTATTTTAATTTATAAAAGCTGTTCTGGCTGTGTAAAGGACCTATGGCATCTCTAACTATCCACAGTGATAGCACAGACTATTTTCCAAATTCTTGCTCCGTGTGTAAGGAAATTGGATTCATTAACATCACTTAGTAAGTTTGAACAAACTCTGCAGACTCGTTTAGCTGAGAAGTGTCAATCTTTAATTTAGTTCTGTAGTAAGGATTTTGTGTTGTGTTCATTGATGACTGTTTGTCTAGAATGATAACATATCTATGAACAGTCGCTTGCATAAGATTAATATAGATTGTAGGAACTAAAAGGGAAAAAAATCCTGCAGTCTGGGTGTGATCGTTTTTCTTCTGGTTCTACGCCCCCCCACTGCCTTCAGATCAGAAGTTGAATAGAGTTTGATAAACAGTCAGTTTTTCCTGGTTTCTTTGCATTAATTGTTCATCCCATGAGTTAAAAGAGTGAAGTCAATGAGGTGGAGAAATTCTCATCCCATTATCGGCTCAGAGGTGTAAAGTGAAAGACTCAGCGATGAAGCCAAGCATAAAGATGATTACTGCACTAACAGAGATCCTGATGCTCCACATTGTTCCAATTACGAAGCCCTCGCTCCTTAAATAATGAGAAATTAAGACAAGAGAAGTTTATTCTCAGTTTCATTATGATGAAATGGTTGATGCCAACGGAACGTCCATTCCCTCTGGAGGACTTTTTACGTCTCTGTTAGTGGATTGTAGTGACAGTGTCATGATTTATCTAAAGATCTGACCCACATGCAGAAAGCCAAACAGAGAGCCAGGGAAAGGTTCAACTGATTTATTGTGAGTTGGTAGAGAGGAGTCCAGTGCAGCTCTAAACACTGTCGAACCGGGACTGAAAAGTGAAAGGGAAGAGTCTGTGGTTAGTTCAGGCTCAGAGGGAGATTTGAGTCTTTGATTTGAAGAAGGTTATAAAGGCAACAGACTCACGTTTCCAGAAAAAAGGTGCCTTTCGTTGAATCCAGTCTGTGTGGGTTGTTCCAGTAATAGACTTGTTCGTTGGAGGGCGGACAGGGTTTAACCAGGTTGAGGTGTTGCTATGAGGAACGGAGGAGCTGACTAACACTTAGATTTCCTGCGGTACTTGAACGGTTTCTTGTGGAGATGAATCCCCTGCTCAGAGAGAAGCTCAAACAATCCTTGGGGAAAAGTACATCCAAACCACCAGTTTATTCTTATTTTCTATTCAGTTTGGTGATATTATTGGTAAATTTTAATGAAACAACGGCTAAATCTTAGGACCAAAGGCTTTGTCTTATGCAGAAGGTCTACGATAATATAAATAAGCATATTTGTCTTACTAGATTCCCTTTGAGTGGAAAAAATGCATTTTTGCATTATATAGCCACTTTCTGCACTGTGCCAATATCCCATTTCCTCCTAGCACACTGCTCACTAAAACCTTTGTGGAACAAACATGCTTCAACTTATTCAGTCCAAATTTGCTTGACTTAGAGTCAAGATGTGCATCTATAAACTTTGAGATTCTTTAAGACCTTCAAATTGGGTTTCCTGGTGTTTTGCAGTATTTATTTTGTAAAAAAATTTGGCGAGGCTGAATATTTTTCATTTTTTAATCAACTATAAATGACGTTACAATTTAAAATAGTGGTTCCAACTGAATAATATTCCTCAGTGCCTTTCTGTTACTGTATACAAATACAAACAATTGTATTTCCAGTTTATTGATTGGGATCTGCACTTGCTTTAATTCACATCTGTAATTTCGGGCGGAATTTTTTCCAAAGACTCTCTGGGCTTAAGGGTTGTTGTTTTTTTTTCCATACAGTTTAACCATTTTCCCGGTAAAGTTCCTGGATGATTTGGTATTTTTTTACTCTAAGAGATCCTACATTTTGCTTTTTAAAGCCTTTTATAGTCAGCTAAAGGCAGCAGGTAGAGGGGCAGCAGAAAGGTCCGTTTGGACAAGTCAGTCTCAGGACATTGTGACTCCTACAGCTTTAACTCTGTGATCTATGTGACAAATTGTTTTTTTTTTTTTTTGCTCCTCTCCAGTGAATAATGTTGACGTTTGCAGCCTCACAGTTTTGGTAGATTTGTATTGAAGGTACAGGAGGACATCAGTCTTGGTTAATAAAGTCTTATTCATTCACTTCCCATGAAGCCCTAATTACTGGCTTTAATTGATGTAATTTTACCACCATAGACAATTCCTCACTGCTTTCCTCCCTTACTGTAAGGGCCCCTCTGCTGTTGTTTGCACTATTTCCATGCCCCTATTGATTGCTATTATGGTAAATCCAATGGCCACAATGGAACCCTGTCAGCAAATGCAGGTTAATTATCTCAGGGTCGACTACTATAGAATTGTTACAAAAAACCTGGATTCCCTCTTTATGTGCGGCTCTAAATAGCCTATGTGATTTATTGGAACCTCTTTATTTAACAAAAATTAGACTTTTATATCCGTAAAAGTCTCAAACTGCTCTGAAGTAAATTCCAGACAAAGCTTTTACTTTTGTTTTCTGTTCTTCAATAACTAAATAAGTTATCAGATTTGATTCATATTTTTGGAGAATATAAGTACAGCATATCTATGTTTAATTTAGCAAAGGCAGAAGCAGTGGAAGGGTGTCAAAAACTTCAAAAAGTTATACTCTTTTCCTTTAACACAGCTGTCAGACATTTGACTGGCTTAAGATAAACTGGCCTTATAAGAAGATGCAGAAAGGTATTGATGGGAGGAACCAAGTTAATAGAATTGATCCTGGATATTGTGTTTGCGTTCTGCAGGGACTCCAGTGAATCGGATTCCTATCATGGCAAAGCAGGTGCTGGATCTCTACATGCTCTACAAGCTCGTCACAGAAAAAGGCGGCTTAGTGGAAGTCATCAATAAAAAGATATGGCGTGAGATTACCAAAGGCCTCCACCTCCCTACGTCTATTACTAGTGCAGCATTTACTCTGCGAACACAGTGAGTATGACCAACGGCTGCCCTTTAACCACCGCTCTGACACAGGTCTTCATAAGGGATACTTCCTGTTAAATACTACAGTTGTACGACAATATGTCGGATTATAGTTTAACAGATGAAGGCATGTTGTTTTTTTAATGTGATGTTAGAATTTAAATCTGAATAAATGTAGAACCTGGACTGATTATTGATATGTTTGAGCAACTGTTCAGTGGTTTTCAAGGAACCCTGAGAAAAATAAGGAGAAAAACCTCTGAAAAATTTATATTTTTAGTTTAAGTGCTGTTAATATTTTTCTTCCCTTCCTTCTCTGTTAATAATGGGGTCATGATACTGTCAGAGTAAATCTAGGCTGCAGAACCTTCCATAGACATATATAAGAGTAGACCCTACATTGACTGTCACAGGCAGAAATCACGGGCACCATCTTGGGTAGGTCAACCTGCTACCCTAACCTGCTGCTTTAAGTAGAACAGAAAAAGGATGCTTCAGCACTGCAGCGTATATATTTTCGTTTAAATTAACAGAATGTTGACATCATGGCTCGAGTGATAATTTTGTGAAGGCAATCCCACAGTCCAACAATGGGTACATTGTGCTGTTACAGCAGCAAAAGATTACAGCAAAAGTGGTCACACAAATGTGGACGTTAAAAAGTTCATAAAAATAATAGAATAAGTGACAGAAGTAAAAAAATATACAATTCAATTTTATTTGTTAAGCACTTAAAAACAAACACAGCTGAATAAAGTGCTAAAAGAAAAATAAATAAAACATAAAACAGTATAAATAAAAAACAAAACAGCTAAAATATGGGTAAAAATAGCATCCACATAAAATATGAATAAAAAAATATAAAAAAAATAAAATAAATAAAACCCTGTACTTACAGTGTTTTTACAAATATAAGTACTGTGCATCTAAAGAATAGATAATCAATATACAGCTGTGAACATGTTTACAGTATTTTAAAATACTTTTAGAGTATAGTTATAAAAATAAAAAATAACACCACCCATCGCGGACAGTCTCCCCCCTTTTTTTTTCTTCAAGCTGGGGTCCACTACCAGAGGCCTGGGAGATTGAGGGTTCTGCCAGTAAGTCTGCTGTTCCTAGAACTGCACTCTTCTGGGCCGAGATGTCTGATGTATTTCCAGGGATCTGCTGAAATGGCTTAATTACATTTAAAAACAGAAAGGTGGACTGTGATTGTGTCGAAAAATAGGTTTTGTGGCTTTAAAATATCATGAAATATGCTTTGGAACCATAGCAGAAACTGGAAGGTAAATTGAAAGACCAATGCTGCTAATTATGGTACGAATAAAGTATCTAAATATTTTATTGCTCAATGAAAAAGGTTTTATTTTTGCTGCAGGTATATGAAGTACCTTTATCCATATGAATGTGAAAAGCGGGGACTGAGCTCCCCGGGGGAACTTCAAGCAGCAATTGATAGCAACCGTCGAGAGAGCCGAAGACAGAACTACACGTCTGCCATCTTCAGCTACTCAACCACTGGCTCACAAAGTCTCCTTCCAACACCAAAAATACTACCACATGTGCCGACGCTATCCCATCAAAGCAGCTGTATTTCTCAATCACCTATGGTCAAAAAAGGTAAGATAATGATGTGTGGACCATTCTGAGGCTGGCTTGAGATAGAAAATATCACTTATATACTTTAACAGTTCAGATTCAAACCCTACAGCTGGATAGATGCATTTAAAAACTAATATTTAACCGTAGTGTTTAGCTCTGAGTGGAAGATGGAGCGGGAGATCTACGGTGTCTGCTGTGAAGCGTGCGCTGTACCGGTCTGTTTTGGTAAAGAGAGAGCTGAGCCATAAGGCAAAGCTCTCCATTTACCGGTCAACCTACATTTCTATTCTCATTTATGGTCATGAGCTTTGAGTCATGACCGAAAGAACGAGATATCGGATATAAGCGGCCAAAATTAGCCTGGGCTCTCCCTTAGAGATAGGGTCAGCAGCTCAGTCATCCTAGGAGGACTCAGAGTAGAGCCACTGCTCCTCCATGTTGAGAGGAGCCAGTTGAGGTAGCTCGGGTATCTGGGTAGGATGCCTTTGGGACGTCTCCCTGGTGAGGGGTTCCAGGCACGTCCCACCGGGAGGAGGCTCAGGACAGGCTGGAGGGACTATGTTTCTAGGCTGGCCTGGGAGCACCTTGGGATTCCCCCCGAGGAGCTGGCCCAAGTGACTGGGGAGAGGGACGTCTGGGCCTCCCTACTGAAGCTGCTACCCCCACGACCCAACCCCTGATAAGTGAAAGAAGATAGATGGATGGATGGTTTAGTTCTGAAATCAAGCCAAAATCTGCCATAAAGGAACTACTTATATGGGACTTTTACTCACAGGGTTGTCTTGATTTAGAATAACAATGTTGGCATCAAGTTACAAAGTTTTTGCAGTCAATCAAGCATGCTAACCTATCCAAAATGGATCGGCACAATGAGCGTTAAAACATTTTTCACTAATTCAGTTTCAGATTTGTTCTATATAAGAATCTATACTATTAATAACAACTATGATCAAAAACTATGGACCAAAAAAGCAAAACATCTGTTAGGCATTTGGAGGAGAGTTCCTGCTTTAAAGGCACACTATGCAACATTTTTCAGTTAATTAATGTGTTCCATAACGTTTTGGATGATTAAATGAGTCATTTCAGGTTGAACAAAGGTTTTCTCGGCCGCCCTGATGGTCTGTGGGGGAAATACCGCACTTGCAATTGCAGGAGCACCGACCCGCACCCACAGGCTCAGAAGTCTCGCGAGAGTCGGTCTTGCTTTACGGCGAGGACTGCTACACCCCCAAGTTAAAAGCATGCTCGTTGCTAGCACAGTGGCGATCTTTGTGCAGTGCTGCGTTCACACCGGACGCAGCAAAAGCAGCAAAATCGCGTCTGCTGCTTCATTTTTGCTGCTTGTACCAGTTAGTTCTGACGCGCGGCTGAAGCAGCTTTGCTGCTCTGGCTGCGTGGTGCAAAAGTGTGTCTGACGCGCGTTGGGCGGAGCTTCACTATCCTTTCTCTGCCTTGCAGCTATATTTGCTGTGATCAGTGGGAATAAAGTAGTTTTAATATGTTTTTAAGTGAGAAAATACACCTGAAAACGTAATCAGTGCCGTCAGTTCATTCAGATTATCAGCCTGCCTTACAATATTTTTTCTGTCGGAGCCGCTCAGACCCCCACATACCAGCGGTGCACCGACAGTAGGAATCCCTTCATCAGCAGCCTCTGGCCGGGTCGCCTCCTCGCGGTTCACCGCGGTGGCTGGTAGGATAATAAAAGCGAACATATTCTGCCGGCAGATTTCTGCATTTTAAGTTAATTTAGGCGTCAATAAACTGTTTAAGAGGAGTGATCATCAGCGCTATGTCTCTCTCCCTGCCAGCTCCCAGATCAGCTTCTCTGATTGGTTGACGTGGCGTGTCGAGCAGCAAAAATTCAATTTTTCCATCTCGAGCAGCAGCGCGTTTGCGGCGCGTCAGATGCTTAGTCATTCGTTGCATTCGCCTGTCTGCTAAGCTCAAAACAACCGCGCCTGGCTTGACGGAGAAACCAGGAGAACAGCTGTGCATATTTACGACAGTGCACTTTTACTTTCGCCCTCTGGGGGGAGCCTCGCTGGAAAATCAACACCGGTTGCATAGTGTACCTTTAACTGGAGAAGTCCAGGTATCCTGGGGCCTTGCTGACAAGAGAAGGGAGAATGAGGCAGATTCAGTAGGTCAGTATGGCTGCTATAGAAACGCCACTGCCATTTACAGGCATCATCATTGTTAGGTTGAATCAGGTAAATCGTTTTACCAAAGTAGGCTTTGGATTACCTTCAGCTTCTGAGTGGAGCTAGAGGTGAGGTCTGGGTAGAGGGAAGTCTGGGTTTCTGCTGTCCCAGCCATCCGGTTACAGTCACAGATATTGGGTGAGGTATTGTGATGTGTTTAAAGAAGTCTGTCCGTTCCATTCCTTAATATTTAATTTACATCTTAGCGTAGAATAATTAATTTGTAGAAGCATATTTCTGAAAAGAAAAGCAGCCTAGATTCATCAGACGTTTCTTCTAGCTTTGGCATTGAGTACTTTCCTGGTTACTGCAAACCAGTGCAGTGTTGAGAGGGTAAACGGGTCAGTTCAGTCCTACTGGCGAGTTTTCTGAGGGCCCAGGACATCGTAGACATTTCTTACTCTGACTGAGCGGAGTTTTAACAGGGATGGGGCTGGTTGGGCCAGAGCTACGTTCACCTGTAAGGCTCAGAGCGTTCATTTGCTCTGCTTTGGGCTTTTTGACTCTGAATCTGACTCTTCTTTTCAATGGTAATCTCTACAGAGGAGCTTGGGATAGTCAACGGCCTGCCAAGTAGGATGGCCCTCCCCATCTCACCCAGTGAGCACCATATGGCAGCCTTGGGAGCCCAGGCAGCAGGGGCTCAGTCAGCGGCTCTGGAGCATCTTTCAAAGTTTGAAAGCTGTGAACCAACACAAAACAAAATGATTAAGGTTACTGAAGAGGAGCAGAGGATAATGGAGCAGGCACTTCAGCAGAACCTGATCGCACTGGCAACCCAGGCTCCTCTAAGCATCAAACTCAATGACAGAGGTGAGAACTTTTTTTATCAACTTTGGCTAGAAAGTGTTTTTAATTTCTTGTGTGGATTGGGTTTGTTTTGGGCTGCTCATTGGGCTGCCTTGCAGCAAGAAGGTTCCAGGTTGGATTCCCAGCCCAGGGTCTTTCTGCATGGAGTTTGCATGTTCTCCTTGAGCATGCGAGGGTTCTCTCCAGGTACTCCAGCTTCCTCCCACAGTCCAAAAAACATCACTGTTAGGTAAATTAGCTTCTCTAAATTCTCCTTAGGTGTGAGTGTGTGGGTGAATGGTTGTTTGTCTCTGTGTTGTCCTGCGATGGACTGGCGACCTGTCCAGGGTGGACCTCGCCTCTCGCCCATTGACAGCTGGAGACAGACACCAGCACCCCCCCACTTGGGATTAAGTGTGTTAGAAAATGGATGGATGGATTGTTTTTTTTCTTTTATTCGAAGGCACGAAAAGATCTAAGACTTGGATTTACTTGATTTCAGCACTTTTCCACCTCAGATGTAGCGTATGAACTCTTATGTCCCACTTTAAGACTATATTTTTCGCCCAAATACGTAGCATTAGTAAATTGTCTTTGTAATTAGGAATGTAAAGATATTCTGTTGGTAAATTTAGTAATTGTAGAGGTCAGAGGAAGTAATTCTGACCTAGAAAGTCATGTTAATTTGTAGGGATGCACGATATAATGGGCCCCCTATCGGTATCGGCCTTAAAACTGAATATCGGACATCGGCCACCCCACCGATATTTAACCCGATATTTGATCAGCTTCTGAGTTTCTAAAGTCTAAAAAAAAAAAATAAATACTACTTCTTCTTCTTCCTCAAAAACTTCTTTTTTACAGACTTAAAAACTTCTAAAGACGAGGGAAAAAATATTGATACATTAAAATATCCCAATATCTTCATATGCTGATATATTGCCATTTAAAAACACCATATCAATCTCTTTTACTAATGAAATATTGCTATATGTCATCGTTATGCTACGAAATCCCCCGAAAATTCACAAAATGTTGCCATATTTTTATATGTTGATGATATAAAAATATATTTGAGTATATTATTTTTCAAAGTGTCACAAATGCATAACAAAACTGCTATTTTCAATGACTACGTATTTTTGTCCAGCTTTAACATCGGTATCGATATCGGTTATCGGCTGCATGAGTTTTTAAATATCGGCATATCGGATATCGGCCAAAATCCCAATATCGTGCATCCCTATTAATTTGTTGTTTATTTGTTTATTATTGAATGTTCAAAATGCCCAACAGAAGAAATGAAAAGAACGATAAAACAGAACAAAGACCACAACTAATGTGCCACAGACTCTGATTTGGAAAGCAGGATGTTGTTTAAACCACAGTCGAATGGATGCAACTATGCTTAGTTTCCTCGCCCCTAAAAAAACCTTTTAAAAAAATCAACTGGAGTGAACTACAATCTTACTTAAATCACAAAACTACCATCTTTAAAGTGGAATTACTTTGAGATTTAATATTCATTTTACTGTGAATCAGGATTAAAATTTGCTATCTACAAATAAAATAAAGAGTCTCAAAATGGGTCAGGCCCCTGGAATTATACTGTAGGTAGGCCTACATTAGGTCTAACCAGACATCCAGTGTACAGCAAGTTTAGGTTAGATATAACTAGTGTTGCACCGATGCCATTTTTTCGCCCCGATTCGATACCTGGCTGTGCAGTATTGGCCGATACCGATACCATATCGACACCATCTGTTTGAAATTGATGTGTGTGTATATCTGAAGAACTGCAGACTACTAGGATGTAAAATAATTGCCATCATGGCTTTGTCAGGCTGCTGCCTACCTTTGTGAAGCTCGAAAAAGACTAAGACAAAGTGAATCCAGTAGAACTTTTTATTGCCTACCTGGAATGGGTGTCAAAAGTTGAATAAACTTTTGGCTCTTAAAATGGTATTGATGCCCTATTTGTTGGTACTCGCTGATACTGATACCACCATTTTAGTGCTGGATCGGGGCCCTGCAGAGCTGCAGGTCGCACTTTAGCGCCGCCCTTGTGGCTCACTGAAGCTTTTTTAAAATTCATGAAAATGGAAAAAAAGGGATGCTTTCCAATGCTGTAAAAGTTTGTACAATAAATAAATGTAAACATTCCTATCAAGAAAGATTTGCGTCATAGCCTGCGATACACAAAAAACTGATTTCTTTATTGTATTTCCATAATTCAGATGAATGCAAAAAAAATAATACTGCAGATTAGCCACATGGTGTGGTATTTTCTCTAGGATGCACTGCAAGGGAAATAAAAATATAATCATGAATGCTTATTATGTATTTAGGCCTACTTAGTCACTTGACAGTGAGCTAATATACAGTTGGAGCCCTTTAGGAGGCTATAAGATTTTAAAAGTTTTTGCAGCTCTGGTCTAGCCAGACATCAGAGGAGTCAGAGATAATCAACAGTAATGGTCGTCACTTAATGGATTTGTTAGACAACTAAACAAGCCAGGATACTGCAAACCATGGAGCCACCAAGGTGAAGGCAGCTGGTACTGATGAGTTTCACTCAGAAATGTTTCTTTGTTTTGCTATCTGTATGCCATTAAAAGGGATGTTTTAGGGTGATCTTTTACTCAGAGTAGTGCTCTGCCTTGTGCTGGAACTTTTTCTCTGTTAAGGCTAAGAAAATTAATTTGGTAATAGCAGAGAATATATATTTGGAAGTTAAGGGCAATGTGATGCGCTTCCCAGAGGAGCACATCAGTATGTTTACAATTCTGGAACAGATAAATAAAAGTCTGCCTAGTACTATGATCTATATGTATAGCCTATCTGCATCTGGTCATTGATTTTCTGGAATTGATTTATCTCAAATATTGCTGAGATTAATTAAGTACCAAAGTACAACTCAGTTTATTATGATAAAGCAGACAGAGAGATGGTTTATCACTTATTTATTGTGACTATAATATATATGACATATTACCTTACATTCTACAGATGCGGTCTGTTTTTGTGAAAATTTGTAGTTCATCTAATTATTGACATTGATATATATATATATGTATATATATATATATATATATATATATATATATATATATATATATATATATATATATATATATATATATATATACATACAATGTCATATATATATATATATATATATATATATATATATATATATATATATATATATATATATATATATATATATATATATAGAGAGAGAGAGAGAGATATATGTCTGATTCCATGTTAGAGAGTTTATTAAAAATCATATATTATAGGAGACCATATAATTAAACTTTCAACCTGGAGAGACACACAGAGAAAAGTTTTAATTAGAAAATATTTAACTTATTTATACAGGTAGCACGATCATATTCTTTAAAATATTTCTAAGGAAAACCAGCTGATTGCGAGGACACATTGACTCTTCTCAATCCCTCTCACTGAGCATGTTTGTAGCGACAGTGGAGAGGAAAACTTGCTTTTAACAAGAAACCTCCAGCAGAACCGGAACGAGGCTCAGTGTGAATGGATAAGTAACCTAGAAAAGGATTAGAGTAGTCTTCATCCCGGATTTCTAATTGTATCATCATGCAATTGACTTCACAATTGAATATGATTTAGATGTTAAATTTAAAATGGTTGCATTTTTTTTTGTGACTCTCCGGGTCCTCCATAGTTGTGTTTCTTTGCTATATGAAGATATAATCAGGACTGGTCTGTTGTGCCAGCTTACCAGAAGATTATGAATATATTAAATAACTAGAAATAGCAGTTAGTTAATTAATAGGTCATTCAAATGAAGGGTAAAGCTAGTTATTTATCATCAGTTGAATGATTATAACTGTAATTTGCTTACTGACCAGGGTTTTAGCCCCTTTCCTAAAAGGTTAGACCTCTGAAACCAGCTGTCAAAAATCCAGTCGTCTTTCACCAATTTAGTAATTCGGGCTATGAGTCTAAATTAGAAAATTAGAGTCCGAGCCAGGTCAGGGAAACAGAACATAAAAGGAACAGGCTGGTTCAGATTTCCAGGAGTCCAAACTCAACGATCTGGCCCTGATAGCTGGGATTGAGCTGTACAGGTGCTGGTCATAAAATTAGAATATCATGAAAAAGTAGATTGATTTCAGTAATTCCATTTAAAAAGTGAAACTTGTATATTATATTCATACATTACATACAAACTCATATATTTCAGATGTTTATTTTGTTTAATTTTGATGATTACAAATGACAACAAATGAAAATCTCAAATTCATCATATCAGAAAATTAGAATATTACTGAAGACCAATAAAAACAAAGGATTTATAGAAATGTTGGCCAACTGAAAAGTATGAACATGAAAAGTATGAGCATGTACAGCACTCAGTATTTAGTTGGGCCTCCTTTGGCCTGTATTACTGCAGCAATGCGGCGTGGCATGGAGTCGATCAGTCTGTGGCACTGCTCAGGTGTTATGATAGCCCAGGTTGCTCTAATAGTGGCTTTTAGCTCTTCTGAATTGTTGGGTCTGGTGTATTGCATCTTCTTCTTCACAATACCCCATAGATTTTCTATGGGGTTAAGGTCAGGAGAGTTTGCTGGCCAATTAAGAACAGGGATACCATGGTCCTTCAACCAGGTACTGGTAGCTTTGGCACTGTGTGCAGGTGCCAAGTCCTGTTGGAAAATGAAATCTGCATCTCCAAAAAGTTGGTCAGCTGCAGGAAGCATGAAGTGCTCTAAAACTTCCTGGTATGTGGCTGCGTTGACCCTGGACCTCAGAAAACACAATGGACCAACACCAGCAGATGACATGGCACCCCAAACCATCACTGACTGTGGAAACTTTACACTGGACTTCAAGCAACGTGGATGAAGTGCCTCTCTTCTTTTCCTCCAGACTCTGGGACCTTGATTTCCAAAGGAAATGCAAAATTTACTTTCATCAGAGAACATGACTTTGGACCACTCACCAGCAGTCCAGTCCTGTTTCTCTTTAGCCCAGGCAAGACGCTTCTGACGCTGTCTGTGGTTCAAGAGTGGCTTGACACAAGGAATGCGACAGCAGAAACCCATGTCTTTCATACGTCTGTGTGTGGTGGTTCTTGAAGCACTCACTCCAGCTGCAGTCCACTCTTTGTGAATCTCCCCCACATTTTTGAATGGGTTTTGTTTCACAATCCTCTCCAGGGTGCGGTTATCTCTCTTGCTTGTACACTTTTTTCGACCACATCTTTTCCTTCCCTTCGCCTCTCTATTAATGTGCTTGGACACTGAGCTCTGTGAACAGCCAGCCTCTTTAGCGATGACCTTTTGTGTCTTGCCCTCCTTGTGCAAGGTGTCGATGGTCGTCTTTTGGACAACTGTCAAGTCAGCAGTCTTCCCCATGATTGTGTAGCCTATAGAACTAGACTGAAAGACCATTTAAAGGCTTTTGCAGGTGGTTTGAGTTAATTAGCTGATTAGAGTGTGGCACCAGGGGCCATCAATTTTGAACCTTTTCACAATATTCTAATTTTCTGATATGATGAATTTGAGATTTTCATTTGTTGTCATTTGTAATCATCAAAATTAAACAAAATAAACATCTGAAATATATGAGTTTGTATGTAATGTATGAATATAATATACAAGTTTCACTTTTTAAATGGAATTACTGAAATCAATCTACTTTTTCATGATATTCTAATTTTATGACCAGCACCTGTATATATATAGAAGCAGGAGCAGGTGGATTAGGTGAGTATAAATTGGAAACCGGGCAGAGTTAGGCAGGTGAGTGAAATTAGCAATTAGGTCAGTCCTTAGAACCATGATCCTGACAAAGGGGGGAGGTTAAGTTAAGTGAATAAAACAATCCTGCTGTAGAACCTCAGCCACTGAAGAAAGGTTTTAACCATAACATTTCCTGAGCTCAAATCTCAAATGCCACACAAGCAGCTGCAGAAAACCGGAACAAGTATGGAAACCCAAAGGTGCCATAAATTTAGTTCATAAAAGGCAGCAATATTAGCCTAAAATATAATAATGATTCTTACTGCAAGCAAGTCAGTCATAGTGATTTAGCTCAGTAAAATATTCAAAAATGTACATTTTGAGAAGATTTTACCAAATATTTGCGTTTAGATTCCCCTGTTTATTCCCTTCATTGATTAATCAAGATTTAAGTTTAAATGTAACACAATATAAAAAGGAATTAATTAGGCTAGGATTACAATTTGGGCACAAAATATGTATGATGGTGTACCCGGTTATATTGACCCAGGTCCAACAAAGGCCGTCAGCTGTCAATTATTTTTTAATTAATAAACTGATAGCCAAATACTCTTTAAAGAAGACTTTTTGCTAAATTAAACCAGTGGGTTTTTTCAGCCAGTGGTAAAGTGATATTTGATTATTAGAATTGGCTAATTGGTTTCTGTTAATCAGGTTATGGTAGCCGGGATGTTTAAATTTGAGTTAGCTAATTGACATCAGGATATAAGGCTTCTTTTGTGACAGACAGTGATCCTCTTTGCTTTGTCTCCATTGTAAACCATTTTAAGCCGTAAAAAAACAATGTTAGATTGCAATAAAAGCACTGTTTAATTCTCATTGTCATGAAAAGGTCATTTAGATTGATATAAATAATCAATAATTGACAGTATTTAATATCTCTATATATTCTTATCGCTAAATCGTAAATTCTGTTAGTTGTGTCCATTAAACGGCACAACAGAGAAAAATAAAACCTTCTTCAAAAAGGCTAAGAAGCAAAAAGGATCCGCTGTGGAAGCCGCTGTGCTTCAATCAATAGGAGACGAGCTGCGCCTTAGCAGGCCTCTGAGCAGAGAAGACCTTTGGAGTCCACGCAAAGCAGAGCATGCTGGGTAATGCTGTCCACTGTCTGTATAATCAGGACATTAAGCATTCAGCTTTATCTACCTCTCTGTTTGTATTAATTTTACACCGATCTAATCACGTTGGAGAATTAATTGGTTGATTACATTAAAATCCTTTTATGTTGTGGGAAAAGTGTGACATAAAAACAGAGGAGTGCTGTTCTTTGATGGAAGCGTAAAATTTAAGAAAGAGACCCTGAAAGTCGACTTTTCATATCATATTATGCAAACTCAGGTTATATATTTTTGATTATTACAATATGCTTAAATATTTAATTATAGGCATATTTTGTGTTTACAGTGGGAGTAATTCTACAGGAGGGTTGATACCACAGGTTCTATAATTTCATTTAGTTAGATTCTTTATTGGCTTATAGCGCTTTATATGGATGTAATAACCATATCTATTCTCTGCTGGGCCTCATCTGTTTCAAACTGTTGTTTAATTGATAATTGGCTAAGAAATTTGTCCAAGTCTTATGATAAAGGTAATCCATAATTCACACACACAAATGTCTGAACTCTGCCTGTTTTTACTTTTCTTCCTCTAACACTTAATAAAGCTCTTATCCTGTCACTCTCCAAAATCTCCCCAATACTGCTCCTGCTTTTTCTATTCCTTTTTCTAAATGCTCATATCGAGTTTTCCTCTCTCCCTCTGTGCTTTCTCTCCTGACAGATGATAGACAAGAGTCCGCATTGAACCTGTCTACCAACGGCATTAACAGCATCAACATGTCAATAGAAATAAATGGAGTTGTCTACACAGGTAAATAGATGGGTCATTTGCTGGTGTAATTGCAGGGAGGAAACTCAATAAGTTATAGCAGCATCCAAGTGCCGAGTCCTTTACACAATTTGATGTCTTTTCTATAAAATCCAGTGTGATGAAGTGGCAGGCCTATAGAGTTTAAAAAGTTAGAAATCTTAAAATTGGACCTTTGGATTTCCGGTCGATGGGGTTTGGTAGCTGTGTGTGAGAGAGAGAGAAAGAGATTTTTCTGGTCTTCTACTTTTCAAATGCAATCCGTCTTTTTTAAGAACAGTGTTGTTTATAAGAGCTACTTTATCTCTGCCTAAATCTGACAGAAGGTTTGATCAGCTTCTAGCTGAAATAGATATCGATTAGCGTTCTGGTTGCTCAGACTTAACTGTTGGGTTGATGATGGCAGCTAAGAGTCTGTGAGGTAACAGGATGAGAACACAAACACGATTCCTACAACAGAGCATCAGACTCGATCAGTCTAAATGTGTTTTCATGACAGTACTTCTCTTGTAGAGAAAGGCAGTGGTTATTTTTCCTTTTTGTTTCTATTTCAGTTTTATTTTAGGGCTGCAACTGACGATTATTTTGCAAATCTGTTAATCTGTTGTTTAATTGATTATTAATCAGATAGACAAAGGTTCCTTAAAGAAGATTTTTTTTATGATATCCAACCAGGTAAAACGTTACTTCAATGCAAAATGTTTGTATATTGTTTTACAATTTTGATATAATCCCTGCTCTAAGTGGGTCACTCTGACAGCTAAAGGCTTGTTTTACCCTCTCTATACTCTAGTTAACGATTATTCGATTACTAAATTAGTGAATAGATTATTTTAATAATTGATTAATCTGATTAATTGTTTCAGCCCTAGTTTATTTACATTAGACTTTACTATCAGCTGGATTTTTTAAAAGAATAAATGGTTTATATTAAGCTGCTGGACATGCAAACCTTTTACACCCAGCCACACTAACAATGCTCACACATTTATACATAATCTGCTCACAACTTAGGCACATTATTTAAGTATTTAACAAAAAATAATGCAACTGACCCTTAAAAACACATATCTATCATACATAATTACTTCACTCTGATAATTTATCCCTTTATTGGGCAGGTAACCATTTTTTATCACTTGCATACCCCTTACAAATGGAGTCCCCCCTGTCCCTCAATGAAGTCTAGAAGCACAAGATCTAAATCCAGCCATTCAGCAAAGATGCTGCTACATGGCTGTTCATCTTATTTTGGCATTTGACAAATTAGATGAGTTATTGAATGATATATTACCTACTGTAAATTAAGTTGAAAAAAAAAAGTTAACAAGTTAAAAAAAAATGTAAAAAGCTAATTGAAAAGTTAAAAAGTAAAGTAAAAAATGTAATAAGCTAAGGGAAAAAGAAATGAAGTGCCTGTATCAGCATTAATACTTTAAGGTTATGTTGTAATAAAAAAAAAAGTGTTTTTAATGAATTTCTTATAGAAGCGCTATTATTTTTTTTCTTAATATATTAGGGAAAGTGGCCTTTTCTTGTTATTACATTAACCACAATTATTTAATATTTAACTGAGTGCCCTATAAAGGGATTTATAAATGTAAATAGAAGTATTTATATAAATTCCAAAGAAACATTATTTAATTACAGTTAATTATAATATAACATTTTGAAATTATTAATACATTTATTTATTGGACATTTAATTATGTAATTGTTCATTTTAATAATTATCTTATACCTTTAATTTAAAGGTATGAGACATAGAGCTACATTTTTCTTCAAACATCTTGCCAATAATTTCAGAGTTCAGACTTCAGTGAGTTTTTCTTTCCAGTGTTTAAAAAAAAATCTGTTCTGCTTTTTATTATATAAGAAGAAATGTAATGAAAAGGTTTTTTCGGTTTGATTGGCTTATTTCATTGTGTCGACTTCAGTGAAAAGCCTCAGCTCTAAAATGGTGGCCTTCTGCTGACCCAATCGATGCTGGATGCAGTCAAGCAGCAGCCTGCCAATCTGATTCCTCGCTGGTCAAATCATACCGCTCGGCTTATTGCAGCTGCTTGCAACATAAACAAATTATTTTAATTTTTTACTCACTAGTTTTCTCTACTGTCTGAGATGAGAAAAATGCTTTTGCAGATTTCAAAACTGCACTATGGCGTTACATTTGTGTCACCACAGCATAAAATGATCAAGTTGAGTCAGTCTGCAGGAATTTGGACAACTAAGCTGTTCTTCTTTGACTACCACTGACTTTCAGCAAATCGTAGATACACCAGCAGGGGGCGCTGCATTTAACCAGTCACACACTCACTTCCTGTCTAAGTTATTGTAGAATACACAAAAAAATAAAATTCTTCATAACCCTTTATTCCTGCACAGAAATAACATTTTTTAATGGAAACTGAATTAAATTATCACCCTTTATGAGAATGGAGCTGTGACCTTTAGCTGTGAGCTCATTTTAGCTGCTTTTAATCTGTTTTACCTAAAATAATTAGTTAAAAGTAATAGTAACTTCTCCAAAAAAGTAACTAAGTTAGTAACAGCAACTGCAAAATAATATAACTAGTAACTGGGCAAAGTAACGACGCTGTTACTTTTTATTGTCTAAAATTTCAATGATTTTTTTGATGAATGTCTTGTTTAAGGCTGCAACTAACGATTATTAATCTGTTGTTTATTTTTTCTTTGATAAATCAGTCAATAATCTGATAGCAAAAGGTTCCTTAAAGAAGATTTGTTTTACAAAATTAAAGGTACACTATGCAACCGGTGTTGATTTTCCAGCGAGGCTCCCCCCAGAGGGCGAAAGTAAAAGTGCACTGTCGTAAATATGCACAGCCGTTCTCCTGGTTTCTCCGTCAAGCCAGGCGCGGTTGTTTTGAGCTTAGCAGCGAATGACTAATGCTGCGTTCACACTGGACGTAGCTGGCGCGACAGAAGCAGCGAATTTACATGCAAAGTCAATGGTTGACGCGCGTCAAGGCGCAGCAAAAGGTCCCGCGGCGCGTTTTGAGCTGCAGGCGCAGCACGTCTGAGCAGCTGAAGCAGCGCGTCGGGCGTCGGGCTAAGCATCTGACGCAGGGAGAGAGACACAGCGCTGATGATCAATCCTCTTTTATTGACGCCTAAATTAACTTAAAATGCAGAAATCTGCCAGCAGAATATGCAGTTTGGATTATTTAGATGAAAAACACCTACCAGCTGCCGTGGTGAACCGCGAGGAGGCAACCCGGCCAGAGGCTGCTGATGAAGGGATCCCTACTTTCGGCGCATCCCTGGTATGTGGGGGTCTGAGCGGCTCCGACAGAAAAAATATTGAAGGCAGGATAATAATCTGAATGAACTGACGGCACTGATTACGTTTTCAGGTGTATTTTCTCACTTAAACACATATTAAAACTACTTTATCCCCACTGATCACAGCAAATATAGCTGCAAGGCAGAGAAAGGATAGTGAAGCTCCGCCCAACGCGCGTCAGACACACTTTTGCACCGCGCAGCCAGAGCAGCAAAGCTGCTTCAGCCGCGTCAGAACTAACTGGTACAAGCAGCAAAAATGAAGCAGCAGACGCGATTTTGCTGCTTTTGCTGCGTGAACGTAGCATAACTGCACAAAGATCGCCACTGTGCTAGCAACGAGAATGCTTTTAACTGGGGGGTGTAGCAGTTCTCGCCGTAAAGCAAGACTGACTCTCACGAGACTTCTGAGCCTGTGGGTGCGGGTCGGTGCTCCTGCAGTTGCAAGTGCGGTATTTCCCCCACAGACCACCAGGGCGGCCGGGAATACCTTTGTTCAACCTGAAATGACTCATTTAATCATCCATAACGTTATGGAACACATTAATTAACTGAAAAATGTTGCATAGTGTGCCTTTAAACCAGGTGAAACTTTTCCACTTGAGGAATTCTGGAAAGAGCAAGTTGACAGAAGAAAAAGTTTTTTTTTTTTCAAATTTTAAATGTAAAATGTTTATTTATTTATTTATTTTACAATTTTGGTATAATTACTGCTCAAAGTGGGTCGTTCTGTCAGCTAAAGACATATTTTACAGTGTCCATACAGCAGATAACAATTAATCAATTTCTAAATTAGTTAATTACTTAATCAGATTATTAAATCTTATTAATTGTTTCAGTCCTAGTCTTCTTCACTGGAAAAACACTCTAGAAATAAGTGAACATTTCCTAAATTAACTGTATTTACCCTTAATTTGAGTAGGTATTTGACAAAGTTTGCCAATGGAATGAGTATTTTTATTCTTAAAATAAGATAATTAGATAATATGACTTATAATAAGACAATGTAATTGTGTTTCCTTATTTTAAGTATAAATTGTCTTCTTCCATTGGCAAGATGTCTCTTTAACCACCTAAGTCCAAGAAAAAATGCACTAATTTTAAGAAAAAATTACTTCTAGATTTCGATTTTTTTCCAGTGTTACTAGAACTTTAAATACAGCCTTTAGTTCAACTATCAAATATTCAATGTTTAATATGAATTCATAAATAAATTAAAAGGACTTCATATGTGAACAGAGTAATCCTTTGGGATAAATAAAGTTGAGTCTTAGTCTTTGGTTCAAGGTAAAGCATTGGCTCACAGATGGCCTCGCAGCTCTTGGCCCAGATCAGTCCTGCATGAAGTAACCCTCCCAACAGGCTCTTTCCTAACAGAACCAACCCCCGGGCCTGGGTCCAGCATAGCCTTCGCCATAACAAAGCCTTGTTGTCATTTTTATCACAATGACTTTTGAGCTTCTCTTTGCCTAAAGCATTACCAAGGACCTGTTCACATGTAACCATGTGAATTAAACATTCGACCCTGGACAGTATGGCCTCTTCAATCATCTAAACTCAGGGATGTCAAACTGGTTCCAGAAAGGGTCGTGAATGGAGTCTGGTGTGCTCTTGCTGGGTTGGAAAGAAAACCTGCAGCCACACGGCCCTTTCTGGAACCAGCTTGACACCCCTGACCTAAGCACTAGAGTTGCAGCACCTTCAGGGGAAGATAGATTTAATCTGATGACTTTTTAGCACCCCTTCTATTCTCTAATATGTGTATACTTTTGTTTGTAGAAAGTTGGAACTTCAGAAGGGTGATCATATATTTTTTAATCTATGTTCAATTGAATGGAAAACATTCCCCTACTAACAGATCACATAGTAAATTTATGTGATCTGTAATAGATCACATAGTAAATCTGACACGTTTCTCTTTGTCCTTTCAGGAGTCCTCTTTGCCCGACAGTCAGTGGTAGCGGGGATTAAGGAACGCCACGGGAAGCACAACTATAAAACTCAGGGAAAGACCAACGCCACATTTTACCAGCCCTCTTGCTTCTCCTACTCTTCTGCCTCACTTCATGGACAGAGAAACTCTTCCACCTAATCTTCTGTGTGTTACTTGGATGAAGCCAACTAAAGATTCGCTAATTTCTTCTCTAAGGCAAGATGAGAAAAATTCAATCAACAAGCCACAGATTGATTAATTTATAGTTTTTGACCATATTTAAACATGTATTAAAGGAAAAGTCCGTACAGCAAGGAATAATCAATGGATCATTATTTATACCTAAAACAAATACGTTTGCAGTGATTTAATGAATTTAGCGTTAAGCAAGAAAAAAAATAAAAACAATAATTTTCGTGGCAATCACTGAGTCTGGGAGCAGCCATTTTTGCTCCCTCCTGCCATCTTCCAGCAGTGACGTCACGGTGCGGTAAGCCTAGCGCCATTCTCCCCGCTTTCCAAGCTAAATCAATGGGAACTACTAGACACATCTGCAATCAACAACAATTATTGAAGATTTCCAGAGGACTTCACCATTGAAATTCACCAGAGCTATAGTGAAACTGACAATGCCCACGTGCATGGCAGCTGGATGCTGGAATACATCGGGGAAAAGTGAAAAAAAAAAGAGTTATTCCACCTTTCTGATTCCTGATCCTCCACGGACGGGTTGGTCGTTGGATCGCCAACTTGAAGAGGGAGGATTTGCCATCGAACTTCTGGCCAGAGAAAAAACACGTAATATGTAGCCAACATTTGGAAGAAGAATGTTTTCAAGATGACTTGGATAATTAACCTGACTCCATCAAATGGATTTGCTCCGCATATCCATCTGGAAACCTTCCGTTGAAGTAATTTTGGGAAGGGGCAAAAATACTGGTTAGCTGATTGGCCTATGTTGGTGATAGACGGGCCAAATAAACCAATCAGATCAACGAAGCATATGACGTACTAACAGAGCGACGACGAAAACACAACCACAAGCCAGGCTACTCTTGCCGAAACCAGTTGGGAGAAGAGCAAAAAACATCTTTTCCTCTGAGAAAAGCCTCCAGAGCAGTGTTTTGCTCTTCTTTCAGTGAAGAAATACTCTGTAATTCCGATAAAACTTGCTCGATAGCCACGCTAACGCTAGTTTCATCGGCTGAAGCCGCCATGTTCTTTAGACTGAACTGTCGCGCTTCTCGTTGGTGAAGTTGGCGAACGGCTCCAAATTTTCTTCAACAGAGAGTCTCCAGACTGATTAGCGAGTGAAACCTTGAAAGCTCGCAAGATCAGGATGGTCTCACGAGGCTATTGGATAATAGCGCGTTGTGACAAACACCAGATACAGCACTGGGACTTGATCAACAGCCGATACCGCACCGTGACGTCACTAACCAGTAGGTGGCAGTAGTGTTCTTTGACAAACATGGATTCCTCCAGTAAAGCACATTCACATGGAAATTACTCTGAATTAAAAACACTTATCATTTATTGAACAGGATGGAATCATTTCATATTTGAAATACTTTCAGAAGTTTGAATTCTGAATATGAGCGGACTTTTCTTTTAATTCAAGATGGATATAAAGATCAAAATATACACAGATGACAGTTTTACACTGAATAAAAAAGCATGAACAAAAACGGTAGATGGAACACAGCTACATTACGAGAATCCTACAGAATGACTCAGAACTGTTTGGCTTCCTCTTATTAGAAACATTGTACTTATTGACTAAATATTTCTAACATTTTATTGTTGTCAGGATTTTTGTCAACGATTCCCCTCCTGCCTTTACTTTCACTGTTTCGTCGAAAGGTACAAAATAATTTCTGCAACCTAGGAAAGTAAAGCTGCTGTATATCAGAAATCTTATTCTTTAAAAAATTTGTAAAGCAATCCATAATTCTTTATCTCTGTAGCTGTTTGTTGTTGCTTTTTGTTTATTTGGTGTTGGTCTAGTAACTTTTTTGTGCCACTCTAATTTCTCTTTACTAATGTTTACCTATTTTGCAAACTATATTAACACTTTCCTCCAAATGACTGAATTGACTTGCTCTTTGGAGCTCAATTCAGCCATGACTCTGAGTTAAGATATTATAGTAAGAAAGTGGAAAAAAATCCAGCAGGATTACAACCCTGGAAGCAGAAAAAATTAAGCTTCGTGATGAGCTGTAAGAGACTGCAAGTCAAGCAAACTCCAACTTACCTCATCTCAAAATTCATCATGTAAAAACTATTTCCAGATATTCCCAATAACACCTAAACGATTGTGTGAAAGCCGCTCACAAATTGTGAACAACTCCATGGAAAGCTTTTGTATGAACGTTTTATCATTAAAGTTCATGTTTGTGTAAAGCAAAGAAACTCAATACTTTTGTCAACATGGTGCATTTAAAAAAATATCAAAATTATAATGATCTTATTATTATATTTGCTTTGGTTGCTCTCTCTTCTGAATTAACCAGCTTTTGTCTGAGTGCTGCTGGGTTTGAAATTCCCTGCTATGTTGTTTTTAGAGAAAATCTCAGAAACTCCTGAAATATGGAGTGAATTTTGTTCCATTATTGTTACAAAGAACATAAGTAAATGGCTATATAAAAAAGTTTTTTTAATGAAAATATGAAGATAAAAACTAATCTAAAAATGAAAAAAGAAAATAAAATGGTTTTAAGAGTAGTTATGAAAAAGAAAACATATGTCTCTATATATATAGAGAGAGAGACATATATATATATTTTATCTTTTCATTTAAATTTTTTCTATTTCAGATTGAATTAAATAAATAAAATTATTTTTAAAAAGCATAGATATTAGTAACATCTTCGATGCTGAAGAGCGAGTGCTTTAATTGGGCTTAAATTGATAAGAATGTGATCCTTGAAACACAATTTGAAAAGAATGCAATTCGTAAAACTCAATATGAAAAAAAAAATCATCAAATTTGTAAAAAAAAATGTAAAAATTTAAGTTGCAAAAATTTTTATTTCATGAAATAAAATATTCAAACAATTATATCTAAAAAAAATATAAAATCTTATTAAAGTTTTTCGAAGTTTTCTTTCTGAATTTATTTTTTTTTTTTTCAAATATCCATTCAGAAAACATGTTCTATTCAACAATAATGGGACAGAACTCCCTCCATACTGACGCAGACAGAATTCCAATGTTTTTTTGTGATGCTGTTTCGCCTCTGGTTGATTTCCTAAACTGTTTGAGTTCATTTTGTTGCCCCCGGTAACCGAGGGGATGTTATCCACCCAATAACCCAGAGTTTGATAACAGCTTATGTTGCAGCCTGTGATAGAAATCAAACTGCAGATACTGGTCTGTTTGTGTAGGTTTCAGGTAAACCTCAGTGTTGAGACTCCCATCATCCTCAATGTGCAGCACAGTCCAGGATGGGTAATCAATGCCTCTTTTCCATTGGCTTTTTCCTGCCCTGCTCATCTCTCATCATACCTCTTCCTTAGCAGGGATGAAAAAAGCCAGTATCAGTACAGAAAAAGAAGTAATGGAAACTTCCTTCACATCTTATAATGTAACATATTCCAATGCTAAATATTGCAGCAGACACAAACACTCATTGTCCACTTGGTGGCACCAAAGGGGGTCATTCTAAGTCAACTCAATCCTATAGTGGCTTTGCGTCCACATCAGGGTAGGCTGAACACTGCTTTTGATAGAACCAGGCATAGTGCTGCCAAGGCTCATCATAGAGCAGCTTTCCATCAATCAAATGAGGTTAAAGGAATAGTACACCCAAAACATGATTAGCCTTCATTTTCTACTCACCCCCATGCTGAACAACACTCTGGAGTACTTTTTTGATATCTCAAATGCATCTGGAGATCTGGGAGGCTTCTTGCTGTCTGCTGACATTCAAATAATGGACGTCTATGGCGCCCGAGGCAGAAAGGTCCATAAAAGTCCACAAAAAACATGTCAATATTCCTCCATACTGCTCGTCCAATGTATTCCAAGTGTCCTGAGTGGGTAGCATCCAGAATTTACTCGAAACGAAGTTATTTAGAATGTTTTTAGAGCATAAACAGTAGTGTATAGGATTTCCTGAAAGCTCGTTCACGACGCTACGGAAACCGCGGCAGACCAAACCAGATGAAAGTGCGCATTCAGCTCGGCAAAGAACTCATGCTCTTCCTCAACACTGAAGTCCTCAGACATTGTTCTTTCGTTGTTTCTTTCTTTGCACAGGTAAACAGCACATTTCTTCTTCTACGCTTGCATTATCGGCAGAGCAGACGCTGAATGCGCACTTTCATCTGGTTTGGTCTGCCGGCTTCCGTAGCGTCGTGAACGCGCAGGCGAGCGCTTTCAGGAAATCCTATACACTACTGTTTATGCTCTAAAAACATTCTAAATGACCTCGTTTCGAGTAAATTATGGACGCTACCCACTCAGGACACTTGGAATACATTGGACGAGCAGTATGGAGGAATATTGACACGTCTTTTGTGGACTTTTATGGACCTTTCTGTCTCGGTCACCATAGACCTCCATTATTTGAATGTCAGCAGACAGCAAGAAGCCTCCCAGATCTCCAGATGCATTTGAGATATCAAAAAAGTACTCCAGGGTGTTGTTCAGCATGGGGGTGAGTAGAAAATGAAGGCTAATCATGTTTTGGGTGTACTATTCCTTTAAGGACTCTGTGTAGTTGCAGAATCCAACACAGTACTGTGTGAAACTGGCTCCACATTGCATGGTCCATGTAGGATTGTGGAGCTGATGGACAACCAGGGGGAACAAGGAATCCCATACTGCATCGGGGACCCTGTCAGCTGCACTGGCCAGATGATTCACTAAAAAATACTTGCAAAAAAGAGTTGCAAAAAAGTCACACTGCAAACATTTTTAAATCTAAGTGTTTTTCTTTACATAAGCAGAGATGGCAAAAGTACTCACTTTCCGTACTTGAGTAAAAGTACAGATACTTGTGTTGAAAAATACTCTGGTAAAAGTGGAAGTACTGATTAAACTTCTTAACTCAAGTAAAAGTAACAAAGTACAGGCTTGTAAATTTACTTAAAGTATAAAAGTAAAAGTAGAAACCACTTTTTTCATGCCGTTGCCTACATTTTAAATGGATGTCTGCCAATAGGACTAGATCTCCGTTGTGTTCATTTTCAATCATCTCGTCGTCCATGCTACTATGCTAACGCCACCGCCACCAAGCTGCAATGATTTGCCGCCAATGAATACCGCCGAATCTGTCGATTCATCTTGTAGTGGTGCGTCGAATGCAACGTAGATTCCCATCCAATTAGATTGAATTTGGTATTGATGACGTGAAAAATAATAACGGTAACTCCATTGAAATGATTCAAAACTAAAGTAACGAGCCAATTTTTTAAAATGTAAGGAGTAGAAAGTACAGATATTTGTGTAAAAATGTAAGGAGTAGAAGTAAAAAGTCGCCATAAAAATAAGTAGTAAAGTAAAAAAATCAGAAAAATCTACTTGAGTACAGTAACGTAATATTTGTACTTCGTTACTTCCCATCTCTGTACATAAGTGAGACATTTTGCCAATGGAACAAGACAATTTACATTAAAAATAAAAAAGAATCGCAATGTCTTATTTCAAGTACATGTTATGTAATTATGCTGACTAGTCTCACCTTATTTACCTACTCAAATTAAGAGTAAATACACTTAATTTATTCCAGATTCCAGATTTCTTTATTTGCCACCCAGCCTAGAGTGGCTCTCCAGTGGGGCGAAATTTAAGTTTCGGTACAGCTCATCCAAGAAAAGACAAAACACAAAGACAATATAGAGACATGGGGACGCAGTGTATGAGGCCTTGCCGCCATAAAAGGTGCTCCCCTTTCAGTAAGAAAAACAAAAGAAAGGAATCATAATAGAACAGAGGAGGAAAAATATATTTTATACTTTAACCTTAGCATGATTCAGCTTTAGACAGCAAAACAAAAACAGCACATAAGCAAACATTTACATAGAACTAAGAAGGGTAGATATGGGAGGGAGTGGGAGTACTCCTCCACCGAGAGCAAAGTTAGAAAATGTAAGAAATGTTTTACTCATTTCTCGATTGTATTTTTAATGCACGGACTCAGACACGGATTTAATCTAAATAAGTCATTTTTTCTTAAATAAGTGCTTTTTTTCATGAATTGAGGAGGAAAGTGAGACATTTTGCCAATGGAACAAGAGAATTTACATTTAAAATAAGAAAAAAACAATTGCATTGTCTTATTTCATGTGCATATTATCTAATGATCTTATTCTAAGAGTGAAAAAAGTCATTCCATTGGCAAACTATCTAATTTACCTACTTAAATTGACAGTAAATACACTTAAGTTAAGAAATGTTTACTTATTTCTAGATCATTTTTTTCCAGTGCTCTCCTATCCTATAAGGATGGGATTAAGTTGTGGCGCTCGCAGCTCATTGAAAACTCATGCGGCTAATCAGACTGCACACCATTCTCCAAAACAGGGTTTGCGCAGCTCTTTCTTGGGTAGAAGCTGGTCTGTTTTTGTCCGATCTAGCAGCTGTTTGGCAGATATGTAATGAATCAGACAGGAAGATACATGGTGGGAAGTAAAAATATCCCATTTGGGTAAAAAAGTAAAATCTCAGAATCAGAAATTAAAGTCGCCAAGTTTCCCTCGCTTGGAAACAGTGTTAGGTTCAGGTGTGTACAAGTGATGGCTAGGTTCAGTTAGTGATCTACCAGTAATATTTAAGCACAGGGTTATGGATGTCAGTACATGAAATCGAAAATAGTATTTTTTTCTTAAAATATGTGGATTTTTTTTCTTGAATTGAGGACAGTGAGACACTTTGCTGATGGAACAAGGCAATTTACATCTAAAATAAGAAAAAAAATATTGCATTGTCTAATTTCAAGTACATATCATCTAACTATCTTATTTTAGGAGTAAAAATACTCGTTCCATTGGAAAATCATCTTATTTACCTAAAGAACTTAAGCGTAAAAACACTTAATTTAACAAATGTTTATTTATCTCTAGATCATTTTTGCAGTGTAATGTTTAGGTTTAGGGCTGCTCAGTGGAGCAGTGGGTGGCACTGCTGCCTTGCAGCAAGAAGGTTTTGGGTTTCTTTCCTTGCCAAGGGTCTTTCTGCATGTTCTCCCTGAGCATGTGTGGGTTCTCTCCAGGTACTCCAGCTTCCTCCCTAAGTCCAAAAACATGACTGTAAGGTTAACTGGATTTTCTACATTCTCCTTAGGTGTGAGTGTGTGTGTGAATGACTGTTTGTCTCTGTGTGGCCCTGCGATGGACTGGCAACCTGTCCAGGGCGGACCCCGCCTCTCACCTGTAGACAGCTGGAGATAGACACCAGCGACCCCTCGTGACCCTGGCGTGACGGAAAATGGATGGAAGGATGTCTAGATTTAGGGTTAGGCCATAGAAAGGGTTAAAAAATTAAAAAAAAAGGTTGATAAAACGTCCTCAGTAAGTCTATAAAATAAGGACGGGTGTGTGTATGTAGTTTTATTGAGCACCATGATCCTTGAAGATTGAAATATTACTACTATATGTGTTTATGGTGTAAAACAGAACTAAAAATGAACTGCGACGGCTCAATAGAGGAATCTCAATTAAACTGTAAAATTATTATACTGTATAAGAAATTCCTTTCTGTAAACCTACAAAAGCAATTATTATGATTAATTATAATAGAGGTGATCATAAATATTCCTATGTGTTTTATAAACTTGATGAAGTGTAAAAAATGAATTATTCTGAGGAAGCATTTGTCAAAGGTCCCTAAAGCCACAGAGCTGCACTCGTTCCTGGTGGTAAAGCTCCAGAACAGCTGGGCTTCTGAGCACGTTTAGCTCATGTTCTCTTTCAGAAGACTGGGAGAAGTTATCTGGGCCCTCCCCACATCCACCTTCTTCAGGATGACTTGAGAAACCTGGATGGACCATTAGCTCTGCAGTGACAACAGGCTGATGAAGGCCTGACGCTCCTCTGGAGGACGGCTCAGTGGTTCCTGCTGCCAAGGCTTCCTTCAGAGCCCTTTGCAGAGTGGAGACCGACATGTTCTGACCCATGGTGGAGAGTCCCAGGTACACGTCAGGCCACCTGTGAACATTATAAAGCATTGCATCTTCAATAATATTGGCTTTTTTCAACAAAAGAACACCTAAACGCGCAGAAATCAGTTAAAAACAGCCACCAAGCAGTTCCTTTAACAGCATTATACATGATTCCATAGCGTCTGAAGATGGGGACTGAGTCCAGGGCATCCTTTTCCACCTGCGTGTAAAAAGTCTGCAGATGTGCCGGCAACCAGGGACAGCTGTGTAAACCCGGCTCCACCGGAACACGAGTGAAAGGAATCCTTAGATCTGAGAGGACTTGTGCAACCACTTCACGAACATCTGAACGGCAGAAACACAGAAAACATAAATAAGTCCCCAGGAGTCTGACATGTAGCTATTTAAAGTATTTATATTGTTCCTAATTACAGGTAGAACCTTAAAGAAATAAAATCATGGTGTCATTCAGAAGAAATCAAACAGAACAAATCAAACAAATGACTAGAAGATGAAGGATGATGATTCAGATTGCTACGAGTTTGACGAAAATTCCAAATGTTAAAGTGGATAACTCGGTACCATTGGCGGCTGCTCATCACCTAAACAGGGAAGGCTTAGTGGTGTTAATTACGTCCAAACGTCAACCAATGAAAAAGATCAAACTCATCACCAAAGCAGGTGGAAATAGCTGCTGTGAAATAAACGCCAGAAACCACACAACAGTTCAGCGCCAGGCGACCGTTCTGACTGAAAGATCACATTTCTCTCTGGACTCTGGAAAACCTCCTCGCTGATGGCCACTGTCAAACAGAAAACCTTCAGTTTGTTGGCCAATCAGCATAGAGCAGCCAGCTTCACGACCCGCCCCCTTCTCCACTGACCCCAGAAAGCTACGTATTTTGGTGTGTTGTCCAATCAGGGCCCTTCTTTCTTTCTGCTTACCTCCATAAGCTGCAGAGGCTCAGACCTCAGCAGCGATTTCTCCAACCCAGTCTCATGGGAAAATGTACCCCCACTACGTTGGTCCACACTGCAAAACGTAGTGGAGGTACATTAATGGCCATTTTTTTTGTGGTACTGTTACATTTCTTCTGCCTATGCGCTTTCTATTGTTTTACGTCCTAGTCACGTGACTTTCAAGATTCCAGCTGGGAGAAGAAAAAATATATATATTTGGCCGACATTCGCTCATTTTTTTCCCCTATCATTTCCTTCTCCCTGAATACTTTCTAAAACTGCGTTGGAATCCGTGCAGACCACCACCCTGTCTGCTCTGACCTCCTCAACCCATTGGAAATTCAGTATAACTGCCACCATCTCTGCTGTGAAAACAGACAGTTGATCTGAAATTCTTTTAGAAATGTGTATTTTGAACTCTGGTACATATATTCCTATTCCCACACACCCTTTTAAATTCTTAGAACCATCAGAATATATTTTAAGGTAATTATAATATGAGTTTGCTTGTTGGAATCATTAACTGCTTTAAAAAATATTATTATTATTACTATGCTTTTCAAAGAAAGAGTTGAAAGGACAGGCCAAGAATGGAGTCTTAAAGGATTATTGGGAAATATAAAAGATATTTATAGATTAAGGAAAGCATTATTTATTTATCTTCAGAATACAAAATTAAAAAATAGAATTTAATAGATGTAAAACAATGTTGCCACACACTCATGAACAGTAGGTGGCGGTATGCCCGCCCCTTCCCTAGAGCCCGGTGGGATCGAAAACATTTTGAATGGAAATCAATGGGGAGAAATTAATAAACTTCTGGTCCCAGTCGCTCTCTGTCACTGATTCCAGATATGCTGGTTGTGTATTTAAATTGTTTTGTTGTTTTTTTTAGTTCCTCTTTGGTCAAAATCTGGTCAAAACCCATCAATGAGATCGCACCAAACAGGAAGTTAAATGCACAAAGGATCCGGTAGATTTCCAAATAAAACACATCCGATCGTAACCCATGATCCTTTTTTTAACTAGTTTAATTAGTTTCTCCCGTATGCCACGACGTAATGCATTGATCTGAAAATCAACCTCAGACGCAACGCACGCAGTGGCGAGGGTTTGATCCGTCAGATGGAGTTAAATCACAAAGAATTCAATGTGGAATCGGGGCGGCAGCTAAATGCTAGGCGATGGGTAGCAGCCAAAACGTTGCAATTTCACATAATCCTGACGAGATCCGAAAAACCGTAGCAAAAACTAGCAAGTGGGTGATTATGTATGTTCACTAAGTAAATATTATGTAAATAAACCCTACACTTCTCGCTATAAATGTAATCAAAACCCATTTAAATGCAGAAACTGATTGAAATTATTGATTTTCCCATTAAAAGTTAGAGAAATCTCAGCCATGTTTATACCAAAATGTTACAGTTTCACATTATCTTGAAAAATCTTTGCAAGAAACGAACAAGCAAGTGAATATGTACATTCCCTGAGTAAATATTCTGGCAACAAACTATAAATTTCTTACTAGAAATGTAATCAAAACTCATTTTAATGCAAAAACAAACTCAAGTCATTAATCTTTCCACAAAAAAATGAGCGAATGTCGGCCATATATATATTTTTTTTCTTCTCCCAGCTGGAATCTTGAAAGTCACGTGACTAGGACGTAAAACAATAGAAAGCGTATAGGCAGAAGAAATGTAACAGTACCACAAAAAAATGGCCATTAATGTACCTCCACTACGTTTTGCAGTGTGGACCAACGTAGGGGGGGTACATTTTCCCATGAGACTGGGTTGATTTCTCATAGAGGCTGACAGGCAGCTTCCTGCTGCTCCAGAGCAGAGGGGAATAAACAGCTGATTAATGTGCAACATAATTAATCAGGCACATTTTAGTATATATTTAATGCATTTTAATGAGTACATTTATGAAACTTGATGCTGATTTTTAACAATAATTTTAATGAAATTCACAGGAAAGGTTTAGCCTCCCTGGTATTCAATGAGAAACCGCCGCCGCCCGTCACCCACCAAACACAAATTTATATTAACAAAAAATTGACAATTTTTGTTTTCGAGTTTTTTATCTTTCTGACAGTAGGCTGACAGGAAATGGGGTATAAGAGAAGGGGAGAGACATGCAGCAAAGGACACTAACCAATGCGCCACCTGCACGCCCATCCCCATTTAATTTTGGTCCAGAGTCCAGTCCAGGACTATTTCTTTGGTTTAATGGAAACCAGGATGCAGAATGAACATTATCTGGTTCTTTTTGTAAATATAAACCCTGGATAAACTCCTTCTCACCTAAATAGGCCAGTGCAGACGTGCTGCATGGAGAAGCAAATTAACTCCTCTCTTAAAAGGGTTCCAAAAAAAAGAAAATTAAAAACAATCTACTGGACTTTGTTTCCAAGTTTGAAGACGTTTCACTTCCCATCCAGGAAGCTGTCAAAATGTCAGGAATAGCGTTGAGTTAGAGGTTTTTTACAGTATCCTCTCTACTTCAGAGAGGATACTTTTCAAATTTAGCCTCTCTGAAATGATTTTTCCTGCATTTTGAGGTGGAATGTCTGGGACACCACGTCGCCCCAACTCAATAATGACCCAGATTACTGAGACTTTGTACAGGCAGGTTCGTCTAAAGAGCTCTAAGCTCCTCCTAGTTTCCTCATCTAAAGGCTTTCTTCTTCTCCTGGAGGGGAACAGTTATACCATGGTTGTCCTGGGGCTCGTTTCTTGAGAAACAAACCTCATGGGGGACACAGGGTTGTCCGTGCAGAAGGAGTCCGGGATTTATGCTGTGATGCTGCCAATGTCCTGCAGCAGTAGAGCATGATATGTGATGGAGATCCTGAGCGTGCAACAGGAAGTGGGTGATATCGTAGCTGATCCCAGGAACACAGAAGTGTGGTGCGTCACTTTCCTTGGTGAATATTTGCCAATAAAAGCTTGATTCTGATCTTTGATGTATGAGAGATAGCTGCTAAGGTAACGACCCAATGTTATCAAATATTTATTATCACATAATGCTAGTTCAGGAGGAATTATAGCTGCAAATAGCCAAACAGTAGCATTAACAGTGTGTCTTTGGGCAGAAAACATTTGATTAATTTGAATACTTAACTTTCTAAATTGGACTGAAAAACAAAGTATGAATTCAAACCTGAAACACTGCATATGATTGGATTGCTTGACTTTATATTCATTATATCCATTGAATACTTTTAATTTTATTGTTTTCCAGTTTCCTAAAGAGGACATTTCCTGTGAATCCTACTTTATAAATGCGCCATATCGCCACCAGCTGATTGAAATCAAGTAGATCCCTGCAGACGGTGGATTTCTAACAAGCCAGCCGATTGGCAGCTGTATTACTGCACAAAACATCTGACCCTGGGTGTTCAGATCGTTATGCAATACCTGGCAGCACATGAACATGCTGGTGTCCATCCATGTGATAAGGCAGACGGCCTGTTAGTTCTACAAAACGCTGGACTTGGGCCCTCAACTCCAGCTCTACCTGGAGACGGAAAAAACAAAAGTGAAAAAAAACCCCAGAGATTTACTGTGAAGTTTGATTCATTTATGATTCTACGGCTGTAGATCGAACTATGTATTTAGTAGTTGATTAATTAATTATTATTTAGGCATGCACTGCAATTAGCATTGAAATGTTTTAATTTATTGAATTTCCAAAGCCACTCGATTTGGATTTGATCCATTTATAGATTTCTGCTTGTTGCTTGAAATGTTTAGATCTAAGCACAAAATCTTATGGTCAAATTCTCTCTTAAAGGTATAGAGGACAATCTTTTATTTCCAGGTGGATCATCTAAATAAGCGGTCCTCCTAACTGTCAATCATTCTGGTGATATGTCTATGCAAGGGCGTCCTACGTGCTCGTCCCATTAGCGATCTTTTTCTGCGCACTTTCAGGCGTAGATCTGTGGTGAGTTACGGTTTCAGACAGTCTTTGAAGGTCACCTTTCTCCCCGCGGTTCTTTGAAAATGGCCGAGGGTCGTAAGAGAAAAAGTGTCTACAAAGTGCATGAGAAGAAAAGAAAGGCTCAGAAGAGGCAGATATATCCCACAATGCTTTGCACAGAGAGCTCTCCTCGCAAAGCCTTATGGGATTCACTGTCACAGCGGCCTGCTTTCACCATAGGCTACCACTACCCGACAGCGACGACTAATAACAAAGATGGTGCAGGCACCGTGCAGTGGAGGAGGAGTTATGTGACCAATGGAGCAAAAAGCAGTGATCATCTGTCTGAACGGTCAGTTAAATATGCTGATGGAGATTCTCAGTCATCCAGGTCATAGTCATTCTGTAAAAATTCAAAAAATATCCACTGGACTTGGCTTTCAAGATTTGAAGATGTTTCTCCACCTCTCCAGGAAGCTTTCGCAATTCAAATGTCTGGATCCGCAGTGAGTTTGAGTCTTATATGGACAAGGCCTTGTATTGCTTGGAAACATGCAAATGGTAACTGATGAATGGGTCGTTTGGTTCCATCGTTAGCCTGTAATATCCAAGCGATCCAAGCATTTCCAAGGGATACAAGGCTTTGTCTATATAAGACTCAAACTCACTGCGGATCCAGACATTTGATTTGAGAAAGCTTCCTGGAGAGGTGGAGAAACGTCTTCAAATCTTGGAAACCAAGTCCAGTGGATATTTTTTGAATTTTTACGGAACGGTCGGTTAACTGAGTTCACTTTAAAGTCCACTATATAGTCCCCAATTTATGTGGACACAGTAAGCTTGAATGAGTCACAAGGAGAAATGGGCTCATGCATGCTCTTGCACGCGCATTTTTTTAAAGTGGAGAGGGCGGGTCTTTTAAAAAATCCTCCACAATACCTTTAAGCTGCTGAGACTGTACAGCAGGGTTTTTTTGTTTTTATTTACCTCTGCTACAGCAGCGCCTGCCATGGACTCGTCTCAGAGCCAAATTCAGAACTTTGCAAACCTCTTAACAATACCTGTTGGTTCGGTCTTAGTTATAACTTCATCTAGCAAAGACAAAAAAACGTCCTAACAGGAGACACAGATTTTTTTTTGCGCCATCAGAACACTAACAAGCTGTGACCGTCCTGCAGGTGAGAGCAATCAAAACAGCTTCAGGCGCCTTCCTCGTGGAAGAGTCGCTGTACACTTTTTATTCTTTACTGCAGCGGATAATAGGAAGAAAATAAGTATAGGAAAGATTTTATGTAGCTGAAATATAACGCTGTATTTCTTTGCAACAGTTTGTTCTCGGCCACAGATGGGGCTGGTTCAGGGCCATTTCTAAAGTTCTACAGCATTTTATTCCATTCATTTATCTGTGCAAAGTATAAATAAAAAAGAAAAGCAGTTACATTGCAATAAAAAAAACAATAATACATAAGGTATTTTTGGGTGGTACCTGCTTCATGCTGAGCTGGCCTCTCTCCAAGGCTTGACGAAAACCCATCTTTCCATGGAAGAAGCCCTGAGGATTAATGAGAGTGGAAACCTGCTGGAGGTTCTGACACACAGGGCTGCCCTCAGACAGGTTGGCATGGAGGCCAATCGGGATTTTGTGTCTTAGTCGAAAGATCAAATGAAAAGAAAATGAGAAAAATACTTTTGTTCCATCCAGAAAATGCTTTCTTTCCAGCTTTACATGTATGAGTAATTTGTTTTGGCTATGAGGAGCAAAGACAGATAAACAGACAGCTAACATAAGTAAATGCGGGAATATTAATTGATTAATTAATTTTTTTCTTTTTTTTTGCTTTTGCTCCTACAATTTTGTGTTCGAATTTGCCATTAAAGAAAAAAAGAAAAAAAGAAGAAAAAAATAAATAAAATAAATAAATAAATATATATATATATATATATATATATATATATATATATATATATATATATATATATATATATATATACTTATTTATATATTTAATAACTTTTCTTGTTTCCCACTCCTTTTGTTATTTATAATATCACTCATAAGTTTGAATTGATGAACTGGCATTCACTTCTATGTTTCTATGCATGTAATTGCCTGAAATGTACTGTAGCCCAGAGGTGTCAACACTAATACAAAAGCCGCAATGCAAATACAAAAGCTGCAACATAAATATCAAAAAACAAAATAATAACTTTACTCACTTTTGTAAATCACATTACAACTAAGTTTCCACTATAGCTCATAATACTCATTATCAAAGAGCAATCCAGAAAAATACTGTATACTGATAATAATAATAAACTATATAAATATAAAATATTTGTCATCTTATAATCTAATAATATAAAGCTTTGTGTATATCATAATAATATTTAATTGCAAAATATATAACTTTGCATATATTTCATCCAGTTTGAGTTCAATTTAAATAGTTTTAATTTGAATAAAATCTGTAATCTAACTTAAAGGTAATTTCAGAATTTGTTTTTGGTATTTTAAAGGGTTGTAACATGTAAGAGATTATTGTAATATTATCTCTGACTCGTCTTTCATGTGATTAAAATGAGATCTAAGGAGCCTCCTATTCATTCTGACAGCAGCTATCTTAACTGTGGTCTGATCCAAGATGGCCGCCCTCAAGGCACGTCGACTAGCTTCCAAAGAGGCATCTACATGTATAATGTCTATGTGTATAACGGACAGCTGTTGCGTAACTTCCGTTGTAGTTTTATATTTGTGTTGACACCTCTGGGCCACCGTAGAATGAATTAATAAATAAAATAAAATATAAAAATAATACAAATATAACATGATGATGATATGCCACGATAATCAAAGTTAACAGAAATGAACACTCCTATTAGGGTAAACGTCAACTTTTTGAATCATTCAATTGGTTTTGAATCAAAGTGTTAATAGTCCAGCAAATAAATGTAGTAATATGTCTCAATAAAACCTTAAAAATCAAATAAATATGAATGATCAAAAGCAGGGTTACATATGGATCGCACCCCATAATGAAATTAGCAGACGAACCAAAGATTGTCAAAAGCAACGAGACACAGTAGAAGGAGGAAGTCCAAAGACTGGTGACCTGCTGCAGGAACAACTGGAAACCAACAGAAATATAACTGGGAAGAGGAGGAGCGGCTCTGAATCCTCACAGTTCTCAGACTCCTCATCAACAGAGGAGCTGAGAGGAGCTGTGAAGACCAGCAGCCTCAACATTTAAAGGAACCAGCACCATTTTTTCTTCCACTTCTGCTGCAGAACCTCCATCTCTGCACGTTAGGGAGTTTCCAGCTTCTTTTACTTGCAGATTGTTTCCTCAGATAAATTTCATTTTGGGGCTTCATGGTGTCGCACTGACACCAGAGAAAAGGTTCTGGGTTTGATTTCCGTCTATGGAGTTTGCTAACCTGACTCCGCCAGATGGATTTGCTCCGCATATCCATCTGGAAACCTTCCGTTGAAGTAATTTTGGGAAGGGCCAAAAATACTGGTTAGCTGATTGGCCTATGTTGGTGATAGACGGGCCAAATAAACCAATCAGATCAACGAAGCATATGACGTACTAACAGAGCGACGACGAAGAGGAGCCAATTGATAGATCAAACTCTTGCCGAAACCAGTCGGGAGAAGAGCAAAAACATCTTTTCCTCTGAGAAAAGCCTCCAGAGCAGTGTTTTGCTCTTCTTTCAGTGTAGAAATACTCTGTAATGCCGATAAAACTTGCTCGATAGCCACGCTAACGCTAGTTTCATCGGCTGAAGCCGCCATGTTCTTTAGACTGAACTGTCGCACTTCTCGTTGCGTCACACCTCAACCCGCCTCAAAGCCAACGCTGATTGGACGTTCGTTTGGTGAACGGCTCCAAATTTTCTTTAACGGAGAGTCTCCAGACTGATTAGCGAGTGAAACCTTGAAAGCTCGCGAGATCAGGATGGTCTCACGAGGCTGGAAGTTTGCATGTTCTCCCTGTTCATGTGTGTGTTCTCTCTGGGTACCCTGGCTCCTCCCATAGTTCAAAAAATGACTATTATTGAGTGAAGGTAAAGATTCTCAGTAATCCAGGTCATAGTCATTCCAAAAAGTAAGAAAAAAAACAATACACTTGACTTGGTTTCTAAGTTTGAAGACGTTTCGCTTCCCATCCAGGAAGCTTTTTTTATGAGGTCATCTCCATCCATTCAATCAGCAGGTAAATACGAGAGCATTGAAAGCTCTGTGCATATAATACTACCGGAACTGGTCGTGAGATGGAGCAGGGACCCCCTAATTATATATCCTATAGTCCTATAGTCACTCTATTACAGATGGAGTAATGTAACTAAAGTAATTTCTCCCTGGTGTTATGAAAGTATTTCCTAGTATTTCCTGGATTCCTGGTTGATGGGACAGGTGTTGTGACTGAAACGGTGTCCAGCTTGAAAGAGCTCCTGTGTGTCGCTGAATGTGTGCATTGATGACTGAAAGACATCTTCTGCCTCCATTTATCTGTTTACTAAAGTCTGTTGAATTCATGTTAATGTGGATTTAAAGATAAATAATTAATGGAAAAAATTACAGGGGCAAATATTAGAAAAAAGTCTAATCAAGCCAAACTTTCGCGACCCCCATGCTGTACCTCCGTGGACCCCATGGTCATCGGACCCCATGTTAAAGACCTCTACATTAATTAATCCTTTTGCTATTTATTTGAGTTTAAAAGTCTTAAATCTTTTTAAATTTGACTAAAACTAATGTTCAAATAATCATAATCATTTACTGCAACTGTGGGAATTAAAGTAAGAATAAAATAAAATAGAAATATCTTAATTGACCCTCAGGTAGAGATGCAGCGATCCAGTTTGTATCGATCCAATTCGATACCTGAGCTCAGCTTATAGTGCAGGCTTTAGCTTTGATATAAATATTATTAATGAAAGGTAACACATTAACACAGATATTAATGTACTTTATGATATTTATTAACAAATAAGAAGCAAAAAGAAATAACATTTCCATGTAAACTGGATTAGATATCGGATCCAGCTAATTAGCTGATATCGGATCCGAATATCGGATCGGCGCATCTCTACCCGCAGTTCACAGTTCCGGTTTGCACAAAGCACAATTTTTTTATTGCCTGGTCCATTCCATGCTATGTTTTGCTCCATTTCTTAATGAATTTGAAACCTGAAAAGATCTAAAATGTTTAGAAGGAGCAGAGGACCTTTTTTTCCTTTGATGAACCTCTGATCTCCATCTCTACAGTTGAAGGTTAAGCATAAATGTGAAAGAAGGAAAAGAATAGGACTCTACCTGCCAGCCAGAGCAGCTGCCTCTTTAGCAGCCGAGGCATTAACAAGCAGAGACGCATTAGAAATGCCTCCAGCCAAAAAGCAGTCCACGATCCCCTGGTTCCTCCTGGGGCAGTAGCCGAAATCATCTCCAGTGACCACCATCAGCAATCGGGGGGGTGGCATTTCTAGGCACTGTAGTGAGGGGGGCACAGGACAGCTGGGTATAAAGTTAATCCTGTTTTAAAGAAGGCAAAATATCCGAAAAATGGTGCTTAACTTTCATATTTCGGGGGAATGGCTGCTTAGTGATTAGGGCATACTGTAGAGCTTAGGATCCTGGGGTTGTGAGTTTGAAACCCACTCCCACAGACTGCCACTTTGGGTCTCTGAGCGAGACTCTTAATCTAGGGTGACAAGATGTCCTCTTTTTCCCAGACATGTTCTACTTTTCAGACCTAAAAAAATGTCTGGAGGGGATTTCAAAGTCGTCCGTGATTTTGGTCAACTGCCTCAAACTGATTAGCTTGCAACTCCGTTCCACTACTCCATTCCAGGTTTCTCTGTATGGCAAATTAGTCACCACAATGCTTTTGAGCCAGCATGCTGTTGACTTTGAGAGGCATGAAGTTGTTTATCTTGCGCTCATGAAACAAGCTGTGGACCTTGTTCAGAAACCTCATGACCTTTATAACAGAGTTATCCTCCTTCTCCATCTCTTGGATGTGGGACTGAAACACTGACATCAGTGAATGCATTTGCTGCCGGTAAATCTCACTGAATCCATAATCAAAAAACATCTTGATCTGCACTGGTGGCCTGTCCTGGGACAAAAAGAATGCTTTCAAAGCTGGGTACATTTGCAGCTATGACCCAATGTGTGGTGAAGTAGTAGTAAAATTGACTAACTGGATGTGCTCTCTTCGTCCTCTGGCATGGGAGCTGGCTCAGAGCTCGTCTGCCTGGCTGTGTGTTTCCTGGACGGGGCCGCCTTTTACAGCTGCTTTTTGTATCTATGCTTCTTTTTCTATGTCTGCTTCTGTCTCCTTGAACCCCAGTTGGCCTCAGCAGATGGCCGCTCACACTGAGCCTGGTTCTGCTGGAGGTTTCTTCCTGTTAAAAGGGAGTTTTTCCTCTCCACTGTCGCTACAAGCATGCTTAGTGTGAGGGATTGCTGAAGAGTCAATGAGTCAATGCAATCAACTGGTTTTCCTTAGATAGAAAACTTTGTATCAATTTGACTGTATGATCTGGTTAAACGGTAAAGTGCCTTGAGATGACATGTGTTGTGAATTTGGCGCTATATAAATAAACTGAATTGAATTAAAAGCATTTCTGTATATATATGTGTATATATATATATATATACAAGGTAAGCAACAACACACAACATTTGTGTCACTTCATAACCCCACCACCCCAAAAAAGCGTCCTCCTTTTCAGAAACCCAAACCTGGTCACCCTATAACCCCTGATTGCTCCCAGGGCGCTGCACAATGGCAGCCCGCTGCTCAGCAAGGGATGGGTTAAATGCAGAGGATTACTATATATCAAGAAAGTTCAATAAAAAAAAAAAAAATAATAATTAAGATGCAGACCAATGCTGGTATCATCAACAGTTAACATGGTCATGTAGCAAAGCATATAAAAAAAAAACATCTGTTTGTATCATTGTATTATTTATTTCCTTTAATTAAGTATAAAATCACTGATTCTTGGGAATTTGGATAAAACAGGTTTTAATTTTGAAAATAAAAAGTTAGTTGGATTACAAAATCTGAAGGTATATTGTTATAGACCAAGGTCTTGGCTGTTCAGCAGTGTACAGGTGCAACCTCCTCATTTTGTATTTCTTTCATAAAATAGGCATTTTTCCAGTTATTACTTTGTTTTTGTCAACACCATCAGACACAATAAAAAGCTAATTATTTTTTATTTATTTGGTCTAATAAGTATTTAGAGTTTTTAAATCTTTATCTGGCATTGTTAGCACACATTTATGCTGTTAAATGTTGAATAATCATTTTTGTTAATTTTTTTTAACTGTATCATGTGTAGTCCTTTAAAATATCTAACATCAGATAACGTTTACTTTAAGCCTAAATAGAAAAAGTCATGTTTTTTTATTTAACAAACATATTTTTGTATTAAAAGAGACCATTACTTTAATGAGAGAAAAGCACTGAAGAAACATATTGCAAGCATATTAATTTAAAACGAATAAAAAGCCCTCTGACGGTGGTGACTTTAGAACTGACGGTGGTGACAGTGGCCTCATTTCAACATACAATTCCAAACTGTATACAATTCAAGTCAATGGTTTCTTGCTTATTAACTTTATTTAACTATTTGGTCCAAAAAATAACAATCATGAGCACTGTGACAAATATTTTTCAAGGAATATAAGGTACAATTAAGAAATATCATTATCAGTCAGAATCATTCTCTGATGCTTTATTTTCTTGCGTGTGATTGTGTCCTGTTTGTCAGTTGTCATTCGTGCTGCATTATGGTAGAAATTTTGAACCTTCTGAGTAATTGCTTGAATATATGTAGGTTTTTTGTCAGTAGGCCTTCACACTTCTTTTGATATTCCCTGTTTCTTTTCCTTCTTTCCTTCACAGATAGCTGCTTCCTAGCCATAACTTCCTAAAATACATAAAGTCAAAGTTGAGTGTAATGACTATGAAATTGGGGGGAATTACAGTAAATGTTAGATTTGGTTAAATGTTGCCCTGCCATAGCTTACAAGGAATATTGTATACTATGTGCTATGTAGGTAGGTAGTAGGTGCACTATGTGCATCCCAAATGATGTAAACCAAATGAACATGGCATAATAGTGAATTGAGAGACAGGGAAGGCACACCCCATCCCCTAGGGTTATACAATATGGAAGAAATCTAGGCGGAATTACATAAATAAAAATATAAAAGAGGTTAATGAAACATTACAGATCAACAATTATTTTCTAGCCTCCATTGAGAACCATTTGTAGTTTTTTGTCACCACCGTCAGACTGTGCGTCACCACCGTCAGACAGAAAATCTGACGGTGGTGACGTCTGACGGTGGTGACAAAATCCTACTCTTTCACATGATATGCATGAGTTGTTCACATTAGCCATCTTGTTTCCCCTCTGTTGCTAGCTACTTTAGACCTCTTCTTAAAAAGTAAACATTTATGTCATAATCTAATCTAATATTTTTTATACAAAAGAGACGGTGTTGACATGTTATGGTTGTGACATTAGCAGTGTCCAAAAAATATGAACAAGTTTAAGAGAAAATAGCAAACCTACAGGAGCTTGAGTGACCTTAAGGCATCCAGTAGAGCTGAAGATTTGAAAATGGGGTCCTCAGGCATGTAGTTGACCTTTTAGTTGCCTGATTTTATTGCTTTTTATAAATATCTGACGGTGGTGACAAATATGTGGGACACATTTTGAACAATCACAAAATAATGGTTATTATTGTTCAAAACTCACTGTTTGTAGTTTTAAATACATATTAAAATGTACCCTTTCATTTGGTAAAGATATTATTCAATTCAATTATTACTTTTTGTTTTTTTAATCAAGTTGAAATGATTATCTCCTATCCAAGGACAACTGATTTTATAGGCAATGGGCCAGCATATAATCATTAAATTAACAATAAAATAAAAAAACTTTAAAAGAACCTTGCATTTGTGCAAAGGACCCCCTGATTATAACCTTGATTGTTTTTATTCATGAAAATTTTATTTCTTTCCAACAGAATTAGCACTTTTCTTAGTGGGACATGTTTTTGCCGACGTTTCAGGAATCAGTGAAATACAAAAATACATTGTTTGATAAATAAACATTCCCTTAAGCGTCGTTTTTCTATTGAACATAATTGCTAAAACCCAAAACAAACCGTCGTGTGAGTTAATTACATTATTATAACTTATTACAATAGATCTAAGGTTTTAGTTGCTCTACGCGTTCAGGCTATAAACATATTTATTCATGAACTGACGTTATAATCTTTAGTTTATCCTAATTGTAACCAATTTCTGTTGAAATGTATAAACTCATTTGTTTTTAGGCTATAATTCCCTGTAAGATGCAGAAAATGCTTTATAGCGTTGATCCAGACTCTGGATCGATGTCTGTGGAATCTGTTAGTTTGTTTTAGCAACAGAAATCATTACGAAAGCGGAAGAACTGAGTCTTTAAAGCCGCAGTAGGAAACAGTAAATGGATTATTTTGATTACAGATAATTAGTGCTGTGCACCGGCTGTATAAAGGGGGAGAAAATTCAACGTACCAAGTGAATCCGGAGCGTGTTTTTGATCTGAGGGCCACCGGAGCCTGAACGGCTCTAACCTGGAAAACAAGCTTTACTTCCTCACAGCTTTCTGCCAGGATGGAGCAGGAAACTGCAGGGAAACAGCGCCATCTGCTGGAGAAACGAATAACTTACCTGTGGGAACCACGAACGCTTTAACCCTTTATAGGGCAAGTTACCGCCGTTGGTCCCTCACAGAGGCTCCCTCAGTGAGCTCTAGAAGCACAAGATCTATATCCAGCCATTCAGCAAAGATGCTGCTACATGGCTGTACATCTTATTTTGGCATTTGACCAGAGGCGTAGCCAGAACATTTTTATAAGGGTGGCCCAGCGGTAACCAATGTGGGGTGGCCGTAAGTGGATAGGCACATAAAGCTCAGGGTCAATCTGTTCCAACGGGAAAATTAACAACATCCACATTTTAATCCACATAAAGACAAACAATACTTTCCTACAACATTTGCTAACAAATAGACGCATATATTTAAACATCCGTGATTTTTAAATAAAAGGTATAGTGGATACAATTCTTTCAGGTTTGAGTTCTTTTCTTTTGTCATTACTTACCTACTATTATCAACAATCATTCTGTATGAAATTGATATTAGCAAGTAATAATATCTACAAAAATTTATTTAATAATTTTTTTATTAAATTAGTTATTTATCTACTATTCCACTGAAGACTCCTAGATGACTTGCATTTTCTCTTTACCCCATATAACGCAAAATCTAGTTCTGAAAAGAGCATGAATTCTGTATTTGAATCTGAATTTTGAATATTCCGATTGAGAGTATTACTGCTGCCAACATCTGTATTAGAGGGGGGGAAAAAAGGTAGGGGTGGCCACTTATTGGCTAAGGGTGGCCATGGCAGCACCCCAGGTCCCCCATGTAGCTCCGCCCTTGGATTTGACCAATTAAATGGGGCGACAGTGGCGTTGGATGTAGGAGTTTGCCCTGAAATCGAAGGATTGACGGTTCAAGCCCCGACTCCGACTTTCAGTGTCGTTGTGTCCTTGGGCAAGACACTTCACCTGCATTGTCTACTGATGGTGGTCAGAGGGCCCGGTGGCGCCAGTGTACGGCAGCCCTGCTTCTGTCAGTGAGCCCCAGGGCAGCTGTGGCTACAATGTAGCTTGCCACCATCAGTGTGTGTGAGTGAATGGGGAATGAATGTAGCGTAAAACGCTTTGGTCAAGTCGCCTGACTTGAAAAAAGGCGCTATATAAGTACAGGACATATAAATGAGCCCTTGACTGATTTATTACCAACTGTAAATTAAGTGAAAAAAAGTTAAGTCAAGAAAAGAGGTAAAAAGCCAATTGTAAAGTTAAAAAGTTAATAAGCCTAGTTAATAAACGATTATATTTACATGTATAAGCAAAAAAAATGTAAGGTCTAGTATCAGCATTAATGCCTCTAAGTTTATGTTGGACCAAAAAAAAAAAAAATGTTTCTTTCACTCTCTGAGTGTTTTTCATGAATTTCTTATAGAAGCACTTTTGTTATTTTTCTTAAGATATTTGGGCAACTTGGCATTTCTTGTTATTACATTGACATTCATTTTTGCCATTAAAATATCCATATTTTTTAATGTTCCAAAGGTATTAAGGTCTTTTCCAGAGATGGGAAGTAACGAAGGACAAATACTTCGTTACTGTACTCAAATAGATTTTTCTGATATTTTTACTTTACTTTACTACTTATTTTTATGGCGACTTTTTACTTCTACTCCTTACATTTTTACACAAATATCTGTACTTTCTACTCCTTACATTTTAAAAAATTGTCTCGTTACTTTAGTTTTGAATCATTTCAATGGAGTTACCGTTATTTTTCACGTCATCAATACCAAATTCAATCTAATTGGATGGGAATCTACGTTGCATTTGACGCACCACTACAAGATGAATCGACAGATTCGGCGGTATTCATTGGCGGCAAATCATTGCAGCTTGGTGGCGGTGGCGATAGCATAGTAGCATGGACGACGAGATGATTGAAAATGAACACAACGGAGATCTAGTCCTATTGGCAGACATCCATTTAAAATGTAGGCAACGGCATGAAAAAAGTGGTTTCTACTTTTACTTTTATACTTTAAGTAAATTTACAAGCCTGTACTTTGTTACTTTTACTTGAGTAAAGAAGTTTAATCAGTACTTCCACTTTTACCAGAGTATTTTTTAACACAAGTATCTGTACTTTTACTCAAGTACGGAAAGTGAGTACTTCGTTACTTCCCATCTCTGGTTATAGGCAACAGCAGATCAAATAGGGAAATGTTAGATTCATGATTTGGTGACAGTTGTCCTCTGTTCACCTTTCACTAATGAATAATTAAAACCAATCAATGAAGTGTTTACAGATTAAAAACATATCTAGAAATGTATTACCTATTAGAGGAGCTGTATTGTAAAGCTTTACCATTAAAAAATATATATTTTTCAGATACACAGTGTTTATTTTTGCCAAAAACACTGTAAAGTACAGTATTTTTGTTTTTTTTATACACTTCTAAGGTCCACATTTGTGTGAGCACTTTTGCTGTAATGCTGCTGGAACGCAACAATTTCCCACAATTGTGGGACAATAAAGGGATTTTCTATTTGATTCATTTATTTCAAGATCATTTTAAGTTCACTTTTTGCCATTCTATAGGTCATATTACCAGAGAGATGCTGTTTAAAAAAAGAAAAACCTTGTCAAATAAGTTTTTTTGCACAATTGTATGTGTGTTAACTTCTACATTTCAGGAAAGTAAAAAAAGCAAACGATATTTTGGCATTGATAACTATTCAGTCCCACCGACAGAGAGGAATTTAAAGTTTTAAGTTGATGCAGAATTAAGAGGAGTTGCACCAAAGTGCTGCAGAGCAATAATTGAATGATAACATTTCAGAAAATCCAGAAAGCCACGAATTAGTATAAATAAATACAAGAAACAGAGTCATGATTTCTTCACTGAACACAGAGGAACAGATGATTCTGAAAGAAGGAAGAGATTTCAGTTCCTGCAGCGTCTGTAAACCGGATCAAAGTGAAACCGGAGCAAATAAAACAAGTAACTTTAAATGGGTTTCTAACAGGACTCGAGTAAACATCAATATTCTTTTTTGAAAGATCTATAAAAATACATCTCTTAGAATAAATTCCTATTAAATCATGAGTGTTTAGTTATGGTCCTTCATCCACTGCTCAGTCCACTGAATTAGCTGCTCCAGGTTTTTCTCCAGGTCCTCGGGGGTATTGCTTGGTAGCTGGTGGACAATCTCCTCAGGGTAGGACTCCATGGCCTCTTCATAAATGGTCTGGAAGATCTCACACTGAACGTTGTCCTGCAGTTTCTTCCCTGTGTAACCCCTGAAAGAAAAACACAGGGACAAATCCAGAGGATGACTTTCTATTCATCAGCAGATCAGCTCCGTCCAGTTCTCTGTCCGTCAGTCCGATAATGATTTTCAGAATAAAAATCAGCACGGCAGCCTTGTGCACACAAGGATTCAAATGTTTGGTGACATCCAGCAGCCGATCCTAAAAAACATTTGATCCCAAAGTTTCTGACTAAATGTTTGTGCAGCTGTGCTCTTTAGGAGTCACCCAGTGTTCCCAGTAACCTGACCACTGCTGACCAGAACAGCAGAGCGTCTGAAATGTTAGAACTTTAAATATACATTCATATGTTTATATTACTGTTTTTATGCATTTTTTTTTTTACCATTTTCAAGGCTGCACTTTAAAAAATTAAATTGTCTAGAGCTGTTCTTAACAAAATGTCCGTGTTCTGCATCTGTTGCTAAGGGCTCCGTGTTCTGCATCTGTTGCTAAGGGCTCCGTGTTCTGCATCTGTTGCTAAGGGCTCCGTGTCCAGCATCTGATGCTAAGGGCTCCGTGTCCAGCATCTGATGCTAAGGGCTCCGTGTCCAGCATCTGATGCTAAGGGCTCCGTGTCCAGCATCTGATGCTAAGGGCTCCGTGTCCAGCATCTGATGCTAAGGGCTCCGTGTTCTGCATCTGATGCTAAGGGCTCCGTGTCCAGCATCTGATGCTAAGGGCTCCGTGTCCAGCATCTGATGCTAAGGGCTCCGTGTCCAGCATCTGATGCTAAGGGCTCCGTGTCCAGCATCTGATGCTAAGGGCTCCGTGTCCAGCATCTGATGCTAAGGGCTCCGTGTTCTGCATCTGTTGCTAAGGGCTCCGTGTCCAGCATCTGATGCTAAGGGCTCCGTGTCCAGCATCTGATGCTAAGGGCTCCGTGTTCTGCATCTGTTGCTAAGGGCTCCGTGTCCAGCATCTGATGCTAAGGGCTCCGTGTTCTGCATCTGTTGCTAAGGGCTCCGTGTCCAGCATCTGATGCTAAGGGCTCCGTGTCCAGCATCTGATGCTAAGGGCTCCGTGTCCAGCATCTGATGCTAAGGGCTCCGTGTTCTGCATCTGTTGCTAAGGGCTCCGTGTCCAGCATCTGATGCTAAGGGCTCCGTGTTCTGCATCTGTTGCTAAGGGCTCCATGTTCAGCATCTGTTGCTAAGGGCTCCGTGTTCTGCATCTGTTGCTAAGGGCTCCGTGTCCAGCATCTGATGCTAAGGGCTCCGTGTCCAGCATCTGTTGCTAAGGGCTCCGTGTCCAGCATCTGTTGCTAAGGGCTCAGTGTCCAGCATCTGTTGCTAAGGGCTCAGTGTCTAGCATCTGTTGCTAAGGGCTCCGTGTCCAGCATCTGTTGCTAAGGGCTCCGTGTCCAGCATCTGTTGCTAAGGGCTCCGTGTCCAGCATCTGTTGCTAAGGGCTCCATGTTCAACTTTTATTTTGAAATATGAGCCATAAAAGCATTGTAACTTTTAGACCTGTTGAAATGCAAAGGCCTCTTCATGTGAGGCTTAAAACAGGAAAAAGGATCTAAAATCTCTTGGCCTTCAAGGTTTTAAAGACGACATTAAATAAACCAGCGTACCTGTCTTCAAGGCGGGTGTACAGCTGGGTGTTGTCGGTGCGAAGGACGACGACGATGTGGAACCAGCGCTCAGGGAACAGGTCGCAGCCATGGTAATCTACGATCACGCCGCCTTCCACCATCTTTGCATCCAGCTCATCCACCACCTGAACCCAGATTAAATCCAGCATCCAGAAATCAAACAAATTTCTCTTTGCCTACGTGGAACCAGCCTCTAAACGACAGAAGATTTAAAGCCTAGTTTCTTTCAGCAGGTTTAGCTGCTTTGAAAACGAATGTTGAAAACAGCAGGAATTCGCAGAAATAACGGCAGCAGATGGGATTAAATCAGAGTTGGTTTAGGAATAAAACAAGAAAACCTCCAAAATGTCCAATAAGGACGATGTTCTCTTTACTTCCTCTTTAGAAACAAAACATTTCAGAGATTACAAGGAAAAATGTGGATTAAAAAGTGAAAACGGAGCTTAACTCACCCGGTCCTCGTCCAAAACAGGACACTGGTACTCTTCATCATAACCATCGTAAAGGTTGCCTGGAGAAGGATTGAGAAAGACACGCACAGGTTTTATTCCAAACATATCTGGCCGATCTTAGTGAGGAAACATATTCAGGTCCATTTCGTTATTCAGATCCAGGATCAGATTAATTTCTGTTTATGGTTAATTCTTGGGATTTTCCATTAAGAAAAGAAAAAAACTCTTGCTATTTTCATTTGTTTTGTTTGGAAAATAACAAAACAACATTTTTACATTTTATTTACCAAACTTAAAAGCTGAAACAGGAAAATAAATGTTTGAAACTACATATTCAATAAAGGTTTAAACTGCTAATCTGTTTGGTTATCATCACTCTAAATCGTGGTTTTTATTTCTGTTAACTCTGTTCGCCTTATTTTAAACTTAAAGACACAAACCTTCACTAAACTGATCATTTTTGATCAATTTCTGTAACGACGCCACTATCACTGCAAATTAAAACAGCTTTGTTTTTTATTTGGACGGCTATAAACGATAAATAAATGCAGTGAATTTCTAATAATCTCAATCTTACATTTCTACGACAGTTCCTTTCGTGATCTTGTTTAAAAGAGTAAACCACACACGGTTTCAGATCCAATCAGTAACTTTGCAGAATTCGCTCCTCCTGGATGAACATGTAGCAACTAGGGGTGGAACGGTTCACAAAATCCACGGTTCGGTTCGGTTCACGGTTTCGTGATCACGGTTCGTTATATGTTGATTGTTACACCAAAATCCCATAAAAATTTATAAAAATAATTACAATTCATTAATTATTTGGGATTTTTTCATTAATTTCAACGATCCGCGGAAACCATGGATCATTTCCGCATGTTTTGCTGCTTTGAATTCAATCATCTCACGCATGCTCTCTACGATCTCCAAAGAACTCAGAGTGGAGCGGACGGGAGCCACAGTGGAGGCTGTAGGCTTTGCTTTGAGCAGGCGGTCTGGAGCGCAGCGGGGCGGAGCGCTGACGGAGTATGAGGGATTTCAGGGTTAGCCTGACATGTTGGTCATGTTGCTGTTAGCATAAACAAAACGTGTTGCACAATGCTTGCACACTGTTGCACTTTTATCCACAACTTTCTTTCCGCCGTCATCGTAGGTCACTCTAAATGCAAAGTGGTCCCATACAGCAGACCTATAAAGTGCTGCTGGCGCGTCTTCCAACTCCTGTTCTTTCCCACTCGCCATACCCACACAATTCTCCACAGCAACTGATTTTTTTCTGCTACACCCGGCTACGCTGCTTCGCTTCTTCTTCTTCTTGTTTACTACTGGTGGTTGGCTTTGGTCGCAGTACCGCCACCTTCTGCTCTGGAGTGTAAACGCTTCGCCTATGAGAAAAAGGAGCAGCGCATGAACCGAACGAAACACACGCAAACCGAACCGAGACAGTCGAACCGAACGGTTCGGACGGTTTTCATAAACCATTCCATCCCTAGTAGCAACAGTTAACAGTCACTAGCCATGTGTTGCTGACTCTGCCGCCTTCCCTCATACCGAGTGTGCGTTTAGTGACGATGGAGGGGAAAGCTCACCAGAAACACCAGATGAAGCTTCAGTTTCCATTAGATACTAGAATCCCACAGCCTGTATCTAGGCTGAGATCAGGCAGCTTTAGGGTTGATCCTGAAGTAAAACATCTGCTACGTTCAGACAGCAAGCGCTGGAAGCAGCAAAAAAGCTTCTGCTGCAGCTTCATTTCTGCTGCTCGTCCTCATTACGGTCAGATGTTCAGTAAAATGAGTCCAGATGCGTCTGATGCTTCTGCTGCTCCTGTGTTTAATGCCAGAGAGCAGCTTTGCTATAGTTGCTGTGATCAGCGGGTAAAAAGTCGTTTTAATGTTTTTAAGTGAGAAAGTCATCCAGATTACCATCCTGCCTTCAAAGATTATTTCTCTGTTGGAGCCGCTCAGCCCCCCACATACCGGCGGGGCGCTGTTATTCGCTGTAATCCAAACAGGCACCAGATTAATAAAACTGAACAGCCGACAGGTTTCTACATTTTGAGTTAATTTAGGCGTTAATAAACTGTTTCAGAGGAGTGATCATAGCGCTCTGCATCAGCAGTGCTGCGTCTGACTCCCTGCCAGCTCCCAGATCAGCTTCTCTGATTGGTTGATGCGGAGCATCCATCAGCTAAAGTTAAATTTTTCCATCTCCAGAATCAGCTGCTGCTTCTGAAGCGTGTTCCGCTTCAGAAAGTCATAAGCCTGTGGCGCTGCTTCAGCTGCTCAGATGCGCTGCAGGACTTTTTGCTGCATCTTGATCCGCATCAACCATTAACTTTGCATGTAAACCAGCTACTTCTGCTGCCTCTGCTGCTTGCGGTCTGAACGTAGCATTAGAGTTGATCCTGCAGTAAAACGGATGAATCGAGCCACTCAGGAGTTACAGCAGTTGGATTACTTTAGTCACTTTTCTTTTTCTTAGGATGTTTCACCCAGAATGAAGCAGCATGAGGCTGTGAGAGATATACAGGGATCACCTGGAAACTTGTTCAGTTGCTGATCAACAATGAAGTTTCCTCCTCTCTGATATCAGAAATAAAATATCTTCCATTATAAATTTCACCTTCATTTGCCAGATCGCCTATGTTGACGTAGGTTAACCCCGTCTGCGCTGCCAGCTCCTTCCCTAAGGTCGTCTTTCCAACCCCGGGTGTTCCTGCGGATGTCAAAACAAAATCAGTTCCTCCTAATATTATAAACTCCTTTAAAGCTACACTGAGAGCAAATGGTTTGTTTATAAAAAAAAAACAAAAATTAAAAAAAAAACAACATCTCTCATGACAGGTACATCTAAATTATTTCAAATAAAAAGAAAATTCTTAACCTCTTAAGCCCAGCGGGCCCGATTCAGGGCCCAAATGACACCTGCTCATGTTTATCTATTTATAGAAATGTCCAGTCACATGGTGTTTCATCCACACGCCTTTTAAATGGGGCTTTAAAATTTCTAAAACATGTTTCAAAACAATTTTTTCACTAAGACTTTTTCTTTTATAGCCGACCATTTCAGGTGATGTAACCGTATTTTCTATTCAGTTTGGTGATATTATTGGTAAATTTCAATGAACCAACGGCTAAATCATAGGAGCAAAGGCTTTGCCTCATGCAGAAGGTCTCCAATAATGTAAATCAGCATATTTTTCTGACCAGATTCCCTTTTATGAGTGGAAAAATTCATTTTTTTTTTAACTTTCAGGACCATTATGCCAAAATCCCATTTCCTCCTAGCACACTGCCTACTAAAACCTTTGTTGAACAAACATGCTTCAACTTATTCAGTCCAAATTTGCTTGCCTTATAGCCAAGATGTGGATCTATAAAGTCTGAGGTTCATCCAGTTTCAAATGGGCTTTCATGGTGTTCTGCAGCTTTTATTGTGGAAATAAATTCTGGAGAGGCTAAATATTTTTATGATTTTTCTTTGTTTAATCACCTATAATATCTATCAGACATGGTGAGATTTAAAATAGTGGTTCCACCTGAAAAATAATCCTCAATGCCTTTCTGTCATAAAAATACAAACAATTTGTATTTCCAGTTTATAGTTTGGGAGCTGAACTTGCTTTAATTCAGATGTAGTTTCAGACAGAATAAGCCATGAGGGTCTCAGGGTTCAATATTTCAGAAAGTTTCACTAAAGTACACATAGCTAAACATGTTTTAGTTTTTATGTCTTCTATTTATGATGAACAGATTAAAAAACAACAGTTATTGTTCCAGGAAGTTAAATATCCCTGCAGAGGCTGTGGATGGTCTCAGTCTGGGTCAGAAGGAGCTGCAGCCATGGAGCAGACTGCTGATTGGACCCATGTCCAGCACTGATCAGGCTTTTAAAGCTTAAAACATTTTAGGAAAGAATCACAAAGCGTTTGGTTACAGCTCCGTATTTTAATCAGGCATCATCACAGACACCAACCTGCCTTATCAGCCTCAACAAAACTCAGATTTTACTAAAAACAAAAAACCCTGAGTTCAAATCATGGGTGTTTCTAAGTGGTTAAGCAGCATTTATGTTGCTAAATGTTAAACAAACACTTTTAATGAGCTACGGAGAAAATTATAATTTATTTTATTTCGTGAATCACTGAAAATATTTCAATTTATAAACATCCAAAGCGGCTAGATCTTAACATTTAGATATCTTTTTATAAATAATTTGGGAAACCAAACCAAAAAGTCAAATCTTACCTGTTAGCAGGATGTTTGGTCGTTTAGCCATCATCACTGCTGAGTTTATAAAACGTGTTCGCTCTTCTTCCTTATTTATTGGAAGCGAATAATAATGATATTTCAGGGTGTATGCCGCCCCCTGGCGGATAGAAGTACTTCCCTACAAAAATATTACAGAATCCCTCCTGGACGCTAAAAAAAGAAAAGGAAAAAAAGGCTGTGTTAATGCAAAATGGTAGTTTTTATAGCCTTTGTCAAATCAGATTATGTAAACGCTTTTATTTTATTTTTTTATTGCATTGTTTTCCAAAATCAACTTTTATTTTTCAGACATGTTGACTGTTTCTTGCCTTCCAGGAGGGTTCAGAAAGAGGAGCATGTGCTACATTACATGATAATAAACCCTCTAACATATTTACTCATTCATTTATTGAAAATGTTTTGTTTTAAGTTTTTCCTGCGTCCAGAATCTGAACAGATGTTAATTGAGCTCACTGCCAAGATCCAAGGCCAGCTGTTTGCTATCCTAAACCTTGCTGCAGGTGAAGGTAGGGTTCTCATTGGCTATTTGAGGAGCAGATTTCTTTAAAAAAAACAAAACTTGATCTTTTAAAAAATGACTTAATACTTTTTTCTTTAATCAGGTGGTCAGTATGCTGGAGTTGACATTCCTAAAACACGTCTTCTTCCTTGGCTTGGAAACAGTTTTTTTCATTTCGAGGCCCTCTGTCACTGAAGACATCAGCATGCAGCTCATCCAGGTCCCCAGTCATCATTTACGCTGCTTTCATCCAGTTTAATAATACAATCATCCCTCTGTTAATTGGGGTGATGTGTTTGCATATGCAGGATTCAGCAGAGAAGGACAGACAGATCAGGGAGCTCTCTTGCTCCCATGAGAGCGACATGAAGAAGATGGAGGTTCAGCTGATCTCCACTCGCCTCCAGCTGGACTCGGTCACTGCAGAAACAATACATTTAATATTTAGGAGGAGTTTTTACTGTGATGAAACACTGTAGTTCCAATGCTTCCTTGTTAATTTATAGTTTTTACCAGGCTCATGGATGTTCAGAGGGAGCTGGAAGAAACAAAGAGGAAGTCAGCGACCAACCTACTCGCCACCGAGGATGAAATCTTGCAGCTCAAAGCAGAATGAGGGATGCAGTTCAAAAGCATTAAATTATACCTGTGCTTGGCTATGTTAGAGATTCTTTTTCACTTCAATAGCTTACATTCTGCAAATAAGATATGATCTTTGTATTGGAGAAACCAAACAACCTCACCACAGATGCATGGCCCAACACAGAAGAGCGCCCTGCGGTAAGTTCTAGATGTACTCTGCAGTACATCTACACCCTATGGACAAAGCACATTTTGGCCAAAGAGAATAGGGGGTTTGAGAGAGGCGTGAAGGAAGTCATCTATATTAAGAGAGAAAAAACAACCTTAAAGGGGGGGGGGCTCAGGTCTTAGCTTTCAAAAACCTACAATGCAGCGATTGAGTTGATTCCTTCCTGCTATCATCGCAGCACCAACCCCTTTACAGGACAGCAGCAGACCTCGCCTGTTTAGCATGCCAACAATTCCCTTTAACAAACTGACCTTTCAGACACTTAGATGGGTATGGGGCATTGCAGGCTAACAAAGAAGCCAAACGACCCCCAGTCCAAAGGGTCCTTCGTCTGTTCCAATTTGCATACTTTCAAAACAAAAACAAGTCTTTGTTGGGCTACCGTATAAAACCTCGAACTCAACGCTATTCCTGGCATTTGAATTGAAAATGCTTCCTGGATGGGAAGCTAAACGTCTTCAAGCTTGGAAACAAAGTTTGTATATATGATATACATACTGTATATATGTATATATATATATATATATATATATATATATATATATATATATATATATATATATATATATATATATATATATATATATATATAAATATGAATATAATATACATATAATGGACAAAATGGTGACAGCAAATCACACAAGAAAAGACAGAGGGCCAATCAGGAGCTGGTGGGCAGTCTAAACTGGTTGGCTTCAGCTTGAGCTGTGGTTTTCCGCTTGGTAAAACGTGCAGGGCAACAAAACGAACGTTTGAAAAAGTGCAGGGGACATGTCCCCCCCCAACCAACCAACATGATTAAAATAATACTAAAATTGTTAGGATTATTTAGGATTATTCGTGCATGATCTAGTTAAACCCTACTAATGCATGCCTGTTAATTGTCAAGGCTTGTTTCTGTTTTTCTTTCTTAGCAAATACTGTGATTGATTGAATCAAATGCAGCACTAGGGTCATGAACAGGTCACTTTGAACTCTTATACAGTAGATTAACAACCCTTTTTCAATAATTTTATATAAGAAAGGAAGGTTAGATAATAATACTGTAGCTCTGTGATTAATCAACCCATCTTAATGGAGAGTACAACCTTAAAGTGCAACCTTAAAGCCTGTAGCACTTGTCTGTTTGCAAGTTTAATCATAACCAGAATATTAGCACAGCAAACATGGGTGGAATCATACAGCAAAAAACAGAGCCTCGCTTTAAGGGAATAGTTTTGAATAATACTTTTATTATCAGTTAAATAAGTACTGAAGCATCCACTTTTCAGAACTTTGCTTCTTTTAATGCTTGGAAAACTTTCTTTTTTTGCCTCTGTGTTGATCAGTGTGCTCTCCTGACTTCCCGTGCAAAGGCCTATACAGCTACAGCGACTTCAAGAACGTCCCCGTGGCCGTGCTGACTCTGTACAGAGTCTGCACTGGAGATGGCTGGTCCAGCATCACAATAGTAGGAATTCTCTCTGATTTACCTTTGGAGAATAACATGATGAAAATATGATATTAATATTTAACTCACTGTATATAAAAATTAGGTTTAAGGATTTAATTATCCTTCTCATTGTGTATTCCTGTGTTGCAATATGCAACGAGATATGCTTGGTTAAACTGTCCATTTCAGACCAATCACATTAAAGAAGAGGAGCAGCTCTTAAACAGATAATAGAAATTCATTGTTTACAATATATTTTATTGTATATTAATCTAGTATAAACTAAAGGATACACATTATCTTTTAATAATTTGAATAAAAAATATAAAGCAACACAACATAACATTTGACCCAAGTATTAGCATCATTTGAGATATATTAAATAATTTTTCAGTATGCATCACTGGGTGGATATGACTGGATTTATTTCTGGTTTTTGGATTTAGGATTTATTGTTGGCCTTGAATTGACAAGTAACTCCATGACTTCATATCTTTAATTAATTTTTTCTATTTTTTATTTCATGGTTTTCTCTACGGCACACCATGAATGTACAGTGTTCATTAAAGGTATAGTGGAGGATGCTCTTTTTCATCAAAATAAGTGGTCCTTCTAATTTGCAAAAACGATCTAGAAATAAGGAAAATGTCTTAAATTAAGTGTATTTACCCTTATTTTGAGTAGGTAAACAGGATGATTTGCCAATGAAATAACTATTTTTACTCTTAAAATAAGACAATTAGATAATATGCACTTGAAATGAGACAATGCATTAGTTTTTTCGAAATCTGAGATAGCCAGACTAATGTTACGCTACAGACTATACTATAGGATCCATCGGCGTATAGATGGATTTATTGGTTAGTTTTATCTGATAGGGGAGGTACAGGTTGGTGTTTCTCCATTTATGCTCAGTGAAGACTCACATCTCTGCTGCAGGTTTTCTTCCATCTCATTGAAAGGACCTCAGACTGTATGAGGGAACATTTCAAGGAAAACAACAACAGCAGATCTCATCTAAATCCTCCTAATTACTGGTTCTCACTCAGAGTTTCTGTTTTAAAGGAAAAGATTAACCAATTGGTCATTATTTATAGCTAAAACTAATACGTTCAGAGTGATTTAATGAATTTGGTGTTAATCGGTAAAAAAAAAAATAAAGACAATAATTTCTAATAATAATAATAATAAGTCTGGAGCGGTCCAATATAGTAGCCCCTCCCTCCTGCCATCTTCCAGCAGTGACGTCACGGTGCGGTAAGCCTAGCGCCATTCTCCCCGCTTTACAAGCTAAATCAATGGGAACTACTAGACACATCTGCAATCAACAACAATTATTGAAGATTTCCAGAGGACTTCACCATTGAAATTCACCAGAGCTATAGTGAAACTGACAATGCCCACGTGCATAGCAGCTGGATGTTTTGGTGAAGGTTCTCAGTCATCCAGGTCTTAGTCAATTCAAAAAAGAAATTGAAGATGTTTCGCTTCCCATCCAGGTGCATGGGAAACAAAACGTCTTCAAACTTTGAAGCAAAATACAGTAGATTGTTTTTAATTTAAATTTTTTGGAATGAGCAATTGGATGTTGTAAAAGTGAAAAAAAAGAGTTATTCCACCTTTCTGATTCCTGATCCTCCACGGACGGGTTGGTCGTTGGATCGCCAACTTGAAGAGGGAGGATTTGCCATCGAACTTCTGGCCAGAGAAAAAACCCTCAATATGTAGCCAACATTTGGAAGAAGAATGTTTTCAAGATGACTTGGATAATAGCGCGTTGTGACAAACACCAGATACAGCACTGGGACTTGATCAACAGCCGATACCGCACCGTGACGTCACAAACCAGTAGGTGGCAGTAGTGTTCTTTGACAAACATGGATGCCTCCAGTAAAGCACATTCACATGAAAATTACACTTAATTAAAAACACTGATCATTTATTGAACAGTATGGAATCATTTCAGATTTAAAGTACTTTCAGAAGTTTGTATTCTGAGTCTGACTTTTCCTTTAAACAGTTAATTTTTGATAACAAGTTCTGCATAATTAAATAAAAACCAATGAAATATATATCTACTTGTTTTCTTATTATGAACAAACGTATTCAAATTTAGTGATTAGAAACTGTGTTGCATGCTGTGGACACTAGGTGGCAGTGTGCTCTGTTCGATTGTCCTTGCTTTGCTTGACAAAGTCAGTGAAACATTTTATAGCCACTTATTGTTTATCAGGTTTCCTTTAAGAGAAGCTAAGATTAGATCATCAAACCAGTTTAGGTTTCCTTTAGTTTGGCCAATATAGTGGTTACTGGGAATCTGGTTAATGGAACCTCTGGTTCTGGATAGAAACTGCTGTAATATAATACTACACCGTATTATAGTACTACACAGTATTAGAAAAATAAGTGGTACAGAGCATCCCGTTCGGTACCTTGGTGCTGACCCCACCCTCCCTCCTCCCCATTGAACCTAACCTGACTTTGTCTTGTTTCCTACTTTCTGCTCAGAGATTAAATTCATCAAAATGTGATCAAAGCTGCTGCAACATTTTTGGCAGGAGCATCCAACATGTACAGACAGGGACTAAGATCTGTCTCCACCCCCCTGAAGCTGTATAATCTCTACCTTTCATTTAACAACACTTTCTGCATTAGCATAATTTTTTTAATCTGTATTTTATTTTATTTTTTGTAGTTCACAGTTTTTACCTTCTAACCAGTGAATCACGTATTTCTGTTTCTGTGGGAAAATAAATGTAACATTGAACAGGCCCCTTTCTCTCAGCCTCTACTCTCAGAACCAGGACCTATGTTTACCTCACCGCCAACAGGAAGTTGGTTTCCATGACAACCATCAGACTCCATCTACACAGACAGCTGGTGGTTTTGGGAGAGGTGTTAGAAAAAGTCCTACCATGACAATCAAAAAGGTTTCTGACGCCAGAACTCATGACCAGAACTGATCCAGCAGACCTTGATGATGGCAGCCAGGGAAAGCTGTTAGGAGGGCGTGAGAGGACAGAGATCAGAGAGGAGCCCAGACGATCCGCAGACCTTTGGTCAAAGATTCATGTCACTAAAGAAAAATCACTCAAAGAGTGAAACCAAAGGATGGGAGGTGAAGTCCTGACATGAAGCCTGCTGGAAATCAAAGGAATCCACAGTCCCTCCTTCCTCTTCTCATCATGTATTAAACTATTTGGACGTATTTGTTTGGCAGATTCCATGCAGATACTGTCTTTACACCCAGACAGGTTTCACAGCTTTCAGGTCGGCCTGGATGTTTCTGTCTGGTTTGGATCTGCCCAGTTAAAGCAGCATCAGCCTCAAACCGGAGTTTAAAATTAAATGAACCTGTTCTAGTCAAGGGCAGTTCTAGATCAGGGCCAAGAGGGGCCACTGCCCCTGTAGAACTGGTCCTGGCATATTTCATGGCCCCTGGAGTCCATAATACCACACTAAGTTCTTATTATGATATGCACTGGCAAAGAAACCAGAACTGATTAGTTCTTAAGATCAATGAGATTTATGATTTTACTGGATTGACTTGAAAACTGATTTAAAAACAAAGCTGCTGCACTTTAAGCTTCAGCCGCTCTGCAAGTGGCTCTCGGGCAAGCTTAAAGGAATAGTACACCCAAAACATGATTAGCCTTCATTTTCTACTCACCCCCATGCTGAACAACACTCTGGAGTACTTTTTTGATATCTCAAATGCATCTGGAGATCTGGGAGGCTTCTTGCTGTCTGCTGACATTCAAATAATGGAGGTCTATGGCGCCCGAGGCAGAAAGGTCCATAAAAGTCCACAAAAAACGTGTCAATATTCCTCCATACTGCTCTTCCAATGTATTCCAAGTGTCCTGAGTGGGTAGCATCCAGAATTTACTCGAAACGAAGTCATTTAGAATGTTTTTAGAGCATAAACAGTAGTGTATAGGATTTCCTGAAAGCGCGCACATGCACGCTCACGACGCTACGGAAGCCGGCAGACCAAACCAGCGCATTCAGCTCGGCAAAGAACTCATGCTCTTCCACAACACTGAAGTCCTCAGACATTTTCCTTTCGTTGTTTCTTTCTTTGCACAGGTCAACAGCACATTTCTTCTTCTACGCTTGCATTATCGGCAGAGCAGACGCTGAATGCGCACTTTCATCTGGTTTGGTCTGCCGGCTTCCGTAGCGTCGTGAACGCGCAGGCGAGCGCTTTCAGGAAATCCTATACACTACTGTTTATGCTCTAAAAACATTCTAAATGACCTCGTTTCGAGTAAATTATGGATGCTACCCACTCAGGACACTTGGAATACATTGGACGAGCAGTATGGAGGAATATTGACACGTCTTTTGTGGACTTTTATGGACCTTTCTGCCTCGGTCACCATAGACCTCCATTATTTGAATGTCAGCAGACAGCAAGAAGCCTCCCAGATCTCCAGATGCATTTGAGATATCAAAAAAGTATCAAAAAAGGCAGAAAGGTCCATAAAAGTCCACAAAAAACGTGTCAATATTCCTCCATACTGCTCGTCCAATGTATTCCAAGTGTCCTGAGTGGGTAGCGTCCATAATTTACTCGAAACAAAGTCATTTAGAATGTTTTTAGAGCATAAACAGTAGTGTATAGGATTCCCTAAAAGCGCGTTCACGAGTCTACGGAAACCGGCAGACCAAACCAGATGAAAGTGCGCATTCAGCGTCTGCTCTGCCGATAATGCAAGCGTAGAAGAAGAAATGTGCTGTTTACCTGTGCAAAGAAAGAAACAACGAAAGAAAAATGTCTGAGGACTTCAGTGTTGAGGAAGAGCATGAGTTCTTTGCCGAGCTGAATGCGCACTTTCATCTGGTTTGGTCTGCTGTGGTTTCCGTAGAGTCGTGAACGCGCTTTTAGGAAATCCTATACACTACTGTTTATGCTCTAAAAACATTCTAAATTACTTCGTTTTGAGTAGATTATGGACGCTGCCCACTCAGGACACTTGGAATACATTGGACGAGCAGTATGGAGGAATATTGACACGTTTTTTGTGGACTTTTATGGACCTTTCTGCCTCGGGCGCCATAGACCTCCATTATTTGAATGTCAGCAGACAGCAAGAAGCCTCCCAGATCTCCAGATGCATTTGAGATATCAAAAAAGTACTCCAGAGTGTTGTTCAGCATGGGGGTGAGTAGAAAATGAAGGCTAATCATGTTTTGGGTGTACTATTCCTTTAATATATTACAGAAGAAGCCATGCAAAGTGGCCCAATTTAAATGCCAACCGAACTCCCAACTTCCCTCCAACTCCCAGCAGAATCCCCTCCAACTTCCAGCCACTGGAGTGACCCCCTCTTGCATATTGTTTTACTCCGACTCACTGAATTACAGGGTCTGACCAGGAGATGACGCTTTTTTTTTTTTTTTTTTTTTAGATCTAAACATCCACAAATCTTGACAGAAAGAATATTTTAGTGAAAAGTTTTATGTTTAAAAAGGAATTGTAGTGGACCAGCCAAGGGCCCATCAAGGAGAGTGGGGAAATTTTGAATGACTACTACTGTAAACCATGAAATGTTGCTATTATTTTTTTATGTTTAATTTATTTCTTAAGTGCCATCAGGTGGGCCTGGACTTTTCTGTCCGGTTTGGATCTAGGTGTGTCCGGCCCATCAGGAACATTTCCAGTATGGGAGCAGACATTCCTGGATCATCAAGAGTCCTGAAGCCTTTGCATGACTCTTTGTGTCACGCTCCTCGTTAACTTTTAGGCTGATTAGGACGGGGCCGCCTTTTGCAGCTGCTTTTTGTGTCTCTGCTTCTGTCTCCTTGAACCCCAGTGGGCCTCTGCAGATGGCCGCTCAAACAGCCTGGTTCTGCTGGAGGTTTCTTCCTGTTAAAAGGGAGTTTTTCCTCTCCACTGTCGCTACAAGCATGCTTAGTGTGAGGGATTGCTGAAGAGTCAATGTTAATGTGTCGATTAAATCAGCTTTGAATCAATTTGACCTTATGATCTGGTTGAACTGTAAAGTGCCTTGAGATGACGTGTTGTGAATTGTCGCTATAGAAATAAACTGAATTGATTGAATTGAATTAGAGTGGCTTCAGTGAGGCACCACTTCACCAAAACAGGATTAAAACAATCAGTTGAGGATCTTTCATAATTTCTTCCTCTCTTTCAGACCAAACTGACAAAATGAGATATCCCTTTGCCCTTGAATAGAAATTAAATCAGAAAGGCTTTAAATGTATGGAGGATTAGAGAGGACAACATGACATAATAAATCCTGAAATAGGCTGACGTTGTCCGCCCAGTGTCTGATTAATTAATTACAATAAGATATTGAAGTAAATTTGTACATTTCGGCAAAAATGTTGAACTCAGCACAAGAAAAACCAGGAAGAGTTTGTATTGTTTTGGTGAGACTAAAGCAGCCAATCAGACGTCAGGGTTGCTATCGTTATATCTATTGTAATTAACTTTATATTGCTGTTTGCAGAGTAAATGCAGTGGTTTGTTTATATTTTACATTGCAAAGATGATCTAGAAATAATTACAAATGTCTTCAATTAAGAGTATTTACCCTCAATCTGAGTAGAAAAATAAGGTGATTTGCGAATGGAATGTGATTTTTTTTAACTCTTAAAATAAGATAATTAGATAATATGCACTTAAAAATAAGACAATGCAATTGTTTTTTTTCTTATTTTAAATGTAAATGATTTTATTCCATTAGAGAAGTGTCTCACTTACCGTCTCAGTTCAAGAAAAAATGCACTTAGTTTAAGAACAAATGACTTATCCTGATTTTGTTTTCGCAATGCGTGCGTTGAAGCTGTCCTAATCCCGCCCACCGAGTCTGATGGGATTGGTCGACATTTTAAATCATTTAATAATAGGCCTGCTGCAAGTATGTTTAAAACATTTAATGGCATCTTTCTATTTTCTAAATATCTCATTCAGTTATTTGATGGTGCATTTAAATTAATTTGATTTTGTCCCTTTCTTGTTGGATAAATTAATACAAGTTTAACTTTAATAAGCGTTTAATGCACCTTTAATGTTGCTCCTATCTGCACAGCTGAGTTTCTAAAAGAGTTAAAACATAAATAAACAAGAAACTCAGCAGGTCCAGATGAAATGGATCCTGTCTCTTCTCGTAACTTCAGCCTGGAATCATCTCCAGTTAGAACTTCAACATATCTTAGATTATTTCAAATAATCCTTAATGAAAAAGCCACATTATTCCATGAACCAGTAATCTCAGATTATTTCTGCCTTTGATTAATGGTTTAATGATTTGTATTGTTTTGACTCTTTAAATGTTTGCTGGAGACTCAGTGGGGATGTAATGGCGTTAAATAAAAAGGAAAAAGTGATAAATAGGAATCACTCATTTGGGAATTTGGATGGACATTCTTTGGACTGGTCCAGTCAGGGAGACTTGACCTGCTTTCCTTTCACAAACTCTTGATGTCTGGGAATGTTTGTTGAACTCCCCGCTGGGATTGTCCTCCTCATCTTCTTCCTCTGGATTTGTGATAATCTGGTTGGGGTGGAACTTTTAGTCCGACCCATTTTTTAAGCACAGATGCCTGTTTTGGATCCTGATCATGGTGTGATGGTCACGGTTTGGCACGGCGTGCACACAGCCTTTACTTTATCTTGATGAACTCCTCACTGTTTTGTTTGTCTTGACTTATTTCATATCAGGACTTAAACCTCCAACTTTTCTTTCTCTGCCTGTTGAGGCAGACATTTTACTGAGTGGATTTCTGACTGTTTGAGGTAAAGTTTCCCTCCTTAAGGCCTTCTCTTTGAAAGTAACTGAAAGACACAATGTCAGCCATGTAGGTCTCTTTTTCTTTACAGTGTCATAAGGGAAGTGATATATATATCTATATATATATACATATATATGTATATATACACTATATTGCCAAAAGTATTTGCTCACCTGCCTTGACTCACATATGAGCTTAAGTGACATCCCGTTCCTAATCCATAGGGTTCAATATGACGTCGGTCCACCCTTTGCAGCTAGAACAGCTTCAACTCTTCTGGGAAGGCTGTCCACAAGGTTTAGGAGTGTGTTTATGGGAATTTTTGACCATTCTTCCAGAAGCGCATTTGTGAGGTCGCACACTGATGTTGGACGAGAAGGCCTCGCTCTCAGTCTCCGCTCTAATTCATCCCAAAGGTGTTCTATCGGGTTGAGGTCAGGACTCTGTGCAGGCCAGTCAAGTTCATCCACACCAGACTCTGTCATCCATGTCTTTATGGACCTTGCTTTGTGCACTGGTGCACAGTCATGTTGGAAGAGGAAGGGGCCAGCTCCAAACTGTTCCCACAAAGTTGGGAGCATGGAATTGTCCAAAATGTCTTGGTATGCTGAAGCATTCAGAGTTCCTTTCACTGGAACTAAGGGGCCAAGCCCAGCTCCTGAAAAACAACCCCACACCATAATCCCCCCTCCACCAAACTTTACACTTGGCACAATGCAGTCAGACAAGTACCGTTCTCCTGGCAACCGCCAAACCCAGACCCGTCCATCAGATTGCCAGATGGAGAAGCGCGATTCGTCACTCCAGAGAACGCGTCTCCACTGCTCTAGAGTCCAGTGGCGGCGTGCTTTACACCACCGCTCCCGACGCTTTGCATTGCACTTGGTGATGTATGGCTTGGATGCAGCTGCTCGACCATGGAAACCCATTCCATGAAGCTCTCTGCGCACTGTTCTTGAGCTAATCTGAAGGCCACATGAAGTTTGGAGGTCTGTAGTGATTGACTCTGCAGAAAGTTGGCGACCTCTTCGCACTATGCGCGTCAGCATCCGCTGACCCCGCTCCGTCAGTTTACGTGGCCTACCACTTCGTGGCTGAGTTGCTGTCGTTCCCAAACACTTCCATTTTCTTATAATACAGCTGACAGTTGACTGTGGAATATTTAGGAGCGAGGAAATTTCACGACTGGATTTGTTGCACAGGTGGCATCCTATCACAGTTCCACGCTGGAATTCACTGAGCTCCTGAGAGCGACCCATTCTTTCACAAATGTTTGTAAAAACAGTATGCATGCCTAGGTGCTTGAATTTATACACCTGTGGCCATGGAAGTGATTGGAACACCTGATTCCAATAATTTGGATGGGTGAGCAAATACTTTTGGCAATATAGTGTATATGTATATATGTATATATATATATATGTATATATATATATATGTATATATATGTATATATATATATATAATAATAATAATAATAATAATAAATTTTAATAATACATTTTATTTAAAAAGGCGCCTTTCTGGACACTCAAGGTCACCGTACAAAACAAAAAGTGTCAGAAAAAATAAAAATTATAATTATAAAAACATTTAAAAACATTTAAAAATACAGAGGCTGTGACAGTGAAATTGATATTTTTAAAGAGAATAAGCAATCTTGAACAGATGGGTTTTGAGTTGTATTTTAAAATGGAGAATTGAGTCCGTATTTCGAAGTTGGGGTGGTAGAGAGTTCCAGAGGCGGGGGGCAGAGCGGCTGAATGCTCTGCTCCCCATGGTGGTGAGACAGGCGGAGGGGACAGACAGGTGCAGAGCAGATGAGGATCTAAGAGCACGGGAGGGGGTGGGAACATGCAGGAGGTCTGACAGATATGGGGGGGCAAGATGGTGAAGTGCCTTGAAAGTCATCATGATAATTTTATATTGAATGCGGAACTGTATGGGGAGCCAGTGGAGCTGTCGGAGGACCGGAGTGATGTGGTGGATAGAGGGAGTTCTTGTTATGATTCGAGCAGCTGAGTTCTGGACCAGTTGTAGTTTGTGGAGTGATTTCTGAGGAAGTCCAAAGAGGAGGGAGTTGCAGTAATCTAGTCGGGAGGTGACAAGGCTGTGCACAAGTATGGCAGTAGTGTGTGGGGTAAGGGAGGGACGGAGGCGGTTGATGTTTCTTAAGTGGAAGTAAGCAGCCCGGGTAATGTTATTTATATGGGATTGGAAAGATAGTGTGCTATCGAGGATGACACCCAGACTCTTAACCTGGGGGGAGGGGAAGATGGAGGAGCTATCAATATTGACTTGGAAACTGTCGGTTTTGGAAAGAGTTGATTTGGTGCCAGTGAGGAGAACCTCGGTTTTACTACTGTTTAATTGAAGGAAGTTGTTGGTGAACCAGGCCTTTAATTCACAGATGCAATTTGTGAGGGAGGCGGGCGGAAGAGAGGACGATGGCTGCGTGGTGAGGTAGAGCTGGGTGTCATCGGCATAGCAATGGAAGTGGATATTGAATTTACGGAAGATATTGCCAAGGGGAAGGAGGTAGATGATGAAGAGCAGAGGCCCCAGAACAGAGCCCTGGGGCACTCCTGAGGTGACGGGGGAGGGGGTGGATTTGAGGGTTTTCAGTTGAATGAACTGAGTGCGGTCAGAAAAATAGGAAATAAACCAGTCCAACGGAGTGCTCGTGATGCCAATGGAAGAAAGCCTACTGAGGAGGGTGGTTTGACAGATGGTGTCGAAGGCTGCACTCAGGTCGAGGAGGATGAGGATGGTGAGTAGTCCAGAATCAGATGCCATGAGGAGGTCATTGGTGATTTTGATGAGTGCTGTTTCAGTGCTATGGAGTGGCCGGAAACCAGACTGAAATTCTTCATACAGGCTGTTGGCACATAGGTGAGAATTGAGCTGGGAGGCAACTGTTTTTTCAAGAATTTTGGAGATGAAGGGTAAATTGGAGATAGGACGGAGGTTGTTGAAGTTGGTGGGGTTGGCACCAGGTTTTTTTACAATCGGGGTGATGGCAGCAGTTTTGAGAGGTGTAGGGACAGTTCCAGTGGTGAGGGAGGAGTGGATGATAGCAGAGATGAGGGGAGCCAGAGAGGGAAGGCAGGTTTTGACAAGTTGTGTTGGGAGGGGGTCCAGTTGACAGGTGGATGATTTGGATTTCCGGATGAGCTCTGTGATTTCCGAGACAGTGGGAGGATGGAAGGAGGAGAATAAATGTGTAGGCGGGGGGAGATCTGCTGAGTTGTTGAGATGAGCCGTTGATCCAAGGTTCTGGTGAATGTTCTTGATTTTTTCTGTGAAGTATGACATGATGTCATTGCAGAAGGAGGTTGTGTAAAGGTGCAGGGTGAAAGGGTCCTGGGGTTTAATGGTATTGTTAAGTATAGAGAAAAGTGACTTAGAGCTCTGTTGATTGGCAGTGATTAAGTTGGAGTAGTACTGTGATTTGGTGCTGGCAATGGAGTCCTTATAGTGCATAATGTGATTATTGTACATTTCTTTGTGTATAGTAAGACCAGTTTTTCTGTAAAGTCTTTCAAGTTGCCGTCCTTTGGTTTTCATGCTTCTGAGATTTGGGGTGTACCAGGGGGAGGAGACAGAGAAAGAAACAAATCTATTTTTTAGAGGAGCAAGTGAGTCAAGAATATTATGGAGACCAGTGTTGTAGTGAAAAACCAGATCATCAGGGGTTAGCAGATTATTGAAGTCAAGGAGGCAGGATGAGTGGATACTGGAAATAAGGGTGGAGGGATCAATTTTCTTTATGTTCCGGAAGGATATGAGGCTGGATGTTTTAGAGACTGAGAGAGTAAGATTAACTGCAAATGAGAGGAGAAAATGGTCACTTATGGGGAGTTCATCAGATGTTATGTTGTGGGGGATGATACCAGAGCAACAGATTAAATCCAGAATATGTCCTTTGGTGTGTGTGGGGGTAGTGGTGTATTGCTGACATCCAAAACTCTCTAGGCAGGAAGTAAAGTCTTTGGTGAGAGGCGAATTGGTGTTGTCCATGTGGATATTGAAATCACCCAGCAGAATTAAGTTTGGTGAGAGAGAGGATAGGTGGGTGAGAAAATCAGCAAACTCAGTTAAAAAGGCACTATTCGGTTTTGGGGGGCGGTAGACAGCAGCAATGATGGTTGGAGTTGGACCAGATAGCTTGCAGACTGTGGATTCAAACGTGCTTGAAACTGGAGCTGATACCGGCGAGACTTTCCAATTCTCGCGATGAATTATCGCGAGACCTCCTCCGCGACCGGAACCACGGAGTTGAGAGATGTAAACAAACCCACTAGGAGTGGAATCGTTGAGCTAAGAGTAATCTTGGGGCTGTTGC